>NC_069659.1:193022500-193340625 GCF_027244095.1 Hemicordylus capensis | reverse complement strand
TGGCCAAAGGCTGGAGTAAGAAAAGGCCAATTCTCGGTTGCTGCAATCAAGGCCATCTCGATGGGTTATCCCCCTCCTGTGCTCCAAGGCAGGACTATGCTAATTAGCTGAAAGATAAACGTCTCTAGAGCCTGAGGGGGATGACCCTGCCCAGTTCTTACAGTCCTGTGTTGCTCCAGGCAGACTTTCTCTTCTCTCTGATCTTCCCTTGCTGTTCTTATAGCTGAATTTATCTTTTACTCTGCTTTGTTCCCTCAGTCCTCTCTCCTCTTCCCCTCTCCTACTCCTCTTAACTGTATGGAGCACGCAGGAACGCCTATAGTGTCTCTGTTCCTGCGAGGAGAATGAGGAGTGTGTTCCCTAGGTACACGAGAAGGCCTGAATCCCAGTCGCATCCTTGCCGGCTTCCACAGAGCCATCTGGCAGGACGCAGGATAAAGTCGCAGCCAGTCTCCTGCCCTCAGGCCCGAGCCTCAGCATAAGACGACATGCAGGCCGCAGGTTGAGGTCGCAGCCAGTCTCCCACCCTCGGGCTGTGAGGAGTGGATGGGAACAGCGGCAGCTACTAACTCCAAAGGGGCTCTGTTCCTTGCAACAAGGCAAAGCGCCTGGGCCTAGCCCAGGAGTGCTGCAACCAACCATGAGGGTTGGTTGTTCCAGACGCTGCAGCTTCAGCTTGGAGAGCCCACCGAAACTGGTGAGAGCGCTGTGTAGTGGTTGGAGTGCTAGTTTGGAACCGGGGAGACCCGGGTTTGAATCCCCATTCAGCCATGGTGATTCTGGGCTGGTCGTTTCTCTCTTGGCTTGGCCTGCTTTGCAGGGTTGTTGTGAGGAGAAACTCAAGTATTTAGTACACTGCTCTGGATAAGATCAAGGCCAGCAAGCATCCTATGGCCACAGACCTGCCTAGGCGGTGGCACCCTCTCCCCTCTTCCAAAAGCAAGAGCTTACACATTTTAGAAACTAGTTTTTCATCATTTTCACACAGCTCCTTCTAAAATCTCGACATTTGATCCTCAAATCCAACTTTAAGATCCTTCTTGTAAACTTCATTTAACTGATGGTACTGAAACCAATTACTAACCAAATTTTGTACTTCAATAAAACTTTTTAACTTACAGTCCTTTTCTTGAAAACATAACAAATTCCTATAGATATCCCATTGCAATTGTATATTTACCTCTTTACGTACTAGAGCTTCAATCGGGGATAACCATAACGCAGTTTTAGGTTCCAACCATTTTTTATATTTTACCCAAACTCACATTAAACTCCTTCTTATATAGTGGTTAAGAAAATATGTACTTTACTTTTGTCATACCACAAATAGGAGTGCCATCCGAACCTTCTGTCAAATCCCTCCAGATCAAGTATTCTAGAATTTCTCAGTGTTATCCATTCTTTTAACCACATCAAACAAACAGCATCAAAATACAACCTTAAGTCTGGTAGGGTAAGACCGCCTCTTTCTTTTGCATCTGTTAAATTTTTAAAATTAATTCTTGGTCTTTTCCCTTGCCAAACAAATTTAGTTATGTCTTTCTGCCATTGCTTAAAACAAGAGTCTTCCGATCTTGTCCAGTGGATTTTCTAAAAAACACACGACATCATCCGCAAAGGCTCTTAGTTTATACTCTTGTTTCCCAATTTTTGGGCCTTGTATTTGATCATCTTCTCTAATATTTCTACAGAGCACTTCTAATAAAAAGTAATGGGGAAAGTGGACATCCTTGCCTAGTTCCTTTTTGTATTTTACAATTGTCTGATAATTCCCCATTTACAATAATCTTAGCATATTGCTCCGAATAGATTGTCTTGATAGCCCTAGTAAAATTATTACCAACGCCCATTGCATCTAATAACTTCCACATGAACTGCCAGGAAAGATTATCAAAAGCTTTCTCTGTGTCCAGAAAAATCATAGCCATCTGTTTGTCATTGTGTTTTTCATAATACTCCAGTACATTCAAAACTGCTCTCACATTATCTCTTAATTGTCTCTTTGGCAAGAAGCCAGCTTGATCCTCATGAATAAAGAGTCTTAATATAGCCTTCATTCTTCTTGCCAAAATGGCGGCAAAAAGTTTATAATCATTATTTAAGAGTGACACTGTTTTAATCTCTAATGGGTCCCCCATTATAGGTAGTGACATGGCAAGCACCAACCGCACAGTCAACTTATGCCATCTCAGTCTAGCCTATTGACAGTCTCTCTCCATGCAAACCATCTTAGCCGTGAGATGATGGCACGGGGCAATGCCTCGATCAATATCACTGTTTTCGTGACTAATTATATTCCCATCATGGGATATATTACCACAGGCTCATAACCTCTCACAGGCTTATAACCTCGGGTCTCTCTCCAGCTATCTTAACATTCTCGCCTAGCTATTCTTCTGGGGTGGAACCCCCCCCCCGGCAACAGCTAGGATAGAAGGTCCATGACCATATAGTTGGATGACCACACCCAACTAATCCTAGAGAGTTGTTGTATTGCTTGCAGCCTAGCCTAAGGCAGGCAAAGTGTCTTCGTTCCTGAGTGGTGCTACATGCTGACGTCTCCCTCAGTACGTCAGCTGGGCACTTGTCCAGTTCCCTACCTGGGCATGAGATTTACTGGGCAGATGACCAGAGGTTAACAGGCTCCCTAACACAGTAGAACCCTCACTGTTAGCCTTACAGAGGAACCTAGGATATTCGTCCGACTTTGACTTTTCTCTTGACGTCCTAAAGACCAAGGACAACCAAAACTCTCTCAGGTGTAACTATGGCACAACTTGGACCTATATCAGCAGCTCAGTCTCATTCCATAAAACTGACTGCCTGTCAATTTCCTTCTACCAGGATCACTACCAGGCAAGGCAGTGACTTCTCCAACTATTGCCAGATGGATTAGTGCGTGTATCATTCTGGTGTACAAAACATTCAGCCTCCCTTATATATCACGGCCCACTCAATGAGGGCGGCGGCAACCTCAGCCACCTTTTTTCACCCAATGCACCAGTCCAGGAAACCTGTAGGGCTGCAACCTGGAATAATCTGTCTACATTCACGCAGCATTTTAAAGTGGACATTATGCCTCCACCTAGGTGGCTTTTGGTAGACGAGTTCTGTGAGGGTGCTTCTACAGGAGCGGTCAAGAGCGCATCCCTCCCTAGTGACGTACAGGCTTTGGTATGTCCCATCAAGATGGCCTTGATTGCAGCAACCGAGAACGGAGCATTGGTTCACTTACCATGAAGGCTTCTGGTTGCTACAGTCAAGGCCATCTCGGCCCTCCCGGCTAGCCGCTCTTGGGTTGCTCCTGATGGTGGCAGGGTGTTGCTGTTTTTGTTTTACTTGTTTAGTACGAGTGCTGGAATTAGATCTCTCTTTCAGCTGGCAAGGGCTCTTCAGTATCGTATGTCCATCCAGCTCACCTGTCTGTTCTAACTTACTATGATTTACCCCATGTATCTTAATCTGTGGTTGGAAATATAGGTCAGTCTTTATTTGCTAACTTGGCCTGTAAGAACTGGGCGGGGTCATCCCCCTCAGGCTCTAGAGACTTCTGTCTTTCAGCTAATTAGCATAGTCCTGCCTTGGAGCACGGGAGGGGGATAACCCATCGAGATGGCCTTGACTGTAGCAACCAGAAGAAGCGTTCACGGTAAGTGAACCAATGCTCTGTTCGGATGGATACTGGCCATACTTGCTCAAACACCCTGTTTTTGTAAAAGCAGTTTTTCATATACCTGAAACTTTTAAGAAGTATTAAAAACCTCATGCATTTTAAAATAAACTGTTTTTTAATCATCAGTTTTTATTCACTCTTGCCCTGTGTTTATTGCAAATAGATTTTTCAAATTGATCTGAAGCACCCTGATTGACTGTTGCAGAGCAGAATTATGCAATCTTTGAAATTACTTAAAAGGTGATAGAATCACTTTATTTTTAAAGAAAGACCATATTCTCTGAGGAGAACCCAACCTCTGGGTAAAGAAATAATAGCCTTCCTGAGAGATGTACTAAAGAATTAATAAATGTATTAATCTGTAAAATATGTGCTAGTTCACTGAATTGAGCTGTACTTTTCCCATTGACTTAGCTTATATTAAATCATTTTTAATTCAGTGTTTTCATCAAGAGTAATTTATTTTGATTGAAGGTTTTAATATGATTCACAATTTAAATCCATTCAAACACATTTTTAATAACATTAAGATTGTAACAATTTATCCTTGCTAAAGTCATACATTTCCTTCAGTTGCTAAAGTTACAATAAAAGCCTAAATGAATTTCAGAAATATCAATAACTGTAATTGCCACCAAAACATTACATCTCCTAAAATTTCATCGCTCCAGTTATTGTGGCTGTTAAACTGCAGCTGTCCACATTGATGTTGTTATACTAACACTCCCCAGGTAACCTGTCCTGTGGGAAATGCTGCTAGAAGTTAAAATGGAGTGAATTTGCTACAGAAATGTCATTTGCTCCCATTTACATCTCATTCCTTGTCAGAGTTCTAGTTGTTGATAAAAACAACTGATAGAAGTATGGCAAGTTTCATCCCCAAATGAGAGAGCAGTCCTCTTGGATTGCTCAATTGAGCACTTCACTGTGTGGGGAGTCCCACTTACTTCAAAAAGCAAGAAAATGAGTTTTCTTTCCACAGTGAAGCTTTCAAGATTGTATTGGTGATGAGATGGACCTGCATCAGGTTGAAAATATTGTGCTGTTAAAAACTTGACAGTGAGCCAGCTGTGATTCTCCTCTGAACATCTGAAGCATGAGGCCAATTAAAAGTTTGTGATTCCAGAGGGAGATTTTTGAACATGCAAACAGTGAAATTCTGTGGTAGTTCTGGCTTGTCATTTTTCTGCAGCAGATTGTTCTGAGGGAGTGGGAGAATGAGCGCCTGGATTTTAGGAAGAAAAATGTAAGGGTGGATGAGGGAGTTTATTTCTTAGTGTGCACAGTTGTGGATGGGAAACTGGTCACTGAATGTTACACTATTCCAAAGGGATACACCAACTTAATAGTGTGGGTAATCATGTGGGTAATTTCAGTAGTGGGGGTAATAGTTTAATACAGTTTAAATTGCAGTTGACTAATGGTTAGATAGCAGTGATGGTCTAAAGATAGCATACTTTTCTGAGTCTAGCAGGGGCATAGAGGTGTTAGTATATTTTTGTCTTTAGTCTGATTTTAATAGACTATTCATTAAATAGAATAGTCAGAGCAAGGAAGCAGTGGTTCAGCAAGTGTTATGTTTGCACCCAGCAAACATAGAAATAAGTGAGATGGAGGCAGGATACAAAACAAACACACTTCACTTGGTCTAAGTCAGTAGGCAACTGCTTACATGCACAGTTGCCTGCTTTTATACAGGTGAAACTCGGAAAATTAGAATATCGTGCAAAAGTCCATTAATTTCAGTAATGCAAATTAAAAGGTGAAACTGATATATGAGACAGACGCATTACATGCAAAGCGAGAGAAGTCAAGCCTTAATTTGTTATAATTGTGATGATCATGGCGTACAGCTCATGAAAACCCCAAATCCACAATCTCAGAAAATCAGAATATTACATGGAACCAAGAAGACAAGGATTGAAGAATAGAACAATATCGGACCTCTGAAAAGTATAAGCATGCATATGTATTCAGTACTTGGTTTGGGCCCCTTTTGCAGCAATTACTGCCTCAATGCGGCATGGCATGGATGCTATCAGCCTGTGGCACTGATGAGGTATTATGGAAGACCAGGATGCTTCATTAGCGGCCTTCAGCAATTCTGCATTGTTTGGTCTCATGTCTCTCATCCTTCTCTTGGCAATGCCCCATAGATTCTCTATGGGGTCAGTTCAGGCGAGTTTGCTGGCCAATCAAGCACAGTACACTGTATACTTTTCAGAGGTCTGATATTGTTCTTTTCTTCAATCCTTGTCTTCTTGGTTCCATGTAATATTCTAATTTTCTGAGATTGTGGATTTGGGGTTTTCATGAGCTGTACGCCATGATCATCACAATTATAACAAATTAAGGCTTGACTTATCTCGCTTTGCATGTAATGCGTCTGTCTCATATATCAGTTTCACCTTTTAATTTGCATTACTGAAATTAATGGACTTTTGCATGATATTCTAATTTTCCGAGTTTCACCTGTACATACTCACTGTATGTATCTATACTTACTGTAACTTGACATATGAGTAATTCTCAAACACCCAAGTAGTACTAATACAATCACTACATCTCCCTTTTTTCAAAACAAATTTACAAAGCCCATCCCCACACCCAAAGTAGTAATCTACTCAAAAATCTAATGAGCCTTTAAATCATTCTTTTCCTTGATGTTGGCTCAACACTGGCTTAACAATATCCTGCTCTACTTTCTTACAAGTCTCTTTTATTATGGTATCACTGACAGTTTGTTGTTCTTCCTCTCCTGTTGCATCAGTCATAGGAACATAGGAAGCTGCCATATACTGAGTCAGACCATTGGTCCACCTAGCTCAGCATTATCTACACAGACTGGCAGCAGCTTCTCATGCAAGCATGCAGATGTTCTTCCCAGAGCGGCTCCATTCCCTAAGGGGAATATCTTACAGTGCCCACATGTAATTTCTCATTCAAATGCAAAGCAGGGCAGACCCTACTTAGAATGTATTGCTGTTATTTTTTTAGTTTGTAATTGGATCCCTGCTGGTATGTTTCCCAGACTATGAGAAGCACCTATATAGGATAGCGAAGCAGCAATATAGGAAGATGCTGAAAGGCATCATCTCATACTGCAGTGGAGGAGGCAATGGTAAACCCCACCTGTATTCTACCAAAGAAAACCACAGGGCTCTGTGGGCGCCAGGAGTCTAAATCAACCTGATGGTACACTTTAAACCCCTTCTATAATCATTTGTGCTACATAGGATCTTTGTGCATTATTTTTCAACCACTTGTGCAGGTTTCGACAGTCCATCTTGTTGGATATTAACTTTGTCTTTCAATTTTAAAGGGGCCAGGACTTTTGAACCTCAATCATAATATTGCTTTTATTTGTCCTGTCTCATCTTCAGTTATTCAATTATGTTTCCTAGAACAACATGTGGTTCCAGTAAGACTCCTGTTGATGGCAATCTTGTTCTTAAACTTTGTACCATCAAAAGTTGAACTGGTGACTGGTCTATAAAAGGTGTATTACTATAATCTAGAAGACTATGGTATAAATCTAGGTGGCCAAATTTGGCTTAAAAAAAACCAAATTCTGGCTTACGGCCCATTTGACCCACGAGTATACCCATTAGGTTCTGGCAACTCTGGTAAATCAGTATTAGTCTCCATAGACTTTTGAAACATCTTTTTCATAGTCTGTATTGCCCTTTCAACTATTCCATTTGACGGAGCTTTGCCTTAAATGGACTTGAAGTGGTAAATAAGAAGTCCCATTCTTTTGCAATATGTCTAAACACTTTTTAACAAAAATGAGGACCATTATCATTTGCAACTTCATCAGAAATCCAATGTCATGCAAAGATAGGTTTACAGAGTACAGCCACAGATTTACTGGGCATATTTTTCTAAAAGACAAACTGCTAAGAGTTTTGAATAGCAATCCACCACTAGAAGATATTCTCTATTTTGAAAAGCAAAAATTTCAATTCCTACTTTTTTCCATGACCTGGAAGGTACTTCATGCAACAAAATAGGCTCTTTACCATTTGTTTCTGTAAGAGTGACCTTACAAGCTTGTACCAATGGCTCTATTCAGTAGAGCACACATACTTGGCCAATAAACAGAACCTCTAGCTCTTTTCTTACAGTTCCTTTCCTAGATGACTCCCATGGATTTTATATAAGATATCATTTCTCAGTTTCTATGGCATGACTATTATGCCTTTCAGCAGCTGCAAAGTATGATCTTCTGACATAAGTTTTAAAGCCTTCAACTTTGAATCAGAAATAGGTAAATAAGACCTCATTAAGTTTACTCTGCTGCATCAGCTTCCTCTGTATCAAAGTCTTTTCTATATTTTAAAAAAGTTCTTGACAAAGCATCTGCAATAACTAATTCCTTTCCAAGCTTATAAGTTACTTGCAGTTTATACATTTTAAGGTTAGCCACCATCTTTGAATTCTAGGAGGTGCACTAGCTAATGGTTTCTTAAAAATTGCTTCCAATGATTTATATATCTCTATATCTATATCTATATCTATCTGATAAACAAACTGATAAACATCACTGCTAAACAAACTGATGAAATCTTGTACATCCAAATACTATGACTAACATCTCTTTTTTTATTTGAGAATAATTTTGCTGTGTAATTGTCATTGTCTTAGACTCATATATCACTGGTAACCTTTCTTGTAACAACACTGCACCTAAACCTGTATCGCTTACATCTACAGAAACAGTTATTCCTTTTTCTATATAAAAGTATTTTAACTCAGGTGCTTTGCTTAATAGATTTTTAAGCTTCATGTATTGGCATCTAGCTAAACACAAGATCCTGTTGTAACAATTGTCTTAATGGAGTAATAACAGTTCCATTCTTGGGATAAATTTTGCTAAATGATTAACCACCCACCAAAATCTTTGCAACTCTGAATTATTCTGTGGACTAGGCGTTCCAACAATAGCTTTTATTTTGGTCTGATCAAGTTTTACTTCTTTTCCAGTTAGAACGTAGCCCAAGCGCTTTGTTTCAGTCAAAGCAAATCTACATTTAGACTCATTTAGTTTCTTTTGCTACATCTCTCCAAGACTTGCTTCTAGTGGTGTGCACGGAACCACAGAGGCGCGGTCCGGCACTGAGGGGGGTCGAACTTTAAGGGCGGGGGGGTAGTACTTACCCCTCCTGCCGCTCTTCCCCCTCCGGCGCTGTATTTAGAAGTGAAGTTTTGGGGGCGGCAGCATTCCTCCCTGCCGCCCCTGCCCCCGTCGTTGCCAGGAAATAGTGTAAATAGCAGCACTCATGCACCTGTCGTGGCGCGCGCGCCGCATACATCACACGCACTTCTAAATACAGCGCCGGAGCGGGAAGAGCGGCGGGAGGGGTAAGTACAACCCCCCCCGCCCTTAAAGTTCGAACCCCCTCAGTGCTGGACTGCCGGACCGGCCTGGTTCCGAACCGGTTCAGAGGCCTCCAACATGGCCTCCGGACTGGTTCGTGCACATCCCTACTTGATTCACTCTCATATCGTTTATTGGTACCCCACACTAAAATATCTATATATTTAATCCTCCTGGGTGCGCCTTTAAAATGTGCATCCTGGCACCAAACTGATTGGCTGGGCAGTGGAGGCGCCTGATAGGCTGAGGCACACCCAGGAGGATTGGGTGTCACAGTGGCAAGGCGGCGGCGGGCCCGGCTGCGGCAGTGGCACTTACACGCCTGGGGAGGCGGCTGGGCCTCCTGGAGTCTGGCCTGCACTGAGGCACAGCCACTGGACCCAGCAGCTGCGATGCGGAGAGGCCGGGCTGCACCAGATGGAGCCGGCAGCTTGCAGGGGTGAAAGGCGGGCAGCAGAGCTGCGCTGCAGAGCTGGCCCAGGAGGGTAGAAAGAAAGTTGGGGGGCAGAAGTGGCGGTGGGGAGGAGAGGCGGCTGGGCTCGGCACAGGCCGGCCATGGTCAGGAAGCGGAGACTGGGGCAGAAGGTGAGGGTGGGAAGAGGTAACTGCCAGCCCCAAAGAGTGCACAGATGCTCTGTGTGGGGTCAGCTAGTAATCAGTATAACACATAACTACCTCAGTATCTTCAAAGGTGTGCAGTATCATTCTCTGATAAACTTCAGGAGGTGAAGAGATACCAAACAGAAACCTTTTAAATCTGTACCTACCAAAAGGTATATTGAATGTACACAGCTTGGAATTAGTGTATTTTCCAAAAATCCATTACTACCATCCAATATTTAAACTATTTAGCAACTACTAATCTAATGGTAATTTCTTCAACAGTTGGTTACTGAAATACTTGATTTCAAAATAGTTTTATTCATACTCCAAGAATCCAAACAGATTCTTATCTGCTTCTTTCCTGGTTTATCCACAATCACTATAGAATTAACCTGCTCTGTAGGTTCCTCCACTTTCACAATCACTACCAATTGCTCCATTCTTTTAAGTTCTGCAGCTACCTTTTCTCTCAATGTAACAAGAATTTTTTGAGGGGCATGTACCACTGGTGATATTTGTGGATTTGGTTTGATTGAATAAATAACCTGGTAAACATCTTGTTCCTGGGAGGGATGAGTGAAGTATGCCGGGAAGTATACTTCCAGTAGGGTCACCCAAAGTGTGAAGGTCATCCCAGGTGCCCAGCTAAAGTAAGCAGGCACCTATATTTGGCAGCAGCGATATAGGAAGGTGCTGGAGATGGACAATCACTTCAGTGACGATGACAAAGGCATCATTTCATACTGTGTGGGAGAAGGCAGTGGTAAACCACTCCTGTATTTTACCAAGAAAACAACATGGATAGACAAAATGGAGTGATTGTTGATGTAGTACCGGATGATGGGCCCCTCGGGTAGGATGGTACTCAACATGCTGCTGAGGAAGAGCTGAGGATCTCTCAGAGTACAGATGGTGTTTATGAAATTACAATAGGGACGTGGAATGTAAGAAGCATGAATATGGGAAAGCTTGACACAGTGAAAAATAAAATGAATCAACTACAGATTGACATCTTGGGCATCAGTGAATTAAGTGGACTGGGATGAGACACTTTCAGTCAGAACACCATACCGTTTACTACTCAGGCACAAAAACCAAAGGAGGAATGGTGTTGCTTTCATAGTCAGAAAGGATATAGCAATGACAGTAAGTTAAAGTGTGCCGTCGAGTCAGTGTTGACTCCTGGAGACCACAGAGCCCTGTGGTTGTCTTTGGTAGAATACAGGAGGCGTTTGCCATTGCCATCTCCCGCGCAGTACGAGATGATGCCTTTCAGCATCTTCCTATATTGCTGCTGCCCAGTATAGGTGTTTCCTATGGTCTGGGAAACATACCAGTGGGGATTCAAACCGACAACCTCTGGGTACAATGCGGTCACTGACCGACTAATATCAATTAGATTTCATGGACAACCTTTTAACATGACAGTTCTTCAAGTCTATGCTATACACGTGGACATCACCAGATGGAGTACATAGAAATCAAATTGATTCCATTATTGGTGCAAGGAGGTGGAAGAGCTCAGTTATAACAGCAAAGACATGGTCGGGGGCTGATTGTGGAACTGATCACGAATTGCTCATGTGCAAGTTCCAAGTCAAGCTAAAGTGGAAAAACAAAGCTATCCAGCTCCCATGATATGATCTTGAGAATTACCCACCATTTTCAAGGAGAACACCAGGAACCACTTTGAAGTTCTGAACCTCATTGATAGGGAGCCAGAGGAATTGTGGAATGAAATCAAAGAAGTTGTGAGGGACAGATGTGAAAAGAGACTGCCAAAGACCAAGAAACAAAAGAAAGCAAAATGGATGTCAGAACAGACGGTGGAAATTGCCAAGAAGAGGAGAGAAGCCAAAGTCAAGACCTCAGGAAGGAACTTAATATGGAATTTCAGAAAGCTGTTAGAAGAGACAAGGAGCAATACTACAGTGACATATGTAAAGACCTTGAGGATGGAAATAGACATGGAAAAACAAGGCAAGTTTTCCAAAAGATCTCTGAACTCAGAGGGAGGTTCCAACTTGGAATTTGAATTTGAATTCAATTCAAACCTTGAATATGTTAAGGGACAGATAGTAACTGATTCAGAGAAGATCAAACAGAGATGGAAGAAGTATACAGAAAATCTGTACAGCAGGGACATCAACGTCCAAGATACTCTAGAAGATATTCTCTACTTGCAAGAACCTCTAGTACGGGAAGATGAAGTTAGAGCAGCACTCCAGTCATTACCAAGTCGGAAGCCTACAGGAATTGATGGAATAGCTACAGAAATATGGCAGGCAACAGAAGAAGAATCAGTCAAGGCTCTAACCAAACTATGCAAGTAAATTTGGAGAACACCACAGTGGCCAACAGATTGGAAGAGGTCAGTCTACATACCCATACCAAAGAAAGGAGACTTAACAGATTGCACGCCATCGCACAATATCCTTAATTTCACATGCTAGCAAAATAATGCTCACTAGCTGAACCCACACAGAGCATCTATGCTCTAGTACACTGAGCCTGTGGCATCCCCCCTCCTCCCACAACTCACCCCACAACTTGCTTTCTCTGTCTTTCTCCCCCCCCCACAACCCTCTCTCTTGTGCCCCCCCCCCACAACTTGGCCCTCATCCTTGGCCCACCGGCGGCCGCTTTCCTTTGGCCTGCCAGCGGCCGCTCTCCCACCCACAACTCAGTCCTCCTCCTCGGCCCGCCGGTGCCCACTCTCCCTTCGGCCTGCCAGCCGGCCCGGCAGCAGCTGCTTCTCCTTGGCCTGCTGGCTGACCTGGCAACAGCCGCCTCCTCAACCCAGGCCCGCTGCTGCCTCCACCCGCCTCAGGGCGGTGGGGCTTCTCCTTCCCCCGCCAGGCCGCTTCTCCCCCCGCCGCCACCTGAAGCCATTTTTGGGCGGCCATGCTGCTGCCGCGTCACCATCTAAGCCCGTTGTCTGTCCCGGCGCTGAGCAGCAGCTCCACCCCACCTTTTCATTGGTCATGGCTGCAGTGGGCGTGGGGCTTGCCAAACATCCACATGTATCCCTACATCCTCCCCACAAAGTTCAGTTGGCCGTAAGAGAATTAAATATATAGATAATCATCCAACGCAGATTAGATTCCTATGTGAAATGAAAATGAAAGGGAAATGCCGGATGCTCAAGCTGGTTTCAGAAAAGGCCGAGGAACAAGAGACATCATTGCTGATGCATGCTGGATAACTGAGAAAGCCAACGAATTCCAGAAAGAAGTCCATATGTGCTTTATTGACTACAGAAAAACCTTGATTGCATCAACCGTATCAACCTGTGGAATATCCTTAGGAAAATGGGCATCCCAGAACATCTCATTGTTCTCATCAGAAATCTATACACTGGGCAGGAAGCCACAGTCCAGACAGAACATGGTGAAACAGACTGGTTCCAGATCAGCAAAGGAGTAAGACAAGGCTGTATGCTTTCTCCATATTTATTCAATTCATATGCTGAACATATACTGAGAGAAGCTGGATTGGAAGAAGATGAGCGTGGTTTTAAAGTTGGAGGAAGAAACATCAATAACCTGTGCTACGCTGATGACACCACTCTGATAGCTGAGAATACCGATGATCTGCAAACTCTAGTAATGAAGGTCAAGGAGCACAGTGAAAAAATGGGACTACAATTAAATGTAAAGAAGACTAAACTAATGACAACGGGTACAGCAACCAGCCTCAGAATTGACAATGGAGGCATTGCAGTGGTGAATAGCTAAAGGATCCAGCGGTCAAGAAATACGCAGCAGACTAGCACTTGGTAGGGTAGCAATGATGGCCTTGGAAAGGATATTTAGATGCTGTGACGTGTCTACCCCTACAAATATTAGAATCGTTCGGACAATGGTTTTCCCTGTGACACTCTATGGATGCGAAAGCTGGACCTTTAAGAAGCAAGATCGAACAAGTTTTGACGCTTTTGAACTTTGGTGCTGGAGAAGACTTTTGAGGATACCATGGACAGGCAGGAAAACAAACCAATGGATCATAGAACAAATCAATCCAGAACTGGATTGGCACAAGGCACAAATGGCATCCTTAAGGCACAAATTACCAGGCTCAAACTATCATACTTTGGACACATTATATGAAGACCCAGCTCCCTTGAGAAGTCTATAATACTGGGGAAAGTTAAAGGAAAGAGAAAATGATGGCCAGCAGCAAGGTGGATGAACTCGATTACGACAGCAATGAATGCACCACTGAGAGACCTTAAAGGCCAAGTTGAAGACAAATCATCCTGGAGAGACTCCAGGTGATTGCTAAGAGTTGACACTGACTTGATGGCACTTAATCGATCAAACAAACAAACATCTTAATCCTTTATATACATCTGTGTAATCTCTAACAGAATCATTCTCCTCTTTTCAAATCAACTCATTGTACCAGATTTAAATCAGTTACTACCGTCAATCCTCACTCAATCGTGAATTAATGATATATATCCTCACTGCTGCCACCGCCAAGGCCACTTGTTCCCCTCAGGCCGCTGACAGGCCCAGGCCCATCTCTTGCCTGCCTCCCTCCCTCCACCAATGGCCTTAGTAGCCCCAAACAGCAGCAGTGGTTGATTGGGCCCTTCCTTGCTGTCAGTAGGCGTTGCCATGGCCGCTCATTCCCTTTAGGCCACTGACAGGCTCGGGCCTGTCCCTCGCCCTTCCTTCTCTCTTTCTTCCCTCCCTCCCTTCTTCTCCTCCCCCCCACTTCGTGAATTAACAGATCTTGTTTATCTTGTTTCCTTATCTAATTCACACAACAGCAGCCTCCTTCTCCTGAAGGGGCTCTTTCCTCCCTCACGACCCCTCTCTTCGCAGACCCCTGCCTATATATATATATATATATATATATATATATATATATATATATATATATTCCTCTCCTTTACAATCAAGAACATCTTCCAACCAGTAACAGTTGTATTCCAACTGTCCTTAACTATCACAGGCTTCTCCTCCCTATCTGCATATGGAATCTCCACTCATCATGGTGCTTCTGTTTGCGAGCTCTCACAAGAACTGCCATGCACGGGATTAGCCATGGGTATGCCTTAGAGAATTATGTATAGGGAGATTCACACCTTATCAGGAGCAGTAACTCCTGATGTTGTCAGGAAACTCCGGGAGGAGACCATCTGCTGGACTCCCCTTAGCCTTAGGACATGTTCTTGCCTATAAGAACCCCCTTCAATCATGGGATCACACTTCTGCTTTTGGGATCACACCTTGCTGTTGCCATTGCATTTGTCACACTTGCTACCTGTGCACCTTGCCATTGGACACTGCAACCCCGCTCTGCCCAGGTGTGCTAAAGAGCTCGCTCTGTGCTTCAACTCCCTGGAGAGAAGAATTCCCACAGCAAGATCTAGGTAGATCTGGCAAATGGCTTTCTTCTTTCTCCCTTTCATCCTCAAATCTCTTTCCCCCTTCCCAGTATAGCCACTTGGTAACATGACCAACCAACCACTTTTTCATTTCCTATACCCCTGTTACCCCTCAATAAAGCAACTCTTTGTTTTCAAAGTCACATCTCCATCCTCTTTCTTTCCCTTTCCAGTGTGTCAACGTCACAGTCGCCTCCTGCACAGCTCTTAAGTTATTTTTATTCCTGTTTATGGATCTGCACCCATTGACACTAATTTCCCCCACTTGAGCCAAAACATAAACATGGGGGGTGGTAGATGACACACCACCTGATGTCTTTCAAATGAAGGGCTTGTTCCAAACTCGGAACAGAACGACTCCATTTTGAGTTGGAACTGTCTGAGTGTTTTGAAATCCAAAATGGCGCCTGGAATGTTCTGAGTCAGAACAGGATTGTTCTGACAGAACAATCTGCGTATTTTGCATTCCGTTTCGAGCTTGGAACAGAACACAAAATCTGTTTCATGCACATCCCTACAGCTGACCAAATTCACAAGTCTGTTCTAGTAGCTTTAAATCAGTCACATAGGGATCTATGTTTTCCCTTCATGTTGTGATCTTGTGAAAAAATTGTGTGTGTCATAGATAACATTCCTTCTAGGTATACAATAAGCTTCAAACTTATAAAAGAACACTTGAATCTCTTGTTTGTGAGCTTCATCATCAAACTGAAAAGTATTGAGTTTGGCTTCTTCTGGCTTCTTCTCCAGCAATATGTAGAAACAAGACTGACTCTCATTTTTCTCATCTGCTCCACTGGTTACAAAGTATAATTCAAACTCTTGTTTCTCCTTTCTCCAGTTTTCAGGCTACATTTCCTTCTAGCAACAACTTATCTGGACATTTTAGTTGATCCATTTTCTGCTCCCCGGTGCAGTTTTGTAGTTAGTCTGGAAGTGCTCCTCACCACACCAGAGCTTCTTTGCTCTGGATATCAGCCATTTTTGTTGTGCATATATTAACTATATATAGGGCAGGTGCAGACAACACACAAAAGGCCGAACCTCCAGTTCCCAGAGTTCAGCAGCAAGCTTGACTTCCAGTGAGTTGTGGGAAATACGTTGCTGTTGGTCATGTTGTCCAAGCCTGCCAATGTCGACTCATTCCACCTGGCTTCTGGTTCTGGACCCGACATCTGTAAGCAAAAATTGAAGTCAGGTACAGTTGTGTCCAGAACTGAAAGTTGGGCAGAATATGCTGGCATTAGTGGGTTCAGATGGCACAACCAATGTCAACATATCCTTCCTCTCCTCACTGGAAGTTGGGCTCACTGTTGAATTCCAGAAACTGGAGGTTCAGCTTTTTGAGTGTCATCTGAACTCGCCCATAGTATAATATGATAAAAGAAATTGGCAGCACTATGTAGGCTAAGTGTCAAAATGTTTTAACAATATATTAGAGCATGAGCATTCATGGGTGACAGCCAGCTTCAGCAGGTACAAAGGAGGAACATATTGAGAGTTGGTCTATATATCTTTTATCTTACTGTTTTTATTGCAATAGACTAATATGGCTAAGTAAAACAATATATACAGTGGCTGACATATTGTGGAAAATGTCTGAAAGTTAGTCCCATTCCATTTGGAATGTCAATAGGACTACATTTCCCTCAATATATCAGCCACTATGAGCATGTGTTGCTTATTTTTAGATCAGAGTGGACTAGAATTTAAATTAGTCATTAATTGTGCCTTGTGTGGTTTCCATAATCTCTTCTTGCACTTGATCTTGTGTGTTGCTCTCCTCTGGTGGCTAAAGGAGGAAGAGGATTCTTTCGAACTAGTGAATTAATGATATTGGTTTGTTTCTGTCAATATATGTCATTTCATTCAGGTTCTCTCATGTTTGAGTTATGCTTTGAATTGAAAGGAGATTCCAGGATGCAGTATAGCAGCAACCTTGGAGCACCACAGAAGCCTTATTGAAATAAATGGAAGTTGAACAGTAATAGTGTGTGGGGAACTGCATCTTTTCTTTCTGTATCCTTAATGAGGGATGCCTACCATAAAGATTTTTCGTTATCTAATGAACTTATTCTATACAAATAAATTTGCATATTAGCCCCCCCCACCACTTTTCAATTTAAAAGCAGATTCCCAAAGTGAATAAAACAAAATAAAAATGTGTCTACAAGCAAAAGATAAAAGCATCAGAATAAAGGAACCCTGCAGAAGAATAAAATCATTTACTAAATTCTTCTGGACATTGAACAATAAAACCATGTTAAACTGTCTGGTTGAATTGAAAAAGGCTTAACTGACACTGAAAACCTAAAAGCAAATTTGTACCATAAACCTCTCAGGTTCTTCTTTAACCATTTAATGGAAGTGTAGAAAAAGAAAGCTCAAAAATAAAAATAAACAGAAAGATCCCACACCAAACTGTCCAATGATGAAGAAAATAATAACCACAATATAATAGTTACTGAGTCGGGTCTCATGCTCAGTGAGACCCGGTTCGGGAAGCTCAGCGGGGAGAGCGAGCTAAGTCCGCTCTCCCCGCAGACGATCAGGGCAGGAGCCCTGGGCGGCTGGATTGCCCACCCACACGATTGCCGGCTCCATGACGGAGCCGGCAGGGGCTGGAGAGTTTGTGCGCAGGGCATACTGGGGAGATGCCCGAGCTGGGAGGCTGCTTTTCAGCCTCCCACCGGGGGTCTACTCATGAGTAAACGCGGCACGGAGCCGCACCATGGCTACTCATGATAAAAAAAACCTGGGTTTGCAGAGCACTCACTCCACAAACCCGGTTTTAGGGGCGGGCTACTTGAGCGGGTTACCCACTGAAGAACCAACAGGCTCGCAGCCGAGCCTGGTGGTTCTCATGATTGTAGAAAATCGGGCTAGCGGAGGCTAGTCCGATTTTCTACGATCGTGTGAATAGCCTCACTATGTTAGAAAATGTATTCAGTATGGATCAGTTGATGACTATAGATAGCACAATTGTATTGTTAACAATAAACAATGGAATCCATAGTAGAAATGAACACATTGAGATAATAAAGTCCACATTTGATCAAGTGGCTCAAGCCTCATTAGGGCTTGTTTTTGATCAAGTGGCTCAAACAAGCTAAAACTGAATTCAAAGGAAAAGACGCAAGGATGGTTAGAAATGTTCATAGTGTAAAAACTGAATTTGTTGGTCATTGTTGACTATGATCTGCCAACTTCTTGTTGAATGGGGCTTATGGTATGGCAATGCATCTAACTGTGGTTTCTTCTGGAAAATCAGGTGGCAGCTGAGTTCAGGAATGCTCTTTGTTAACTTCATGTAATTGTGCAGCCAGCAAGATGTTCTTGATCTGAGCTAGATAAGATTGGTGGAGCTGTTTAGTAGGACCACCTTGATTATGACCTAGAGACTATGAAACTCCCTTCCTAGAAATACATACATTTTGGCTACTGCCCCAAACATAAGATTTAGAAATGCAAAATGCATGACTTGTTCATGTTTCCTTTTTCCTTGTCACTGACTACTATGTGTGTCACTTGTTTTGCATTTTTAATTGCTGCAGGGAAGAGGAGATGTAAGGCTGCTGGTTTTGCCAGTCACAGAATCTTAAACATGAGCCTTGCTTTTTTGCCAATTATTTGATAATGTGTTTTTATTCTGAGATAAGGTGAGCTTTCCCCACCCTCCTAGGAATTCTGTAGTTTATGATTCAGGAACAGTTCCTTTTCTTGAAGCCCCCTCTACAGTTTCTTTGAGCCCCACTATTTAAAAATTCAGGTGACCTTTAGTCAGTCTAAAAAACTGAGCAGTCTAAAAAACTGGGGGATCCGCAACCCTAAGGGGAGCACAGAGAGCTGCTGATGGAAGGGGGGGTAGCTGAAAATCGTGCCTCCCGTCATGCAACATAAAATATTGTTGCTCCGGCATGGCATTAGTTTGGATGTCAGTTGTATTCTTCTAAAAAGTGCAAATGAAGATGCAGTCACATTCCATCATTGCATAATTTCCTGCCCTTGGGGGATTGATGTTAGGTTACCTATCTGCCCTAACATCTCCCCTTTTTTGTTGATCATAAATTCAGTCATGATCAGACTGAATCCACCTCAGTCGCCTTGGTCATACACCTCAGTCTAGATCTCTAGTCCAGACCCTCTTCCTCCTGAGAATCCCTGACCCCATGAGGGGCACAGGACCCTTCAGGTGTGATAACTGAAAGCAAGATCAGTACTTCTTAGAAGGAGTAGAAATGTGCACAAATTGGATATCACTATTTCACTAATTGGATTCGAGTTCAAATCAAATCAGAAAATGAGACCCAAATCAGTTCATAAAACAGTGGCCAAAACCAGCTGTTTAGATGAATCAACCTCAACATTTGAGTGTTTTGAGGCCTGTTTTTTTTTTCCTGGGGATTGCTGGTCTACCCATCGGGTTAGGCAGATAGAGCAGTCCTCTGAGGCAGGCCAATGCACAAAGGAGGAATGGAGGACTGGTTTGCCCGCCAACCCCAATTGGAGACCAGCTCTCCCCAGAAAAATGGCTTTTTCCTGGGAGAGCTGGTCTGCTAATTGGGGTTGGCAGCTAGACCAGCCCTCAGCTCCGGACTTAGCGCATTGGCCTGCCTTGGAGGACTGGTCTGCCCACTGACCCCAATGGATAGACCAACTCTCCCTGTAAAAAAAGGCCTCAAAATGGTGCTCAAAACTTGAATTTATTCAAGCTTGACAGGATCATTTCGATTCAAACTAGAAACAGGCCCTTTATTTTAAGGGTGCTTCATTTTGAGTTTGAATCACTCAAAATGGGCCGTTTCAAGCGTGAATTGTTTTGCACAGCTTTGTGTGTGTGTGTGTCTTTGTGTAAACCACTTTTAGAAAAGCAGTATACAAATGTTTGTTATAGTACAATAGTAGTATTCTGGTCTCCCACAAATGCACCATGGACTATTGCTGGAAGAAGCAAACATCTGCAAGTACTCAGAATACTTGTAAAAACATAAACTATGCTAATCCTTGCATCTCTTGCACAAAATAAAAATGTTTGCTAATTAGCAGTAAATTGCAGTTAATTACTTGTGAATCTTAATATGTTTCCATTGAACTGTAGCTGATATATTGATACTTTTGAGTGATTTTTGTCACAGATGCAGGGGCGCACCTAAGTAAAACTGTTGCCTGGGCTGCCCTTGCTGCAAGGGGCCCTCCCCTTCCATGAGGCCCCCTGCATTTGGAGGAGGGCCTTTTGCTGTCACCCGCCACGCTGAACCGCAGTTATCTTACTTTATTTACTTTATTTTAGCCACCGTTGTGTGGGACGGGGGTGGGTGATGAGCTGAGCAGGCCTCCCACTGCCCCGTGGAGGTCATGATGGCCAGAGTGGCCACTGAGCCTGCCTGTCCTAGCAAACTGCGAGGCACTCCTTTCTGTGCAGGTGCACTGGAGCACCTTGCAGTTTGCAAGGACCACTGGGCAGGGCCAGCCAGCTGGGCCAGCGGCCACTCCGCAGCCACCACAGGGCAGGGGGAGGCCTCGGCTCACCCTCTACCCCCACCCCACACATTGCTAGATAAAGTAAATAAAGTAAGATAACTGAGGTTCAGCAAGACTGGCACAGGATGGCAGCAGCAGGCCCCCCTGGATGTCCGCCGTCCATTGGAGGGCCTCCAGGACTTTGGAGGCCACAGGCCGGGTCCCCAAGGTCTAGGGGTTAGAGCGCCACTGCACAGATGCAAAACCAGGAGATTGTAACATGCACTTTTTATTCTCTTGTTTCATTTTCCTTTTATTTGATGTTCTCTGTAGCATCCATATGACATTTGATTTTTGTCTGCTAAATGATGTTTTAGCAGATTGTGTTTGCTTACTGAGAACTGGTTCTGACATTTAGCACAGTGGTAAGCTGTCATGGATGATGAAGAACTGGTCTCAGCCATGTGAATCATGTCATGTGTGAGCTGGGCATTGATGTGTAAAAAGGTGTGCATGTTTCATCCATTTTCTGTTCCACTCTTTGGATAGGGTAAGGAATGTGGAAGTCAGAGAAACATTTTATACACATGAATGCCCAAATAGTACTATAGCTTCATGTGCAGTGATGGATACTATACCACCTCACCGTGCATTGGAGCTTGTTACATTGAAGTTCCCTAACGGGACATTTGCTTCACTTAAAGTCTCCAGCCATTTCAGACCTAGAACCTAATTTTTTTTTTGCAGGGCTTCTGTATCTTTTTGTATTCTTTTTGTTAAATGTCAGTTCACAGTTAAGCTTAAACACATAACAATCAGACAAAAATCACCAAAAAGGTTGTTATACAGAGTCAATCAACCTCCCCTGCTTCTAAGTTATATTTTAACCCAATACATAAATATAACAATATCTTACTAACAAGATAGTACCCCCCCTCTGTGTGTGTTTGTGTGTGTGTGTGTGTGTGTGTGTGTGTGTGTGTATATATATATATATATATATATATATATATATATATATATATATATATAGGAAAAAGCCTTCTTTTCTTCCCCCTTCCCTTTTATCTGCTTCTTTCTTTTAAAGGAATTCCTTCCTTTTAAAATAAACGTATACAATAAGGTTTGTATAGGTGGCGGTGTCATTGGTTTAACCTGCCTTAGCATAGGGCATGACTTTTGTATTCTCCATACTCACCATTGAAGACCATGGATTCTACACAATATTGAATCCATTTCTCCATCTAACAGACGTGTTTCTCTTGTGCACCAGAGGGCGCCCTCTTTCTCCAGAGGGAATAAAGCATCATTCATTCATTTGAGGTGGTTTTTATTTTACCAATAACATTAGAAATACAAATCTATCCTTACACATAGTTACTGTCTATTTCAGTCACGGAGCTGGATTGTTTCTTCTTGTAGGCAGAGAGACTATCCCTTGCCACACAAGGGGGAGGGCAGAAAGCTCCACCCCTCCCCTCATCTGTATTCACAGATTGAACAGGGCCCCCAAATGTACATCTATGCATAGAGTACCATCCATGTGATTTGAAACCTTGCTTTTGCAGGGCTTCTGATGTATGGAGAGGGGAGAGGTCCCAGTGTGTGGCTGTATGTGTGTGGGGCATGGGTTGGCCAGGGCTTGTTTTGTGGCTTTCTGTTTGTTTCCCTTTGGACTAGAGAGAGATAGTAAGTGGAGTGAGCCTAAGGGCTGAGGTGAATCACACCTGGTGAAAGGGGCCACATTCCAGTTGAGCCTGTTTGCCTCATTTTGAGGGCTACTCTCTGTATGGGGTAGCAGGCCAGGGAGCTTAGTGACCAGAGGTTAGCCAGCAGGAGTTAGCAAACAGGTGTCAATGGAGTCTTGCATGTTTTGGCAGGAAAGTGGGAGGGGAGCCTGAAAGTAGTCCCTCTTGATCACAACCGTAAGAAAAGATGACTCTACACTATTTAATGGAATCCAAATCAGATTGTGAAGAGTTTCAGAAGGATCTCTTCAAACTGAGGGAATGGGCAACAAAATGGCAAATGTGATTCAGTGTAAGCAAGTGTAAAGTGAAGCATATTGGGGTAAAACTTCACATATACACTGATGGGGTCTGAGCTGACCAGGAGAGAGTAGGGGTGTGTCCGAACCGGTCTGGAAGCCATTGTAAAGGCCTCCGGACTTTCCAGACCGGTTCGGATCTGGCTGGTCCGGGTCCGGGTGGGGGGGTTCCTTTAAGGGCGGGGAGGGTTTACTTACCCCCCCCCGCCACTTGCCCCCGTCCAGCGCGCGTATTTAATGTAATAATTGGGGCAGCAGGATACTTCCCTGCTGCCCCTTGTCCCTCTGCAATGCCGCCAGCTTTGACTCACAGTTTTGAAAATAAATTACTGCTGCCCAGTGCCAATAATGAAGTTGAAGAAGAAGCCGGCCTCCACTTCGGCGCCTCTCCGCCCGGCGGCTCCCCGAGGAGCCGCCGCCGCCTCCCAGCAGCCACTGAGAGAGGCTCTGCCATGGAGGATGTGCCGCGGCAACCCTCACTTCCGGCTACCATGCGACTTCCCCCGCATACAGAGTGGCTGCATTCTGCCACTCTGTATGCGGGGGAAGTCGCATGGAAGCCGGAAGTGATGCAACCCTCACTTCCAGCTTCCATGCGACTTCCCCCGCATACAGAGTGGCAGAATGCAGCCACTCTGTATGTGGGGGAAAGTCGCATGGTAGCCAGAAGTGAGGGTTGCCGCGGCACGTCCTCCATGGCAGAGCCGCTCTCAGTGGCTGCCGCCGCCGGGCGGAGAGGCGCCGAAGTGGAGGCCGGCTTCTTCTTCAACTTCATTATTGGCACTGGGCAGCAGTAATTTATTTTCAAAACTGTGAGTCAAAGCTGGCGGCATTGCAGAGGGACAAGGGGCAGCAGGGAAGTATCCTGCTGCCCCAATTATTACATTAAATACGCGCGCTGGACGGGGGCAAGTGGCGGGGGGGTAAGTAAACCCTCCCCGCCCTTAAAGGAACCCACCCCACAGTGCCGGACCACAGCTCTGCGGTTCCGTGCACACCCCTAGGAGAGAGGTCTTGTGGTCATAGTGGACAGCTTGTTGAAAGTGTGGACTCAGCATGTGGCAGCTGTTTTTTTAAAAAAAGGCAAATTCCATGTTCAGAATCATTAGGAAGGGGGTTGAAAATAAAACTGCTAATATCAAAATGCCCTTATACTAATCTATGGTTCGGCCACATTTGGAGTACTGTGTACAGTTCTGTTCACCATATCTCAAAAAGGATGTTGTCGAACTGAGAAAGGTACGGAAGTGGGCAACCAAGATGGTAAGGGTCCTAGAGCACCTTCCTTATGGGGCAAGGCTACAACAACTGGACCTTTTAAGCTTAGAAAAAAGACTACTAAGGGGAGACATTATAGAGGTCTATAAAATTATGTATGGTGTGGAGAGAGCAGATAGAGATTTTCCTCCCTCTTTCACAACACTCTTTTACAACAAGGGGTAATCCCATGAAAATGATGTTCAAGCAATTTAGGCCAACAAAAGGAAGTACTTTTTCCACAGTTCACAATTAATCTATGGATTTATTCAAAAGCTGTATAGCAGACTGCACAGAAGTTAGGTGAAAGTTTCCATGTCAACATTTAATTCTTCCTGACTGAATTAGTGAATTGTCTAGGCAACATATTTTGGGTCCAGAGACTTGATTGTTTGGTGTGTGTGTGTTTTCTGTTTTGCTTCAATCTCACTCTGACTTTGTAGAATACTTTCCTGTCTTTCTCATTTACATTCAAACCAGCTTTGCTGTGCCCATTTTAATAGATCACCTAAGTCTGAACAAGAGTGCCTTGCCCAAAATATCTTGGAAAGTATATGATTGAGATGGACCAGGTTTCTCATGTTAAAATCCAGCAAAGTCTGTAGTCTGCTGTCTGTTGGGCCACAGTGGCTGCATTTTGATTTATTATTTGTTCTCTTCTGGTTGTTTAAACTTTATACCATATCAAATCTGCTAACAGTGTGGATTCTCTCTGTAATTGCAGGAGGTGGCACAAACAACGATTAAAAAGTGGAGAGGAACAATGGAGGGCAGGTGAAGATTCTGATGACAGCGATGTGGAATTTGAGGGTTTTAGAGTGCCAGGTTTTCTCTTCAAGAAGCTATTCAAGTATGTATCTAATATGAAATGTTCATTTGCATGAATTGTTTAATAATATCTCTGTTTCAACTGCAAATGTAAGGCTTGAAAAGGTTGTAAGGTTGAAATGTAAGGTTGAAAGTCTGCCATGATATTCTGCCCAGAAGAATTCTCTTTCTCTGTGTATGCTGTTTGTTTGTTGTCCGGCTGGGTAGGGGATTTGACCAAGTCTACATGTCCATGATCAGTGTGTAAAGAAAAGGGACCATTTCACTCAATTCAAATCCAGATCGTTGCAGTTTTATCAAGTGTAGCTGAGAAACATGTAGCTGAGAAACGACCTGATTACAATACTTGGTTGGTGTTTTGAATTGTGTCTTGTGCATTCTCAGAACTCCCTGTTTGGTTGGCAGGTGCCTCATCAATTGCTGTATGGACTTGTAGAGTGTTATAGTGCTGAAACTATCATTCTAAAAATAGATCTATGATCTGGGCAGTCCAAAGAGAATTCAACCAAGACATGCAAATAAAAATGAGTCTTGGCAAGATAAGCTTCTCTAATGAAGAGTATCCCCATGCAAGCATAAGTCAGCTGGCAAAACTTCCTGAGTGGTTAAAAAGATCAATTGAGCTGAATGAATTGTCAGACTTGAGACTTGAAAGCTGAGATCTCCACAGCAGGAAAGAGGGCCTGTAGTTAGTAGGTACTGGGGAGTCTGTTCTGATCATGTTGGAGTACAAAGGTGGCAGCTATGGATCCTAAGATGGATAAACTGAATCCCAAAGGAGTTTGTTTCTGCCTTAATTTTCTCTGCAATTCCTTGAAATCCTGCGTTTTTGTATAAAGGTAAAGTGTGCCGTCGAGTCGATTTCGACTCCTGGTGCCCACAGGGCCCTGTGGTTTTCTTTGGTAGAATACAGGAGGGGTTTACCATTGCCTCCTCCCTTGCAGTATGAGATGATGCCTTTCAGCATCTTCCTATATCGCTGCTGCCTGATATAGTAGCAGCAGGGATTCAGACTGGCAACATTCTGCTTGTTAGTCAAGCATTTACCCGCTGCGCCACTTAAGGTGTAGGGTTTATTAATTTAGGTAGAATGTGGTCCAGAGACACTTTTTTGAAGCACAGAAACCTCAGTTTTCATTTTTAAAAGAGCTTGTTTCTCTTGCTGGTGTAGGAGGTCATTCATCATGGGTTATCCTGCCCACTTGCACCAGAAGGCAGGAAATAAGTCACTGAAAAAGACCCTAACAAGCCCACAAGAGGCGGTCCTTTCCAGTCCTTGGCTCCAGTTGGTCATATAGCTCTTAGCTCTCTATCTTTTGGTACCTATTAGGCCTTTGGATTAGCTTTGTGTACTCTTTCCTTGATGTTGTCTTTCTCTAATTTCTTTATCTCTACTCTGCTGTTTGGTGTTACTGTTTAGATAAAGGGAGGGGGGGATAATTTCTTTATCTCTACTCTGCTGTTTGGTGTTA
This sequence comes from Hemicordylus capensis, assembly GCF_027244095.1. NCBI lineage: Eukaryota > Metazoa > Chordata > Lepidosauria > Squamata > Cordylidae > Hemicordylus > Hemicordylus capensis. The sequence goes on along the minus strand of NC_069659.1, from coordinate 193,314,507 downwards.
CTGTTTAGATGGGGCGGGGAGGAGATTTGTTTTTTGTTAGTTTCACTTTCTTTCTTCCTGTCCTCTCCTGGAGAGGAGAGCTGGTCTTGTGGTAGCAAGCATGACTCGTCCCCTTAGCTAAGCAGGGTCTGCCCTGGTTGCATGTGAATGGGAGACTGCATGTGTGAGTACTGTGATCTTCCCCTTAGGGGATGGAGCCACTCTGGGGGGAGCAGGGGGTTCCAAGTTCCCTCCCTGGCTTCTCCAAGATAGGGCTGAGAGAGAGACTCCTGCCTGCAACCTTGGAGAAGCTGCTGCCAGTCTGTGTAGATAATACTGAGCTAGAAGGACCAATGGTCTGACTCAGTATATGGCAGCTTTCTGTGTTCCTGTGATCTTTATTCTCCCTACTGGAATTCTCTTTCTCTGTGACCATGGCGGGGGAGCAAAAGATTCCAATGGTGCTGGCATTTCAGGCACAACACACTACAACTCAACTGTTGAAAGTGTTCCCACCACTTTTGCAGGAAGCCTCCTCGATAGGGGACTCTGTAGGGAGTTCCATGCACCTTTGGGTCTCGGCTTCTCCCATTGTCGTCAGCCACCAGGCAGCCAGAGGGGAAGCCCGGTTCACTGAGAACGGGGCAAAAGGCACACAGATCCCCAACTGGCCAATGAAAGAAGCAGAGCTTCTGTTATGTTATTTGCAAATCTCGAACGTATTCATGTGATGCTATCTTGTCTGGTTGATGACCAAAATAAAGTGATTCTGAAGAAGCGGAGCTGCTCTTCGCCGAGAGGGAAGAAGCACACTCGTCAGCTGTTGGGGAGCAAGAGCGCATCAACACGCGGCCAGACACCATTGCTCCCTTCTTCCCCATCACCCTCGGTCCTCTCTGCATTGGGGCGGCACCTTTCTCCAGGCCAGCGTACAGTCTCCGCCTTGCCAGCGCAGCAGACCCCCTCCAGGGAGAATGAGCTACATGCGCTGCTCCTGGCATCTGCTTGGAGCAGAGTGGTGAAACTATTGAGGAGACAAAGGATGCCATTAGCGGCTGTGCAGAGAACAGTGGAGGGGAATAGGCCCAGAGAGAGAAGACTGCCATTGAATTGGTGAGCGCTACCCTGCCTGTGTGTGTGTGGGGGGGGGTACAGGGAGGCTTTGCCTATTAGCTGCAATACGCAGCTGGAACAGTGCGAAGAGGTGCCCCAGGGAACTTCGGGAAAGTGGGGCACACACGGGGCGGGGTGTGGCTTGACAAAAATTTTGACTGGTAGGAATGGATGCCAATGACGACAAAAAAAGCCACAGACATTCCTCTTGTCTCAGCTTTCACGTCAGATGCCACACTAGACAGTATCCGGTATTCATCTAAGGCTATCGCATCTAACGTCACCACTCGACACAATATTTGGCTACTCCATTGGCGGGTGGACAATACGTCCAAGGCAAATTTGACTGCTTTACCCTACAATGGAGTAAAGCTCTTTGGGGATGAAGCACTGAGGGATGTACTGGTGGAAACCAGGGATACGTGTAAAGCCCTTCCCTCTTCCCACACCTGGGAGGCCCCCTTCCTCCCAGGTGTGCCAATATGCTGAAAGGCGGCATATTGGCACGCCTCGGAGGCCTCCGCCACAGATCACCAGGTGCTTTTGATTGTAAGAGAGGGTTACAGGATAGAACTCTCAAGAACACCCAGAGAGAAGTTTTTGTTGACCCCAAGGACGAAAAAGCACAGAGGTATATTGTTCGCCATTCAACCTATTAGACATAGAGATGATAGAGTTGGTACCCATGTCACAAAGTGGAAAATAGGTTTACTCAATAATTTTCATGGTCCCTAAGGACAGCTCTCTCAGAGCTGTGCTAAACCTGAAATCAGTCAACAAGTTTGTGATAAAGAGATGTTTTTGCATGGAGACGCTAAGGTCCATTGTAGAGGCTCTACAGGAGGGTGATTTCTTGGTTTCCACAGACTTGAAGGAAGCGTACCTATCAAGCACAGATTGTCTGCACTTTTGTTACGGGGGGGGGGGCACTTTCAATACATCCATTAGCTGCATCCCATTAGCTTATGAGTGGCATAGTTTGACTCCCCTGGCGGGGATTACGGCTCACTCCACAAGATCTGCGTCTACCTCTGCTGCATTCTCCTCATCAGCATCGCTTGTTGAGGATGTTTCCAGGGCTGTACGTGGAAGTCCTCATCTACATTCTCACGTCATTATAAATTAGAAGTGCACACCTCCTCTAGGGTGGCGTTTGGTAGATGGGTGTTACAAAAGGTCCTCTCAGGGCAGTAGGTTCTGGTCTGGGCTTGTTCCCTGTGGTATGACCCACGATGAGTGATATCCTACACCAGCAAGAGAAAGGAACATTGGTACTCACCGTGAAGTTTTCTTCTTTCTGATGTTACAGAGGTCACTCGTGCCCACCTGGGATTTTTTTGGCCCAGATCTACCACCTGGATGGGACTGGTGCGAGGGGTACATGTATCTTTCTCCTGTTTCTCTGCCTTCATATCCTGCATTGTTTTCATGTTGTTAGTTGACAATTTTTGTTGTTGTTTGGGACTACTCTCTCTGATTATGTGTGGACTCAGGCTTTTCCCCTTGTGTGCTTGTTGGGGTATTTTTCAGTGATTATTTCCTACCTTCTGGAGGAAGTGGGCGGGATAACCCACGATGAGTGACATCTGTAACACCAGCAAGAAGAAACCTTCATGTTGGGTACCAATGTTTCTTTCTGCCTCTCATGATTTACTGAGATAAGTTTGTAAAGTGCTGAAGGACTGGAAACAGAAGTAGAAAGCTGTGCAAATCCATTTTTTCCAGCTTTCAGTTCTGTCTATATCAAAAGTAAATATAATGGGTCCAAGAGTGACAGGTTAATGTCTATTATATTCTGGAAAATGATGCAGCTGATAGACATTGTAGATCATATGATGCAGAGAGGCATAAGAAACTATGGTGAGGCACCAGGGTTTATATATGTGACTTGGTTAGGCCTTCAATTTCATTTTTATTAGAGTATTTATCCCATTCATAGTTATCATAGCATTTCAGAGTTGGAAAGCACCTTGGAGGTCCTCTAGTCAAATTTCCTGCTCAGTGCAGAAAAATCATTTCCAGGCTTTTCTCTGCGTCCATTAGGACTAGAAATTTGTTCTTTTGTTAAAATGAAGCCTCTAAACCACATGATTTCCCTTCAGCTACCAAATTCAGAAGGTGAAACTGTAAAATGATATCTAACAGTTCCTAAACTGGTGATATCCTTTGTTTCCCCCAGCTTTTCCATTCTAGTGAGACTAGCAGAATGTTGCATCCCTGTTTGTTGGAAACCACTTTCTGTCTTCCATCATAAACTTAGTTACTGCTTTTGTACTCCTAGTCTGCTTTAATCCTTTTTTGCTATGCTCATCCCTCCAAATTTGGTTAGTTTGGTATAGTATTATGGCTAGTATTTCAAATATACACATGCTGGAGCATGTGTTTAGGGGCCTGCTGTGTTTCTCAATCACAGTGGGGGCTGTTCAAATAAATGTCCCATAAACATGTTTAGGGGTCATTTGAATGAACAGCCCCCACAAACACCACAAATGGTGCTCATTGTGGGGGCTCAGAATCTGAGGGATGAGTTGGATTTCCCTGTGCTGGAGGGGGTTACACTCCCCCAGAAGGAGCAGGTGCGCAGCTTGGGAGTACTCCTGGACCCAGGCCTCACCCTGGTATCTCAGGCGGAGGCCATGGCCAGGAGTGCTTTCTGTCAGCTTCGGCTGATTCGACAGCTGCATCCATTCCTCGGAGAGGATTACCTCAAAACAGTAGTGCATCAGCTGGTAACCTCCCGGCTTGACTACTGCAATGCGCTCTACGTGGGGCTGCCTTTGTACGTAGTCCGGAAACTTCAGTTAGTTCAGAATGCGGCAGCCAGACTGGTCTCTGGGGCAACCCGGAGAGACCATATTATGCCTGTTTTGAAACAGCTACACTGGCTGCTGATATGTTTCTGGGCAAAATACAATGTGCTGGTTATTACCTTTTAAAGCCCTGAACAGCTTAGGTCCGAGTTATCTGAGAGAGCACTTTCTTTTACATGATCCCCACCGCACGTTAAGGTCATCTGAGGAGATCCGTCTCCAGTTGCCACCAGTTCGTCTGGTGGCGACGCAGAGGCGAGCCTTCTCTGTAGCTGCTCCTGGGCTATGGAATGCACTCCCGGCAGAAATTCGTAATCTGAGATCATTGCTGTCCTTCAAGAGAGCCCTTAAAACGTACTTATTTGGCCTGGCCTTCCAGAGTTTTAAATGATTAATTGTTTTAAACTGTTTTAAATTGTTGCCCTGATTTTCAGGGCTTTTAGCTGTTTTATTGGTTTTATTGTATTTTAATAGTTTGATTTTAATTGTTAATTTGATTTTAATTGTTTTTATCATGTTGTGAACTGCCCTGAGCCTTATCGGAAGGGCGGTATATAAATCAGATAGATAGATCAGATAGATCAGATAGATAGATTAAGGGACACAACTGGAGGGCATTGGGATGTCCATGGAGGAAATCCTGATGGGTGCTCTCACAGTACATCCCCTTATTTTTCCTGTGTGCTGCTGGCTCAGTTTGAGTGCTTTGGCAGAAAGGTGAAATATAAATGAAGTAAACAACATAACTAAGGCTAAAATTGCTAAAACACCCACTACTTCTTTTGGAGAATCTGTTTATCTCTTGTCCTTTCAATAGCACACATTTGGTGCCTCCACTCTGTAATGCTCCATCACATATTAACAAACCTCTTATATGCTAACACTTTTGTATTTGTTGGTATAGAAAAAGTAGGGGGTTGCTCTACCACCATTTTAAAAAAAATGCAATAAAATACCCTCTAATTATCATGTCTTGGTTTAATTAGAAATACTTTAACATTGCATGAAGAATGGACTTATCACATCTAATGTCTAAGGGCATAAAAAATGCATGAGACTGTAAATACGGCCCTCATGTAAAACACACATGCAGCATGTTACGGTAACAAGCTTTAGAACCTTGTGAATGACTAATTCATGAGACCTTTCTGTTATGATCTCTTTGCCATCTTATTTGCCTCCTTATTTGTAGGTACCAGCAGACAGGTGTTAGGTGGCTCTGGGAATTGCACTGCCAGCAGGCTGGAGGAATTCTGGGAGACGAGATGGGATTGGGCAAGACCATCCAGATAATTGCTTTCTTGGCAGGTCTGAGCTACAGCAAGATCAGGACTCGTGGTTCAAATTACAGGCAAGTGCTCTTCTGCAGACTGTCAGTCTGTGGAACTCAATTAATATTTCATTGGATGTATTGCTGTGGAGGAGGACCTTGTGAATTATTAACGACATTTCAATTACAATATTCCTTTAATTCTTTTAGTGGGGGACATCAAAGGAAAAATTTTACGAGACAGTGGAGCTGGAGGGCAGGAAAAATTAAACATGTAACACTCTTAATGAATTCCAGGCATTGATGCTTCATTTTGCAGATGAGCCTCACCAGATATTTTGGGTCAATACTGTGTCTAAGGTTAGCTAGCACAAATGGATTGCTTACAAACTCAATTATGTTAATATCAATAGTTTACATAATATGGGCTTTTCAATTAGATGCAATACCTTTAGGTCAATTTATTACATTTTACATTAAAGTATTTGCTCTGGTAAGGTACCAGGTGACTAGAAGTCACAGGGCTCTTTGTGATTATGAATGTGAAATTCAAGAGTGGGCAAGAAACTTCTTTGCAAAATCCCTTCTCAAGTCAGCACAAACAAGTTGTTCATGAATGGGGATTCTCCTTTTCTTTTAACACACTCCTTATTCTTCCACCTCCTCCCACCTAGTCCTGGAACCTCAAGTAGCAATGTATTAATTGCTATCAGCCCAGCAGTTGCAGCAACCATAAAAATGTCTTAACTCCTGGGAGACCTACTGGGTGTCCACAGATCCACTTGCCAGGGGAAAGTACCCCAAGCCTTTGGATGTAAGCCTTCCTGCAGCCTCCAACCAGCTATTTGAGTTTCAGTTTAGAGAAGGGGAAGATTGTGATAGCTCTTTTATGTGTCCAGTGAATATTCACCTGTTATGTTCAAATATAAATTGTTGTAAAAGTACAAAGTTCACTCAGTAGAATGTTTGTAAAATCTGCATTATAACACTGAGAGTGCACTATACTTTATGAACAATTTAAGCCTTGAATAAAGAACAGTGACTTGCATCCTGATGAATATCACACTCATAGAACTATGTTCTAGTTATGCAAGGGAAGATAGGTGATTTTCATCGCTGCCCCTAATCCCCTCAAAAATATGCCCCTGAAGATCCCCCCAGCCCTCATGGATGTTTTTGGGAAAGAATTCAAACTGCAGAGGGCAAAAGATTTCCCCACATACTCCTTTCATTTGTGCAGCATTAGTCAGGATATGAGCCACTGAGTATGCCTAGGATATTCAGCATAATTTTAAACTGCATTTACTTCAAAATACGGTTGAAATCCCTAACTGGAACTTGGCTCCTTGTCTATTTCCAGAGCCACTTGATTTTATCTTTTAATGTATCAAATGGATTGAGATTTGGGAACCTAAAGAATGGCTCTTCTCATGTGACCCTGCCAGGTTATTAAGATCCTCCTTTGTGTCTGTGCTCCAAGTCTGCACCCCACCCCCTCACCATAAGAAGTAAGACAGACGGTGACCAGACATAGAAACATAGAAAACTGTCTTATATAAAGTTGAACCACTAGTCCATCTAGCTCAGTACTGTCTACACAGACTGGTAGCAGCAATCCCAGGTGTCGGGTAGAATCTTTCCCTGTCCTACCCAAAGATGCCCATGATGAAGTCTGGCACCTTTTGCGTGCAAAGCAGGTGATCTCCTGTAGTTTGCTACAGCCCCACTTTTCTCAGTTGAATAGGCCTTTTCGGCTATGGAATTTTCTCACCGGGGAGTGCTACCTGGCCTCTTTTGGGGGAGTATGTCTTTTCTCCTCCATAATGAGCATGTAGACAGGTTGATGCCAGATAGTTCAATAGCACATACAGGAACATCAGAAATGCCATACTAGCTTGAGAAAAATGCAAATTGAGGACACTTTTAGACGTGTCCCCTCAGGACACATGTAGGAGCTGTAGCCCTTTTTTGATTAGCAGCTCACTCAGCCTGGTGTTAAAAGATGATGAATCCTTTCAGAAGCCCATCCTTTCTCAGATATGTTCCATGCTTTAGTGTCCAAAATGGCAGCTCTGTAGATTTGAGAACATTCTAACTTTATAATAACTGCTTCTGATAACTTGTTGCTTATGAATTGAAACTCTTTCTGTAATGGGACAAATTGGAAAATATCTGGGCTTGAAGTGATTTGCGTACCTTCTTCTTGCCTTCTCATTCTCATTCTTCTTCTCATTGGCTGGTTTGAGACTTAGACTAGACAAGCATCCCTGATATTGGGGGTAAAAGTGTGATTTTCTCTCTCTCTCTCAGTAGCAAATCACCCTCCATATTTGCAGCTACTACTAATATATAAGTGATAGAGTCATTAAGCCACTGCTGTTATATCCTGTGATCCATAATGAAAAATTATGCTGCATTGGACTATAGCCCAGATCCCTTATTAATACAATATTATGGTGGAATTTCTCCAATACAAGAGTGCCTGATATATTAACCTGAGAACTAAATCACTTATAAATGAAAGTGTCCGCAGGAACACACTGTCCCTTCCCGCTAAAAGCCAGCTGATGCCCAATACAAAGAGCCAATTATATTGCTTCCCTTTCCTTGATTCTTCAGATGGTGACCAACACTCAGGTTCATTTTCTCTCATTTTGAATCCTTCATAAGAAAGCCTCTATTATCTCTGTTCAAGTTCATATGGATTCAAGATGCCAAAGTTTGTTTATTGTGTATGTATGTTGTATGTTCTCTCTCTCTCTCTCTCTCAAAATACGTGCGAAGTTAGGGTTAGTTAAAGCCAACTTTTAATAATCGGTTACAACTCTTACTATGGTTAGAGAAATGAGGTATCAAATTAAAGCACTGAACATGTAGATGTGCAGAAAAATAATGGGTTTGCCAATCCATGCTAAAATTAAAAAAAAAATTCAACAAGTGTGTGTGTGGGGGCGGGGGGGGGGTGATTGCTGTGACCTCAGAACATTGATATAAGACCACCTTACCCATTAGCTTCACTGCTTAAGTGTTTGTTTTTATTGAAGCCGAATCCAAACAAGGTTAAAATAATTATGGTTGCTTAGACCATGAGTCTTGAGACCATGGTTAGGAGCAGTTACTGTATTTACCCAAATTGAAGAAGATTCTGAATTTGACGATCCTCTTAAAAAGTAGAGGATAAATACAGGTTACACCTGCCTTTATTCAAAAGGAATAGGACTCTGAATTTAAAACGACCTCCCGATTTCTAATATTATAAAACTTGGATAAAACCTCTTTTCAGATTCAGGTAAATACAGTATTACTGGAACTTTAAAGGCCCATGCACCCAAGATATGTCAGGATCTTTGCTTTATTTGAAACTTCAGGTTGCAGGAGTAGCTTAGGAGTCAATTTTTTATCAGTTTCATTAGCGAGAAAGTGGCAACCTTTTCTTTCATCTTGGATTGATTTCCACTCTTCACAGTTCCTCTTTGCAGCTTTTGGAATGAGAGGGGGTTGAATAGAAGCCTTTCCATCACATAGCTCATGTAAAAATTGTAAAACAATAATAAAACCATAAAATTCCAAACAAACTTGGCAGTGAAACTTAGCAGCAGCAGGACTCTTCAGCACCCTCAGGAACTGTTCAGCACCCTTCAGAGACCACCTGGAGCACATAGGTTTTAGCCAGGCTCCAGAGACCAAACATCAAATGTTTCTGTGAATGTACATCCCTGTTAAATGTTGAACAGAATACAATAGCAGTGTCATTCACTTCAGAATTAAATAACAATCTACCATACATTTTGATTGTGCTTTGATAAAACACTTGTCCCACCTCCAAGTGGTCAGTTATCCTGATGGCTTATATAATGCTTGTTTATTTATGGTACTGTCATCTTACATTCTGTTACAGGTTCAAAGGGCTGGGTCCGACAGTGATTGTGTGTCCAACCACTGTGATGCATCAGTGGGTAAGAGAGTTCCATACTTGGTGGCCTCCATTTAGAGTTGCAGTTCTGCATGAGACAGGCTCTTATACCAACAACAAGGTAACTGCTCATTCAGCCTTCTGTAAAACAAAGTATTCAAGCTTTCACCTATGCACTTCACTGAATCTCACTATAGGAACCATTTCTTCTTATTTCAAATATTTCTTCAAATACTTTGTTAACCAATATTTAGCATTATTTTACACGTATCCAGTATTTTAGGTTTGCTCTCTTTCTTGATAGAGTGACTGTCCTTTGACCTAGACATTGACCTAGACATGGCTAGTTCTATCTGTAGAGCACCTTAGAATTCTCTGCTTGTTTCATGCCATGTATCATTGAGCTAGCCAGTCACAGCACTGAAATGAAGGCTGGTAAATCTTCACTGCCTGAAGATATCTGCTCATGATTCAAAAGTAATGTGGCTTATACTTTTATAGTGTATTGTTCCCAATGTGCACATCTTACTGCTTGGCATGTAACCTTTCAAGGTTATTATGATGGGTCTTAAGACACTGCTAAGCTCTATATCAGACATGTAGAATTCAGATGTAGTAATAAGTATCTACCTGTGCATAGAAAGAGGTATGCATGCACACACATGCACTCTAAAATGCAATGTGCCCTTCAGGCATCCCCAATTCCACCTGCTATGGCAAGTGCCTCTGTGGAGGACACCCAGTAGCTTTCCACAGGCCCTTTCCACAGGTGGTTTGGTAGACTCCCCCATTATATCTAACATTCTCCAGACTGCAATGCTAAAGAGATCAGTTCCTGACTGTCCCTGCATATGTTTGTTGACTTGAGGAAGAGGCAGGTTATCCACCTACCAGTATTCTGGAGGTGGAGAATTTCCTCCAAATTCCCAGTAGAATTTTTTCTCCCCACTGTTGTGAGAGCCCCCTCCCAGTTCTCTTCTTGTCCTTTTCAGGAGAGCAAGATTTCTTGTTTCTCTGAAGGTTTTTGCCACAGAACTGCTTTTGTGTGCGTGCGCCCTAATGGCTTATCTTCCTTTTTCTCATTTAATGATATGGTGGCTTTTGGGGAAAGCTCCCATTTCCAGATGGGAGGGGAAAGCATCAAACAGAATAAACTTCTGTTTCAGGGAAATGAGGAGGCAGTGCTGGAGTGACAATCTTTTTTGAGAGGAAGGGAGAGAGAGGCGGGCCCAGACCTGGTGTCAGTGGTGGGCCCTCCGGGGTGCTGGAGCCCAGTTGCTCTCTCAGTGGCTATTTCTATACAAGCTGTACAGCCACGTTCCATGGCATGTCCTCCTTTTAGGCCAAATGAAAAATTGGACTTGCCATTAGTGGTTCATATTGGAGGATATCCTTCCTTGCCCATTTTGGTTGGCCAGCTACTATGGACAAAACTGTAGGGTCCATGCTCTGGGCCCTTGTTCTGTGATGGTAATTCACAACAGAAAGAAAGGCTATTCACGCAACAGAAAGGCTATTCACGCAACCGGCAGACCAGCAGGGAAGAAGGCTGTGCCAAACTTACCTTCCCCCCCAGATGATCCTTTCACGTTGGTGGGATGTATAAATTGTGCTCCCACACGATCCGCGCTGCTTGGAGCAGTGCAGATCTCCGGAGGCCAGGACAATGCATCTCAGCCTCCAGATATCTCACAATGCACCACGAGATGAGCATGGTGCATTGGGGAAATCCCCCATTAGTCGGCCGCTCTAGGTGCCTGATTCTGGGCATGCTCGGGCTGCAAGCAGTCTTACACGACCTTGGTGCTAGTAGGGTTAGGCAGGCAGGCAGCACTGGGATCCTCATGGACGAGCATCCTAACCCAGGCTAGGCTCGGCTGCCCCTGTCTGGGTTAGGCTGCTCTTGTGAATAGCCTTATAGTGTTGGAGGTAGGATCATCTTCCTCGGCCCATGCAATCATCCCTTTTCCAGTCCAGGTCTAAATTAGTGCACTTCGAGTATCTCCAAAGTGCTAAGTGTTTTTCCTCTTGTGGGAAAGGACCAGTTCCTGTCTTCTCTGAGACTTTTCAGGTGTCTATATATAGTTCTGGTTCTCAACTTTTCTCTAGTTTTGAGCATCAGAGAACTGGCAGCTTGGGCATAGCATATTGGCACAGAATTTAGTCTTTAGAAAGCTAGCTTATTATTATGGTTTACTTCAAACATTGCTTTCCCCCTTCTATGGATAATACATCCATCAGCTCCCTAGTGCACATACATCATGTCATGAAACAGACATGTGACTGGTCATCACACATGACAATCTACAGAATGTTTGCATGTTTCATTGATGTTGCACCTTCTGCATCTTGGCTTCACAGTCCTGGACTAATCCTTTTATTGAATGTAGAGGTCTGACCTGTGCTAGATTTTGCCTTTCAGTTTTTTTAAAGCCCAGAAAATTCCTTTTAATTTCTGTTTTGTTTGCACCAAAAGAAATTTTAGAAGAAAGGAACAAATTTATTAATTAAATTAAACATTATTATGTTTATTATCCTTATTGTCCTTATTATGTTTGCATGAATTCTGTGTAACCATGTGAATAGTTTCTGAAGTTTACTTATCACCTGCAAGGAACTTCTCTTGCTCAGGGAATACTGAAATAAGTAGAAGTTGTGAGCACAAAGACTCTTCCACAAAATTTCCATTGGTGTATTTTGCTTGATTTTATGTAAGATAATGTGATTTCTTCAGTTTGTTTTTGCATCTTTTTGATTTGAGCTACATTGACTATAATGCATTTTTTCTGTTAGTGATCTCTTATGAGTTTGGTTTTGTCCCCCATGCTGTTTAACATCTACATGAAACTGCTGGAAGAGGTCATTCAGGGACTTGGACTGAGTTGTCAGCAGTATGTAGATGACATTCAGCTCTCTCTCTTCTTATCACCCAATCCTTGGGAGGCAGTGGATGTCCTGAATTAGGCTAAAGGCAGTGATGGACTGAATGTGGGCTAGTAAAGTGAGAATTGAATCCAGACAAGATGGAGGTGCTGTTGGTCAGTAGGAGAGCCAGTTGGGATGAGGCGATTTGACTGATTCGGGATGGGGTTGAAAGAGCAAGTGCACAGTTTGGAGATATTGCTGGGCTAGGCTCTGCTTTCAGATGCTCAGGTGGAGGCTATGCGTGCCTTTGCATCACTTCAGCTAGTTTGCCAGTCCTTTCATGAGAAGGCAGATCTGGCCATAGTTACCCACGTTGTAGTCATGCCACAGCTAGATTACTGAAATGCGCTTTATGTGGGGCTGCCCTTGAAGAACTTTCAGGAACTGCCCTTGAAGAACATTCAGGAGAGCCAGTGTGGTGTAGTGGTTAGAGTGCTGGACTAGGACCGGGAAGACCCAAGTTCAAGTCCCCATTCAGCCATGATACTTGCTGGGTGACTGGGCCAGTCACTTCTCTCTCTCAGCCTAACCTACTTCACAGGGTTGTTGTGAGGAGAAACTTAAGTATGTAGTACTGGGCGCCTTGGAGGAAAAAGCAGGATATAAATGTAAGCAATAAATAAACAAACAAACTGCAGTTAGTGCAAAATGTGGCAGCTAGGATTTTATCAGGCGCTGTCCACTGGGACCATATTACACCCATTCTGAAAGAGCTACATTGGCTGCCAATTTGTTTCTGGGTCCAATTCAAGGTGCCTTTAAAGTCCTTAACGGTTTGGGCCCCAGATATCTGAAGGACCGCCTGCCCTCAAAGGTTTCTGCTCACTTGACAAGGTCATCAGAGAGGGCTCTGCTCCTTGTTCGTGGGGCCTTCTCAGTTATTGCCCCCAGGCTTTGAAATGTTCTCCCAGTGGGCATCTGTGCCTCAGTCTCCATTACAGCTTTTAAAAAGAAAGCAAAATCATGGCTTTTTACCCAGGCTTTTATATGAGTAGTTTTCTTTCTTGCTGCTGTTGTTTCATGGTTTTATTGTGTATATGGTTTTTTAACTTTTTAAATAGATTTGCATTTTTTCTTATATTTTAATGTAATGTTTGTATTGTTTTAGCTTTTTAATTGTTTTTTTTACATTTATTGTAATTAATTTGAGATTATTTTAATGAAAGGCATTCTATAAATCGAACATTAAAATAAATAAATAAATCACACCACATGTAAAAGGAACAATTGTTGACCTATTAATCATCATCTATTATTAGAAGTAAAAATATTCCAAATTTGAATGCACTTAAATAATACTGGGTAGTACCTGGGGGAAAATGCTCAGGGTTCCACAGGGTCGTGCAACCCCCTTTCCTTTGCAGAAGTTAAGAGATATATGACAAACCTTTTGTTAGTTTAATCTGAACACGGAAGTGGTCAGTGATGAATGTGTAGTGTTACAATTGTGGTTGCCTTTCTATGTTTTCCTTCATTGTCAGCACAAATCCTTGTTTAATACAGATTTGGCTTGAAGGAAATTTTAATTAATTACAGGTTCAGTAAATCCTGACTAGGACTCTGCTGTGCTGTGTCTACAGTGAATGGCCTTCATGTGCCTGTGTTTTTACTTCTGTTCTCTCTGCTGTCTGACAATGTGATTTATGGCTGTTGTTTTCTACCACTACACTGTTTGCCCTCTAGGAGGGATTGGTCTCCTGAGCCTCCATAATAACAGCAGCACTTTCACAAAACATCTTTTAATGACAACATTTTAGCAGCCTTCTGTAAGTCAGGCTAATTGCAGACATACCCTATTAATTGCAGAATCTAGGAGAGGTTACATATTTTACAAGCTTTTAATTTGAAATCGCCTGAGATTATTTGTCTTAAGTGTTTGGGTAGCGATGCCTATATTATTCTGCAGTAGACCATTGCTAGGAAATAAATACATAGCAAATGTATGTTGAGAAAATGTGTGCACTACTGTCCTAGAATTTTTTCATTCAGGTGTTGTCTTTAAAAATATTAGATTTTTCCAGGAGGGTAAGAGAGTTCATGGTTTTTACAGCAACTTTTAAAAATACTCAGTAGCAGAACCCGTATTGATTTTAACCAGCCAGATAGAATCTGTGTTGTTTACTAAACTAGTAATTGGATGCCCTCCTTTGGCAACAAAATTCTTTCAAATAAATGTTTGACACTGGAGAAACTTTACGGAATTCAGAGGTACAAAACCCTCCAGTCCAGAATTTTGTGAGAATTTGTTTTAAATATATATAATTTGTGCAAGCCTGCTCTTATTTTTCTTCAATAATATATCTACTTTATTTCTGGAGTGTTGAAATTAATGGGAAATTATTTTATTCCTTTTAGAAATAGCACTAAATAGCCTGTTGCCTTGGGGCAGTCAGCATTGTTTAGAGGAAGCACAAGTCAGTCAGACAAAGGAAGCAGGAGATATAGCTGGAACTTGTGCATCTCAATATGTATGCTGTAAATGTGCATTTCTCTGTGGGGCTAACCCACCAAAAACATAATTTTTTTTTTAAATTTTGCCTGTGGATGATGTACAAAAATTAAAGCATGTTGCAGGTTTCTCCCTTTTTCTTCATTTGGAGAAAAGCCATGTGGTATTTAAAAAGCTAAATTTAAAAAGAGTACTTTAAAAGTTTCAGTATTAGTCAGTGGGAGTGAAAAAAGATCATGCAAAGTGGGGTGGGCGTTAACCCTCTCTTCTCTGTGCTATACAGTTAGTATAAAAATGCACTTTCGCGGCACACAAGCAGTAGGCCCTGCCACTTGCACAGCACACAAGTCACAAGTGAGTGGCTGAGCCAGAAGCTGGCAGGAGGAAGTCCTCTGGCATCCCACAATGCACTGCGCCAGCAGAGTGATGCATTGGGGGATTTCCCCATTTCCGGGTGCTCTTGCTGCCCGGCGTTGTTCCCATGACTATGGAGTGGGGTGGAAGGGCATGCTTACACCCTTCTACCCCACTATAAGCCTGGGTAAAAAACCCGGGCGACCTGGTTGCAGAATGCCAGGAACAATCGCAGCGCTTCTCACAACTGACTGTATCCACTGGTCAAGAGAATGACTTTAGTATAAAGCAAACTCTTGTAGAGCAACAGTGGAGTTCAAATCTATTGTCTTCTTCACGCACCCCACCCCCACTGTACACACGCACACACACACACACACACACACACGACTCACAGTTTAGTAAGATTCATTTTCAAAAAATGAGGACATTTTATGCTTTTAAAAGTCTTCAGTTTAAGAGAAGAGTTAAATCTTAAGGAAGAATTAAGGAAACTTCAGTTAGTGCAGAATATTTCTGCTCAGGTTTTAACCAAGGCCAGTTTTCTGGAAAATGTGACTCTTGTGTTGATCCAACTGCACTGAATCCAAGCATGACCATTTAAAATGCTGATTATTACCTTTTAAAGCCTTAATGATTCGGGACCGGGAGATTTAGAATAATCTGCCCAAACAAGAAAGTGCCCACACTCCTTAAGATTGTCCAGAAAGGGCTTTCTGTGCATTATAACAACATAAGAACAGCCTTATTGATTCAGGCCCATTTGTTGCCCTGCAACTGGTATTCAGAGGCACCCTCTGAGCCTGTAGTCATCAAAACTAGTAGCCATTGATAGATGTGTCCTCCATGAATTTGTCTAAGCCCCTTTTAAAGCCATCCAAGCTAGTGCCTATCATCACATCCCGTGGCAGAGAATTCCATAGATTGATTGATTGTTTGTTTGTTTGTTTAACTTATTTTTATACCACCCAAAATGAATGTCTCTGGGTGATTTACACACTGTTATGCACTGTGTGAAAAAGTACTTCCTTCTGTTGGTCCTAAATTTCCTGGCCTTCAATTTTGTGGGATGACCCCTGGTTCTAGTGTTGTGAGAAAGGGAGAAAAATTTCTCCTCCTTCACTCTCTCCATCATTTTTAGAGGCTTAATTCGAAGGGATATGTGAGAGCCTTCTCCTCGGTGGACCCTAAGATGTGAAATTCCCAGTTTCAGGAAATCTGTTTGGCATTCCCCACCTTTTGTAGACTGTTCAAGACCTGGCTTTTCCAGCAGACCTTTAATTAGTTATGTTGTTTTCTCTGGCTCTCTTATTATTGATTTATATTGCTGCATTTGTTTTTTATTTTATATTGTTTTGCTTCATGTTATTTGATTTATTGTGTTGTGAGCCACCATGAGCTCTCTGACTGGAAAGGTGGGATATACATCCTCTAAAAGAATAATAATTGAATAAAATATTAGTTCATTCTTGCCTCTGCCCCCAAACATGGAAAGGTTTCCTCCTCAACTTGTCTCTTAAACAGACAAGTTCAGCAGTGTCACATATTGTTCTTGCTTATAGCTTAGTCTCCATAAACTCACGGATTTCGCTTGGTTTTTCATTCCCAATTCTCTTGCTCTACAGATTGAATACTGGAGCTGATGATAGTGCAAGCTACACAGTGCCTTTCTGCTTTCCCTGTAGATTTCATAGCATTGAGCAGTGCAACTTAAGATAAACTTTGCAAGAAATCAGTTGTCAGAATATAAGGAGATACACTTGCACAGTGTAGGGCTGTTGCATAACACACCAAAATCTGCTTTGCTGAGGCCATGTGGCTGGCTCCTCTGTCATCAGTTCACTGCTGTCTCTTTCTCCCCACTCCTCTTGGGGAGCAAGATGCCCTGCAGCTACTGAGGTGGGAATAGAGTGCAGCTATCGAGCACTTTTCAAGACCAACAAGCAGAAGTGTTGGCAGAACAGTGCCAAAAGGCAGATGAGTGAACTGCCTCCTTTTATGCTCCCTCCATTCCCTCAGATTGAAAGAATTTGCTGCTGCTGCTGCTGCTGCTGCTGCTGCTGAAAAAGAGAGTACCCTATGCACAGAGCAGCTAGTGGTTGCGTGTATGATTAGAAAGTGAATGCAGAGCACATTTCCAGGACTTTAAGTCTTTTTTTTTTTATATGCCTCTGTGTGAGAGAGGCATGAACTGCTAATGAGCTAGCGTGGTGTAGTGGCTAGAGTGCCGGACTAGGACCGGGGAGACCTGAGTTCAAATCCCCATTCAGCCATGAAACTAGCTGGGTGACTCTGGGCCAGTCACTTCTCTCTCAGCCTAACCTACTTCACAGGGTTGTTGTGAAAGAGAAACTCAAGTATGTAGTACACCGCTCTGGGCTCCTTGGAGGAAGAGCGGGATATAAATGTAATAAATAAATAAATAAATAAATAATGTGGTGCAGAAGTTAAGACAAGTGGCTTCACTTACAATTTTCTTGTTTTAGGAAGATAGTGAGGGAGAGAGCATTTATGAGCGTAGGAACATACGAAGCTGCCATATACTGAGTCAGATCATAGGTCCATCTAGCTCAGTATTGTCTACACAGACTGGCAGCGGCTTCTCCAAGGTTGCAGGCAGGAATCTCTCTCAGCCCTACCTTGGAGAAGCCAGGGAGGGAACTCAAAACCTTCAGCTCTTCCCAGAGTGGCTTCATCCCCTGAGGGGAATATCTTATAGTGCCCACACTTCTAGTCTCCCTTTCATATGCAACCAGGGTGGACCCTACTTAGCTAAGGGGACAAGTCATGCTTGCTACCTCAAGGCGAGCTCTCTTCTTCAACCTCAACTTGTCTCTTAAACTGAAGTTTGTTTGATCTTAGAATTGCCTTTTCAGGTTTTGGCATTTTTCTTATGATATTGGAATTTAAATATTTTTTTTAAAAAAAGCATGCTTACCTTCTGTAACAAGATGCTGTGTGTGATGACTCCCCTGGGGGTCGTGGAGGAGGATTCCTCAGATGAAGACACAGAGCAGGGAGAGCAGGCTGAAACTCCGTTTGACTCAGCAGAGCCAGAGCTGACAGGCCTACAAGCCCCTTTGCCTCCTTCCCTCCCTCCTCCTGATGAAGCCTCCAAGGCTGCTGAAGTCAAGGTGCCTGTCCCAGATCCCCAACAGTGATGTTCAGCCAGAGTACAGGCTCAGAGGGAGGAACGCCTTACATCGGAGAGGCTAGCCAGAAGGAACGGGTGTCCCAGCTCTGGCCTGGCTGAATCTCCCTGACAAGGCCCAGGTGCAGTGATGGGTGGGGCTCTCAGCACACTTCCTGTGGTGACCAGCCCTACCATGAGCAACCTTGATCTAGAAATCTGGACCTGTTTGTTGTCTGACCCCGATTCGTGTTTACCCCTGATCCTGCGGAATTCCCGCTGTTGACTTCTGGCAATGTTTGTGACTACTCTCCATTCCTGTCTGTCCGCTCTCCCCTCCCCTCTGAAAAGAATGGTTTTCACAGCTGCTGGGCAGTCGGCCAAAGTAGGTCATTACACTATGTTAGTGCAACTGGAGCATCAGTTTTCCAAAGCAATATTGTCTTCATTTTAATCCTTTCTGTTTTAATAACTGTTTTAATCCTTTCTGTTTTAATAACTGGCTTCTTCCTCTTTGCAGGTGAAACTGATTCGGGAAATTGTAGCATGTAATGGTATTTTGATAACTTCCTATTCAAATATTCGCTTGCTGCAAGATAACATCCACAGCTATGACTGGCATTATGTGATTCTAGATGAGGGACATAAAATTCGGAACCCAAATGCTGCAGTTACACTTGCTTGCAAACAGGTATATTTTTGGAAATGAAACATTTATCATTTTTGTTTATTTTATTTAAATGAATGCTAAACTTGGTCTTAAACCAGCAGGTCATTCACTTTCCCATACTGCTCCAAATTGTGTCCCAAGACACCAAATTCCGTGGCACACTCTGAAAGTTCACATTAAAGTACAGATTTTCTTTTGTGTGTATCAGCTCCCCTGGGCTTTTGGGTGGGCCATAATGAACATATAATGAACAGGGATTTGTTTGTTTTCCCTCATATTTATCTACTTTTTGAACATTGGATCTGGTGTGTGATCCATTGAATCCATTAGAATGGGTTCTGTGCCTGCGCGAAAGCCTCTCGGTGTCGAGCTCCACAGCTCCTTTTTGATGCCTGCATCCCGCCCCACGTGGCTATTTATGGCAGGAGTTAGTGCAGGCACCCTAATTCCTTTGCAACTGCCGTGGAGATCTGTTCACTCGGTTTCTGCGGCTCCTCATTCTGGTTCCTTTGCATACTAGCGATTACCTTGCAAGTTCTATCTTCTCCCGGCTATTTGACCTTGGACTATATTCTGGCTAAAATTTTCATCTTACTGATTCTGATTGTCGACTGATTGGACTGACACCTGGCACTTACGACCTATACACCTAAGCAAAAGAAAACCTTTAAGCGTTGCGACAAGTGTAAAGCAAAATTGCCCTCAGAAGATGCCCAAAGTTTGTGCTTGCTATGTCTGGGAGAGGCGCATAACACTTCAATGTGTAAAATTTGTCAATCTTTCTCCAAACAAACCCAAAGAAATTGTGAGCTTCGATTGAGGGCTTCTATAGGAGCCAGTGTGGTGTAGTGGCTAGAGTGCCGGACTAGGACCGGGGAGACCCGAGTTCAAATCCCCATTCAGCCATGATACTAGCTGGGTGACTCAGGGCCAGTCACTTCTCTTTCAGCCTAGCCTACTTCACAGGGTTGTTGTGAGGAAGAGCGGGATATAAATGTAATAATAATAATAATAATATTTATGATGATGTTCTTGAGGCGCCTTTTTCTTCGTCAAAACAGTCTCCTCAAGTGCATGGCTTGAGGGCTCTGGATTCCAGCCCATCTAAAACCTTGTTGCCCACCAATAAAACCCCAAAGGCCTTGAAAAGGCAGGGGGACAAAATGGCGACCGCGAGTGAACCGGCCAAAAAGACACGGAAGCTTTCGACTTCGGTACCATCGCTGACATCGGCTCAAGATGTAGTTTTTGTGTCTATATCTAAGCCTACAACATCAACAACTCACCCGGCATCGACAAAATCTTTGGCATTGAAGTCGATACCGTTGACACCAAAAACTATGAACCACTAGACATCAACTTCAATGCCGATGGATACCTCGACATCGAAGCAGCTGAATGAGACCACTTCAACATCGACACCTCCATCAACATCAGAACAGCGACCTTCGACACCGAAGGCTCCAGAAATGCCAGCTTCATCGACATCAACGCACTGGATACTGGCGGCTCATAAATTGATGCCTGTACCCACCCCGTTAAGATCCCCATCGACATGAAGGGTTGAGGAACAGGCATCAACTCTGAATACTCCAGCAAGTATTACTACAGTCACCCCTCGGTTTCGAGCACCGGTGACTTTTGCTCCTGAGGAGGATGACCTTTCTGATACTGAGGGAGCACCATTGGATCAAGGCACGGCTCAATGTATCCTTTCTGTGTTACATTTCAATACGATCACTCTGTCTATGTTTAAAGGGTTTCCTCACTCAGAAGATGATGCTCCTTCCGTACCTACCAACCCTACTCCACAACTGCTAATGGCGACTCAACTTACTACCACTACAACTTGGCATACCTGTAGTTTCAGCCACAATGTTTCTCCATAGAAACAAACAGCTTTGCCTGCAGCAACCTCACCATACCTTGCTTACAATTACGATGAAAGCAGGGCTTGGAGGCCAAGCACGTTATGGGACACTGTAACCCAAGTTGCCACCTATAGCATACCGATCTGTACCTTATCTGCAGGTGATGCCCCTCCTGCTCCACCGACCAGGAAGATCCAATCCTCGACCGCCTCCACACAGACTCTGTGTCCAATGACTACAAAGCAGATGCAGACCACAGTGCAGCAATAACTACAGCTGTTCAAACGGATGAGCCTTCTCCACCTCCTCACTCTCACTTACCATCGCCAAGCAGGGGTCCTCCTCTGTGCTTTCCTTCTGCAGTGGCTTCTGAAAACAGTCACCATGGTTCTTCAGATTTCGAATCTGATACCGAGACCACGGAACCTGATCCTTCTCCGGATGTAGCCACACCTTCCCACGTCTCATCGACCAAGGAATTGAAAGTTTATCACTCGCACGTCAAACAAATGGCAGCTGCCTTAAGTCTAGATCTGACTCCTCAGGTAAAAACAATTGATGACCCAGTCTACAACTTCATGGCTAGGTCCCAGTCAGCCCAACCAGTGGCCTTGCCTCTTCTTCTGATCATCTTAAATGCTGCTCAGTGCGCGTGGCGGATTCCTCATACCACTACCCCAACTTCAAAAAGACTGGAAAACATCTACTGGGTACGGGAACAGGATAATATCTACTTGTTCAAGCATCCCGTACCTAACTCCTTGGTCATTGACTGTGCTACCACCTCGAGATTAGGGAGGCAACACACCACTCCTGCAGACAAAGAAGGCAGAAAATTGGACGTTTGGGGTAGGAAGCTATATTCCACCTCCTGCGTTTCTGTCAAGGTTGCCATTTATTCCGCCTGTATGGCGAAATACAGTTATTGCCTCTGGGGAAAAGACCTTGATACACTCCCTCCTGAAGAATTCAAAGCTTGATTCAGGAAGACTCTGCAGAAGGCAGGTGACGTCACCTGTCAACAGCTTAGCACCTCTAAGCACTTGGCGGAATTGGAATCTCAATCAGTTGCTGCTGCCATTACCCTTAGACGTCATGCTTGGCTTCGGTCAGCTTCCCTTCAGCAAGATATGAAGGACAAAATTGAAGGCCTTTAGTTTGACAGCAAGGGCCTTTTCTCAGAGGAAACAGATGCGATGATGGAAAAGATGAAGAAGTCAAAATTCACAGCAAATACTTTTACTACTTCTTCTTCTGCCTCAGTAACCTGTCTCCAAGCAAAGATCCTATTACCGTCACTGTTCTTCATTCAGACCTCAGGAACAGAGAGATTACCAGAAGACAAACCAACCCTTCTTAAAGTGGACCTCCCAACACTTGGCCCAAAATACACTTTGTCCCAACGCAACAAACAGGTGGAGGGCGACAAACAGCGTCTTTGAAATTCAGGACTGCCCATCGCAACCACTACCATTACCGGACCATCTACTTTACTCCCCTTCTCAAAACATCAAGGAGGATGCTGTATCAGCCCGCAACATCAGTCAGCCGACCTTGCTAGCCATCAGATTGGCAAGTCATGCGCAAGCATGGTGTGACATAACATTGGACCGGTGGGTCTTGAAAATTGTTACCTCCGGCTACGCGATAGAGTTCAAGACTCGCCCTCTTTTCAGTGGTCTACGCTTCACGAGTGCAACGCCTGCACGATCTATCAAGAGGTACAAGAGAGCAATAATCCGGGTGCAATGGGTTCAACAATGGGAAGGTTTCTACTCCCATTATTTCCAAATTTCAAAGAAGCATGGAGGAATCCAGCCTATAATGGACCTGAGACATCTCAACAAGTTCATTTACGTGCAAAAAGTATCGGATACAATGTTACTGCCACTTCTACAGTGTGTCCTGCCACTTCTACATCGGGAGCAGTGGCTTGTGATTTAAAAGATTTAGATTTAAAAGATTTAGATTTAAAAGATGCCTATTTTCACATAGGGATCCGGCCATCCTTCCAAAAGTACCTGAGGTTCACTGTAGGGTCCTCGATCTATCAATACCAGGTCCTTCCTTTCGAGCTCTGCACTGCTCCACGTGTATTCACCAAATGCATGGCAGTAGTGATGGTCCACCTGAGAACAAGGGGCCTGAAACTGTATCCCTATCTGGATGATTGGCCCCTGACATCAAGAGACAAAGGAGAGTTACTTTCGCAGATACAGTACACGTTGAATCATCTCCAGGACCTCGGGATTCAGATCAACTGGAAAAAGTCTTAACTTACCCCAGTGTCCACCCTATCTTACATGTGCAGGAAGGGCTGTGCAGGAAGCGCATTCTTGCTATCAAGCCATCACACTGATGGTTCATCAATTTCAAGCCAGTCCTTTGCAGACAGCACAACAAATACTCCTGCTTGTCCTGATGGCCTCTTGCAAGTCCACTGTACACTACACTCATTTGAAGATGAGGAAGCTGCAGCTGTGGTTCCTGTCTTCTTTCCAACTGAACAGGGACAGTCCCAGAAAGCAGTTACTCGTGCCTCTGCAGATCCTTCGGTCATTGTCCTGGTGGGCATGGAGACTCAACCTTCTAAGAGGAATTCCATTCCATGTGCAGACTCCAGCGGTGTGGGTCACAACAGATGCTTTGCTCCGAGGTTGGGGCGGGCATTGCAATGCCAAAGTGACCCAAGGTCTCTGGACCTGCACCCAATGTCAATTTCATATAAACTTCCTGGCACTGTTGGTGGTTTTCCAAGCCATGAAAGCCTTCCTTCCTGAGGGAGAGGGTAGTACAATTGCAGTTGGACAACACTACTGCAATCAGCTCCCTCAGCAGACAGGACGGAACAGTCTCCAGGTCTCTGTGCACTGAGCATTCAGATTTGGCATTGGTGCATCAGGAACAGCATCACCCCCGTGGCCCTTCACATCAAAGGCACAGAGAATGTTCTAGCCGAAGTCTCTCATTCTCAACAGAAACCCGTCATGAGTGGAAGTTGAATGACATTTACCTGTGGGAGATCTTCAACCTATGGGTATTCCCATATGAGATAGACTTGTTTGCTATAGCAAAGAATGCAAAATGCAAGCGGTACTGCTCGGGAGCCGGCCACAACCTGCGATCTTTGGGGGACGCTTTCCAGATGGACTGCTCACAACATTGGACCTACATGTTTCCCCCACTGCCTCTAGTGAACAGAGTGGTGTCACGAATCCTAACACACCACGTGAAATGCATCCTGATCACACCATGGTGGCCACGCCAAGCATGGTTTTCACATCTACTCAAACTCTCATCTCACACATACGAGAGACTTCCAAACTGTCCAGACCTTCTGATTCAGGAAAACGGTCAGATCCTGCATCCAGGATCCTGCATCCTACAACTAACAGCATGGAAGATCGACTATTGAATAAAATCCTACTGAACTAATGAAAGCCTTCCACCAGAAAAAACTATGCTAGCAAGTGGAAAAGATTAGCTACCTACACATTGCGGCATGGTTTCCATCCTTTAAGAGCATCCATCTGTGAGATCCTGCTCTACCTCACCTCACTAAAGACGTCTAAGCTCTCCAATGTGTCTATTAAAGTATATCTGGCTGCGCTTTCATCAAAACACCCTGGATGGGATGGAAAAACAGTTTTCTCCCATCCCACCTGCAAGAGCTTCTTAAATAGAACAATGGAGCATCTCTCTGGGCCTTTCTACATTAACTGAGCAACCCTTTGAACCCCTGAGGTCAGCTACGTTAAAGCTTACATCCTTAAAAACTGCCTTCTTGGTGGCTTACAGCTTTTAGGATGGATATGCCTTATGCTCACTTCTACCCGGATAAGGTTCTCCTATGACCTGACATCATCACCTTACCAAAGATTGTGACAGATTTCCACATAAACCAGGACATTGTGTTGCCTACTTTCTTTAAGTCCCCGACCATGCCTTTAGAGAAAGCTCTACATTCTTTAGATGTGCGTAGGGCACTGCTGTTTTATCTTCTGAGAACAAAGGCATTCAGGACGTCAAAAAGGCCTTGTCCCGACTGGCTTGTCAGAAACCATCCAGCTAGTCTACAGTCTGCTGAAAGTTCAGCCCCCAAAGTCCGTCAAGGCACATTCGACTAGGACTTATGGTGCTCATCTGTCCGGCATATCCTTTCAGGACATTTGTAAGGCCGCCACTTGGTCTTTGGAACAGCCTTTTGTAATTATGCTATTGACTTGTGTTCTGCAGCGGAGGCTAATTTTGAGAGAGGTGTTCTCAAAAGGGTGTTGCAATAACTACTGCTCCTTCCTTCCTTATGGAGCTAACTAAACACCCAATCTAATGGATTCAACAGATCACGCACCAGATAAACAGGTTGCTCACCTGTAACTGATGATCTGGTAGCGATCCGTTGACATCCATTAGACCCTCCTGAATCGCCCCTCCGCAGTAGTACTTAACACATTTTGTATGCTGCATCAAATTTCTCCACTGCTTTGGTGGTCTCCAAAGGAACTGGGGTGCCTGCGCTGCCTCCCACCTTAAATAGTCATGTGGGGCGGGGCACAGGTGCTAAAAAGGAGCTTTGGAACTTGACACCAAGAGGCTTCCACGCCGGCGCAGAACCCATTCTAATGGATGTCAATGGATCACTACCAGATCATCAGTTACAGATGAGCAACCAGTTTTTATATTTTTAAAGAGATAAGCCCCCGTTGTGTCTCTAATACCCCGTTGTGTCTCTAATGCCAGATTGAGACTGGAGACGGGTCTAGTCAAGGTGGAGGCTAGATATTGGATACTTACGATTTTTTACTGGATTAAAATCCATCACTCCCATTGGTAGTTTAGTATTTCTCACATTACAAGATTCATTTCATGCCTCCTGGGAACGCAGAATTCTATCAAAACTAAACTGGCAACTTTGGGGTTGCTTCTGCTTACCCTGCTCAAAATGGAAGTATCACAAGCCCGTGGCTTGGTGAAACAGAAAATATTAGACACGGAGCGGCAGGAAGATTTATCTAAGTCTCCGGGTTTCTATTGTAGTGATACCACAAGGTACCTTGTTGCTCCTTTAGCTTATCTGCAACAATTAGACATCCCCAGATATAGGTTGGCTTTTACACAGGCCAGATGTAGATGCCTTCCCTCTGTTGTCCTTGAAGGTGGGACTCAAGTCTATGCCCCTGTGGTGATGGGGAAGTTGAAACAATCGAACATGTTTTGCTTTATTGCTCCTTTTATAGGGACTTAGGTTTAGAACCAATATCTTCACTGCTGGCTCGTTTCCCAGGAAATTCGCCTAGCCAACAAGTGGCTTTCCTGCTTGAGGACAGCATACCTGCCATTACTCGGAAAATGGCAGGTTTTTGTGCAGCAGCTTGGAGATTGTGTCAGTTTTTAATTAACAGTTCTAGTGCTGTTCTATAACCTTTCAGTTATAACATTGTTGATGGGTTAGACTGTTGACAGGTTATTTTTTAAAAAAATTATTTATATTGTATTCCCCCCCCCCTTGTTGTGCTGGTCATAGACCATAATAAACTTTGATTGATTGATTGATTGATTAAAAGAGCTAAGCACTGATGAGAACATAAAATTATTAGGGTTTTGGGTACTAACATTAATTCTAAACTGCCCTTCCTTCTGAAGCCCACTGGGCTTCACATAAATATGTCCCCGAGGGCCTTGCAGTCCTAGCATGGATGTAGCCACTATTTCAATGACATTCTCATGATTTGCTGAATTAGTAACTCTGTCAAAAAATGAGATAAGATTGGCTCCAGGAATTCTCAAAGATGACATAAGTCGTTCTGAGATCACTTCTGCAAGTTTCTTCAGCATCTGGTGGTGTAACTCATCTGGACCCGGAGAGTTAAATTTATTTAGAGTAGCTAGGTGTTTTCTCCTTTCTATGTTAATGCAGTTTTTTGCACAGTTGAACTACATTTCCCTTGGGAAGACAGCTGCAGAATAGGAGTGAAGAAGCACTGCCTTCTCACCATCACCTGTTACCATTTCACCATCCTCTTCATGCTTGAAGAGGATGGAACTACCTCTTCCTCGACTATATTTGGAAAAAACCTTTTGTTGGTTTTTTTGGCATCCCTCGTAAGCCTTAGCTCATTCTGAGCCCTTGCTTTCATGAAAGCATCCCTAAAATAGAGCCAGCATAGTGTAGTGGTTAGAGTGCTGGACTAGGACCGGAAAGACCGGAGTTCAAATCCCCATTCAACCATGGAACTCACTGGGTGACTCTGGGCCAGTCATGTATCTCTTAGCCTAACCTACCTCACAGGGTTGTTGTGAAGGTAAAAATAAGCATGAATTCTGAGCTCCTCAGAGGAAGAGTGGGATATAAAGATGATGATGATGATGACGATAATATAAAATAAAATAAAAGTTTAGGGTACATTTTTGTGCCCTTATATATCCCGTTCCCTATACTTTGGGGGAAGGAGTTTTTTTAAAAAAAAACCAAAAAACTTTTCAGCTATTCAGAGCGCTCTCTTTGCATCTGCACTAGATTCTTTAGATGTCTCTCATTTTTCCTTCTTGTGAGAATTGATGCAATTGTCTAGTAATTCACGTGTCAGACTCTCCCATCTTTCTTCTGGATCTTTTCAGATTTATAACCATGGGATTCTATCTTATTTTTCTTTGAGCTTGTTAAAATCAGGTTTCCTGAAATCCTGGGTACTCATCCGACTTGCCTCAGTTTCTTTTTCTTTTCTTTTTTAACTTTTATATCATTTTAAACCCTTATATCATGAATTCAAAATGGCATGACCACTTTCCCCAGGGTTCCCCCCACTTTCACAATTCTTTCCTGTTGGTAAGTCCAGGCTAGCCAACTCCCTTGTTCTTTCTTTTTACCTTCTGAAAGGTGAAGTTGTCAGCACAGCAAGACAGATCAAGAATGCGTGGGTTATGCTACTTGTAACAGAAGTAGACTTCTGGCAGATATCAAGATAGTTGAAGTTTCTCATGAGTACTGTGGCCTGCCTCTTTGAAAGTTTGGTAATCTGATTTAGGAAAGCATCATCCATGTCTTCTGCTTGACCAGGTGGTCTGTAGAGCATTCTCATGTTAATATTGCTTGTATTTCTCTCTCCTTTTATTTTTATCCAAACATTTTCAGCAGGGCTTCCATACTTGTATTAATAGATTTCTGTGCAGAAGTATACATTCTTTACATATAATTACTACTCTCCTCCCTTTCTGTTTAGTCTGTTCGTTTTGAAAAAGTTATTCTTTTCAAGTATTGTGTTCTAATTATGAGTCTCATCCCCACCAAGCCTCAGTAATACCTATCATATCGTATATTTACTTTTCCATCTTAGGATTTCAAGTTCTTCCTGTTTGTTTCCCATACTCAATGGGAACATACTCAATCTAGTGTGTAGATATCAGAGACCATGGGTATCATCTCCTTCTGTTGTCTTTCTTGCTAATTTCCAAACACCCCCTGCTGCTTCTGTCTTTGTTGCATGTATTTTTGTCCCCAGTGCTTGACTTTATACTTGGTTCTGGGCTTTGTCTCCTTCCCCCTCAGGATTCAGTTTAAAGCCTACTTGGTATGGTTAGCAGTATGAAGGACTCCTGGCAAGAGATGGGTTGCATCTCATTAGGACTAAGAAACATGTTTGGTTTGCTAAGTGTAGACTGTGGTCCAAGAATTGGAACCTTTCTCAATGGCACCAACTTAGTTTACATCCAGAATTTTATTTTACTTTCCTGCATCTTAAACTTCTGCAGGAAGGATAGATGAAAACACCACTTATGCCCCCAGCTGCTTCACTCTCCTACTCAGTGGCTCATAGTCCCTTGAGATCCATTCCAAGTTTCATCTAGCAGTATATTTCCAAAGTAGATCATCAGGAATGGGTGATGGTCAGTGGATCTGATGAGTTTTTACAGTCTCTCCGTCACATTCTGGATGCACTTGCAGGAAGACAACACACCTCCCTCGATTTCATGTAGGATCTGTAAACAGCTTTCTATCTCTATCTTAGAAGAGAATTACCCATGTGTTTCTTCCTCTTCCTCCTTCAGTGCAGTGATTATGTTCCCCTGATCCATGGGATTGCTGATAGTCTTCTTCTCTGTTGAGTGGAGCCTGGAGTAGCAAACCCTGTCCAGGTGTCTGCGCCTCACTCTCTGTTAAAATTAGCAGTACTGAAGCACATAGTAAATTGAAGTTTTGAGTTTTGGGGTATATTATTTGGGATATATTATTTATGTCATCCTGTTTAAAAAAACAAGTTAAGAATATCCACCATTAAAATATGAAAACTTATTGACAGAATTTGCACATTTCCCCATGTTTTGGCATCATATGAAAATGCATATTTTGTTTCTTGTTGTAGTTCTGCACTCCTCATCGAATCATATTGTCCGGGTCACCTATGCAGAACAACCTTAAGGAGCTGTGGTCCCTCTTTGATTTTGTGTTTCCAGGGAAACTGGGAACATTGCCTGTCTTCATGGAGCAATTTTCTGTTCCAATAACCATGGGAGGGTATTCAAATGCCTCTCCAGTTCAGGTAAAGTTACATGTGCAATCCACAGGGAATGTGGTTTTGTGCAAGTCTCAATTTAGCAAAGTTAAATTGTAGATTTTAATGTGCCATGTTTGAGCACATTCACTAAAAATCTCTTGGCTAGCATTAGCCAAAAGAAACCTTAGCCAGAAGAAACATAGTAGAAAACCTTAGAATGACTACAACAACATGATATATGAAAACCATATAGCATCAGAAATGTTAACTATGCCCAGTATGATATGGAATGCAAATGTAATTGCAACTGAGCAAAGAGACACCATTTAAAAGTGGTGATTCTCTTTATTGAACAGGGGGAGAGCAACTGGCCCTATCCAACCCCAGCGCAGCATCTCTCCAGTGGCTGTTGCTGGTGTCTGTCTTACGTTTCTTTTTAGATTGTGAGCTCTTTGGGGACAGGGAGCCATTTTATTTATTCATTTATAGCTATGTAAAGCACTTTGGACACTTTTGTTGAAAAGCGTTATATAAATATCCATTGTTGTTGTAATAGTTGGATGTCTTAAGCACAGCAGCCAAGAACAACCTTTCAATTGGTTGTGCAAGGTCAAGAGAGCTTTGGATGTGTATTATTGAATCACTTTTGAAATGAGGATCTTTCCAAACATGGTTTTGATGTCTCTAGGGTCATTTTAAAATGTTATTTGCAGCAGTTCTGGAAAGCTTGCAATTTTCCATATTTCATGAATATCAGTGTTTTAAGTGGGGGGAAACTTGTGAGTGTCCAAAAATTCAAGTGGTACATTAGTAAATGTTGATAGTCCTCTATTTTATCAATATGCACCAGTATATGTTCCCACTGTGGAGAAACATATATCTATTCACAGCATTAATTTGGGACTCACTGAATGTTGCGCGTTCTTACTGTATAGTTCCTTGGACCATCAACCTATGTAGGTAGGTAGTTTGATTTTGCAGTAATTGGCTCTGTTTGTTCTTTTGCCTGGAGAGAGATAGAGAGATTTGCCATTTCTGTCCTGTAAGTGCTGCCTCAGTCATTACTTAACCACCTACACCATTTCCGCCATGTAACCATTTAATTTGTAATATCAGAGGGATCTTGTATTGTAGTTTCAAACAGACCTTCCCTTTGTGTGGTAACATCTGCAGCTGGAGGTCTGTAATCTTCAGTTCCTGTTAAAAAGTATTTTGATAAGTTATATATGAAAGGATATTTAAACATGTTAACAAAACATAGCAAGATTTCAGTATCAACCTAAATATATCACATAGATTACATAGTTTTTATTTTAACTTTACATTATATAATGCCCCAAAAGAGCACTTTTTTAAAAAAAAAAAGCATCTTAAGATAAAAGACAGGTGTTGTAATGGTTGGAGACTGGGACAGACTAGGCAGACTTGGATTTGAATCCCTGCTCTGCCATGATGCTCACTGGGTAAGTTTCATGATGTGGCTGCACCATAGATTTGTATAAGGGCATGATCATATTAGCATTTTTATTTTCAGTCCCCTTCCTAATGATCCCTAGCATGAAATTTGCCTTTTTAACTGCTGCTTTACCACTGAGTCAACTCTTTCAATGAGCTATCCACCACACCCCAAGATCTCTCTCTTGTTCAATCACTCCGCTCAGATCCCATCTATGTGAAGTTGGGTTTTTTTGCCCCCAATATGCATCACTTTACATTTGCTTACATTGAACTGCATTTGCCATTTTGTTGCCCACTCCCTCGGTTTTTAGAGATTTTAACTTACTTTGTTTTGAATTGAAGATAAAATGGGATAGCCTCATTACATGCCACTCCTGAGCTCGTTGAGCAAGAGAGGGATGAAAATATGGGAAATAAATATAGTAAATGGATTGTCACCTTTTTCTTCTTCAAAAGGTGAAAACTGCCTACAAGTGTGCTTGTATTTTACGAGACACCATTAATCCCTATCTGCTGCGGAGAATGAAGGCAGATGTTAAAATGAGCCTCTCGCTACCAGATAAAAACGAACAGGTATAGTTCAATTGCATGACTTGTCCGTGTTGCACCTTGGTACTTCTCTGAGAGTAGCATCACATAGTTTGAGGAAGATCTTTGAGTAGCTGGTGGGGCAGGGGATATCATCTATATGTTACTTAAGAAGTGGAAAAAGAGAAATCACTACTTGCTTGCTCAAATGTTGCTTTCTCTTAACACATGAACTCTCCTAAAAACTTCCATTAAACTAATAAAGGTCTGGGCCAGAAATAGGGGGTATGATTTAAAACTGAAAAAGAGTTGATTGGATTTTTAGAATCAACATAATGGGCATGGCGAGGATGTGAATAATGTGAACAGGGGGGTAGACTATACATGACAGAGAGCCGCTGGGTCAAGAAGAAGGCTATAATAGCTAGAAGGAATTGGAAAGTGCTTGAACTGGGGACTACAGATCCCAGATTCCTCTGATAGTGAATCAGATATGTTTGCACTTGTTCTTTCTGCATGGCTGCTTCAGCTCTGGCACTTCAAGGAATTTGCTTATTATTCCCAATGAAGGCAGTCAGGAAATAAAGGTAAAGTGTGCCGTCAAGTCGACTTTGACTCCTGGAGCCCACAGAGCTCTGTGGTTTTCTTTGGTGGAATACAGAAGGGGTTTACCATTGCCACCTCCCACACAGTTATGCCTTTCAGCATCTTCCTATATCTCTGCTGCCCAATATAGTACCAGCGGGGATTCGAACTGGTATGAAAATAGCTGTCAGCTGTCTTTTAACATAGGAACATAGGAAGCTGTCTTCTGCCAAGTCAGACCATTGGTCCTTCTAGCTTAGTATTGTCTATAGACTGGCAGTGCCTATAGACTGGCAGCGGCTTTGCCCAGGTTACAGGCAGGAGTCTCTCTCAGCCCTATCCGGAGATGCCAGTGAGGGAACTTGGAGCTTTCTGCATGCAAGCATGCAGGTCCTCTTCCTAGAGTGGCCCCAACCCCTAAGGGGAATATCTGACAAGACTCACATGTAGTCTCTCATTCAAAATGCAAACCAGGGTAGACCCTGCTTAGCAAAGGGGACAGTTCATGCTTGCTACCATAAGACGAGCTGTCCTCT
Organism: Hemicordylus capensis; assembly: GCF_027244095.1. Classification (NCBI taxonomy): domain Eukaryota; kingdom Metazoa; phylum Chordata; class Lepidosauria; order Squamata; family Cordylidae; genus Hemicordylus; species Hemicordylus capensis. The sequence goes on along the minus strand of NC_069659.1, from coordinate 193,282,424 downwards.
CCAACTGTTGTTGGCGACCCTCCAACTGTTGTTGGCCTACAACTCCCATCACCCCCATTCACAGTGGCCAGTAGCCAGGGATGATGGAAATTGTAGGCCAACAACACCTGGATGGTTGCAGTTTGACATCCCTGGCATAGAGCAAAAGTGCAAGAGCACTCAACCTTTGGTTCTTCACTTTGTCTTGTAATGTGTAAAGCCACTCTGAGACAGAATTAAATTATTCTGGAGTGCAAGCACATGGAAGCATTTTGTAGGGTTTTTCATATCACTTTTTCAGGAATTGGACTGCTGAGCAGAACTTACAATAATTTTGCTTACAGATCCATCCCTGGAAAAGTTGTTCATCGAGGTAGGGAGAAAGATAGAGAGAAAGCACACAAATGTTGACCATGTTCTCCAAGCAGCTGCATCAGGACATGTAGCATTACCCTGCAGGAAGTAGCACTCGCAAACAATTTTGGAAATACTCAGAAATGGTTCTCTAGTGATGCTGGGCCTCTGCTTGGTACCTGGCATTGTCCTCTTGCAAATGGCACCAGTGGGAGGAGCTTTCACACAGCTCTTAAACTGATCCTGCCCTATTTATAAGGAAGCAGGGTTCTAGCATTACTCATAACTTTGTAACTCTGGTTTTATTCTTCCCCCTCCCTACCAACATCTGCACCAGGGATTGGGTTGTGGGAACGTGAACCCCTTGGGAGAACAACATTCCTGGGGGACAGCCTTCCCCTTTCTTCTTTGTAAGCTTCTTAAGGAGGGGCTTGTGTGTGTCACTTAGGTTGCTATGTATGGTGCCACATCCTTTGATGGCATTGTATAACTTCTTCTTGAGTCTCTCTCTTTAGGTTCTGTTTTGCCGTTTGACGGATGAGCAGCACCAAGTTTACAAAAACTTTATTGATTCCAAAGAAGTATATCAAATTCTCAATGGAGAAATGCAGGTCAGTGCAGATAAAGTTACACAATAGACTTGGGGGAAGATCCTGATAAAGAAATTGATTACCAGGTTGTGTAAAAGAAAAATGTTTGTCTTCTCTATCTTTACTTTCAAAGTATGTTGCCTCTCCCATTCCTCTCCTCCTTTGCAAACATGGAGCTAAATCTGCCCATTGGCTTTGATATTGGGGACAATTCTGTAGAGAGATCCCTGGGTAGAATTGCCTACAGTATTGAATTCAGTGTATTAAAGCAGGGATGGAGCGTCATATTTGAATGAATATGACCAGCATGATAATTCAAAATCTGGTTTTTGAGTCCATCAGTGATTGTCCTACACTGCATTGTTTTAATACAAAATTCCTTTGAACCTCCCAAATAATGGATTTAATAAATACAGATTTGCTTCAGATAATGCAGAATTTATTTATCTGTTATCTATTTATTTATTTATCTATTTATCTTATGTCATCACTATAACATTTTTAATCCAGTAGGAATATTTTGAAAATGAAAATGTTTGACTCTGTATTTTGTGTAGATTTTCTCTGGATTGGTAGCCCTGAGAAAGATCTGCAACCATCCAGACCTCTTTTCTGGTGGCCCAAAAATTTTGAAAGGTATACCTGATGAAGAATTAAATGAAGAGGATCATTTTGGATACTGGAAACGTTCTGGAAAAATGATAGTCATAGAGTCTCTGCTGAAAATATGGCACAAGCAGGGGCACAGAGTACTTCTCTTTACTCAGTCTAGACAGGTAAGTGCACCTAACACATGCTTGGTGACTGCTCTGTCCCAGCTGCACAGTTATGATCTGTTGCTCTAAACTAGAAACTAGTTTGCAGAAAATTACACAGAATGCAGTGCTTTAAAGCAACCCCACATGGGAAAGTAGTTCTTATTTAGCTCTTATTCTGATCAGAACATAGTTCTGATCAGCATGCCTCTGTCTACGTGCATTTTAAAATTCAGCTTTGCTCATCTAGCAAGAGCATTCTTTTCCCTGAGTCCAGTTTGCAGCATATTATCTTTGGTTTCTTCTACAGTTAAACTGAGTTTAGCTTTCTATTGCTCAGCAGTGTATTAGTAGCATATTCTTCCAGTGGCTGCAGAAATCTGCTTCTTAGAATCACTTCCAATGTCATGTTTGGAAGCCATGGGTAAGTGGACACAGTCTAAGTCTAAGTAAGAGGAGTATGTGTGAAGTTTGCAAGCATATTTATAGCATATAGCATATGTATTTATTTATTCGATTTCTATACCGCCCTTCCAAAAATGGCTCAAGACGGTTTACACAGAGAAATAACAAATAAATAAGTCCCCAACAGGCTCACAATCTAAAAATATAGATTTTCATAAATATTCACAATATAGATTTTATTAGATTTAATAGATTTTATCAATACAGAAATATAGTTTTTTATAAATATTCACAATATAAAAATATAAACAACTGTCACAACTTCTGTTAGGAAGATTATTAGTTAGTTTGGTGCCCTGTTCAACAAACGTTTTTCCCCTCAATGCTGCAGATGCTCCACATCTTGGAAGCATTTCTGAGGAAGGAAAGCTATTCTTACCTCAAAATGGATGGCACCACAGCAGTTGCGTCAAGGCAGCCACTTATTGCAAGATACAATGAGGTGAGGAATTCACAGTCCAACGGATGGTGTCTGGTTTCCATTTGAGATGCATGGCTTTAAACATTTTGTCTAGTAAGGGTTGGGATAGATAACTGCCTTGGGATAATTTTATGAAAGACAATATATAAATCTAACAAATAAAGGGTTAACAGCAAGAGGAGCAGCATCCAGATATATAGAACAAGAGTAAACCTGTAACTGAACACAGATTTTTTTCCCTCTGCAACATCATCATCATTATTATTGTTACATAATATATTTACCACTTTTCAACAATAACGTTCACAAAATGGTTTACATAAAAAAGAAATAAGATGGTTACCTGCCCCACAAAAGGTTCACAATCTTAAAAAGAAACACACAGTTTCTTTAAGTGTTTTAAGAAAACACTCCCAGTCAGCCACTGGGAAAACATTACCAACATATTTGAACGAGAACCCTTTGGATAGAAGAGCAATTACTCAGAAGAACAAACCACTGACATGATTCAGGTGATACTCTTTGCTGATATGTCTCCTTCGCATGATGGCAGTGGCAAACAAGAACATGTCTAGTTTCCTTCTCACCTGTTCTGCATCTGTCATGCCTCAGAGGGCCTCCAGATATCACATATAGGTGTAACATCTGAATAGGATGTTTCATGAATAAAATCTGGTGCATATAGACCTTAGTGATGTAAGAGACCAAGCACAGCTATTAACTAATGCCTCTGCAAAAGGTTTATGATAAATTCTTTTTAAAAGCAGAGCTCCAGCTTTTAAATTGGTGCTACTAAGAATCCATAGCCAGTTTCCTTACTTTTAAAAGGATAAGCCACTAAAAAGATGGTATTTAAAAGAAAGGCATTTAAAATAAAGGGAGAAATTCTACCTCTTCATTCAGTCCCTGTGGGTTCAGAGTCTTTAGCGCCAAGATCCAGCACATCTCTTTTCTTAGTAGGACTTTTAGCATTGTTTGAATAAATCTTCTCTACTGCCCAAAATAATATATCTGATGCTTTTCCACAAATGGTTCACCATTGGAGCACCTATTTTTTTATGCTTAATGCAGATGTTCCCCTATCCTCCTCTTAAAGGGTCTGGAAGTTTTGCCTACATACAATGCCTTGCACAGACATTGAATGATATACACAACATTCGGTGTACTACTGGTGGTAAATGATATACACAACATTCAGTGTACTACTGGTGGTAAATGATTTTTAAATAAATATTGTTCTTTGTTGTGGTCTCTGTCCATCATACATGGGCGCAGGGACAACTATTGGAACCTCTCAAGCTCTGATTTTGGGCGGTAGTTCCGTCCCAGCCTTGTTCTTGCTCCCCTCCTAGTCAGTTCTTTATCATTTGCTGAGGGATCAACAGCTCATAGGTTTTTCCCTTGTTCTCTACATTTTAAAATAAGGTTGAATTTATCCGTTTACTCTGCCCTATTCTTGTTTGGTTATATATTTTATTCCTGCCTCTTCTCCATGAGTTTTTCCTGCCTTTCTCTGTTTGCGTTTTGATTTCTGCCCGGGTTACCCCCACCCTCCCCTTGTCTGCCCCGCTTCCCTTCCTTTTCAGCTGAGGGAAGCTTGCTGCTACACTCTTTATGGTGGGGTCGGAAACTCCTCTTGGCCCCCACCTATTCTCACAATTTTGTTCTGCTTGGGAAGGGCACCTTTGTCGGGTAGTGCGTCCCCTTGCAGCAGTCAGAAATTTTTCCTTCAAGCTTCTGTCCATTGCTGTGGAATTTTTCCCTATTGGAGGGCTGAATTTTAGTTCAAAGCAAAATCTTCTAGAGTCGAATCCTCCCAGCAAGCAGGTTAGTAGAATTTTTCCACGCAGGGCTTTGTAAGACGTATATACATATACGTCTGGTTAGACTTGTGGCTTTGCAAAACAATAAAAGAAAAAAAGAAAATCAAAAGAGAGAGAGAGAAAAGAAGCCATGCCTCTCTCCAAGTCTATCCTCTTCTCCATTCCACTTCTCCATTGCAAGTTCTTATCTGCCGAGAAGTTCAAGGCGGGGGGGGGGGGGTGTCACAAAAAGTTTAAAATGGAAAAAGCAAACAAAAAACCCATAATGATCTCCAACGAAAGCTATAAATAGTTTAGAGTTCAAGATTAAAGTAAGAAATAAGTAATTGCTGGAGTATCAGACATTTAAAACAATTCTTCAAGGCAAAACTGAAAGCTGTTAGCATTGGAATGCTGAGATCTCCAGCAAAATAAAGATAGCAGGAAATGAGCAAGAGCTATCGATAAAAAAGCCGTAGATCTGCCAAACTCACGGCCATGGACATCTCAGAGATTTATTAGGAAAGATAAGAGTTAGAGCAGGTCGTCTGTGACTAGGCGAATATGCCTCTTCCCATTCGATCCGATGATAGCAGAAAGGTCTCTCCAGATGTTCATCCAGGGTTTTCCAGACTTTTTAGGGTCCGAAGGCCCCCTGGACTCCCAGCTCTGGAAGGAGGACCAAGCCCCGCACACATACCGACCTCCATCTAGCCAATGGAAGGTGATAAGGCCAAACGGTTGGGAAAACCCTGACAGCTGACTTAGTCAGGAGTTTTCATTCAGACACCATATTGCTTCTCTGAGGAAGAAGGGGGGGCATTTATCCAGGTTCACTTCTAAAATGAACACAAGCACAGTCATTCACACAAACATGTACGAGTATACAGGTATCTGTACACTCGTACAGCATAATGTCTGAATCGGGCTAGAATGTCACCCTGTAAGTAAGTAAATGTGTGTGTTTAGATTGTGGACACTGAGGAAGGCAAATATTTTCTCATACATTTGAAAAGTGGTGTATAAATGTATTATTAATAATAGTTGTGGCTTAAATTCTTCACAGTGTAATATGGGCAATTCGGCACTGCCCATGCTGCTACATATGTCTAAAACACCACCTGTGGTGCTTTGGAATAGGGCCATTCTGCTACAGCTCAAAATTGTGCAAGCGCAGTTGCATGATGTTGTCCATTATTTCCAGTGGATGTCATGCCACACAACTGCACATGCATAGGTTTAAATCACACTGGAATAGCTCTGTTTTACAACACCATGGATAACGTTTTAGACTTATGCAGCAGTGCCCCTACACTGTGCAAAATGTGGGCATCATCTCTTCAATTGAACAGAAACCAATATTCAACAGATACTGCTGCTGAGCTCGCAGCTTTGGATTATTTACAGACTTGATTTGTATTTACATTATTTTTTCTTACACTCTAGTCCTAAACATATTTACTTAGAGGTAAGTCCCCAGTCATGTCAGTGAAACATGTTCCCAACCAAAATTGCATTACATCACAGCCTTATGCAGCTAAAATACATTTTCAGTTCCTTTGCAATTTCCTTTGCATTTTCAGTTCCTTTGCAATAGACTGGCAATTAAAATGTTTCCTAAATGTGCCTTTTATTGTGTGTGTTGCAGGATACATCCATATTTGTATTCCTTCTTACTACTAGAGTTGGTGGGCTTGGTGTTAACCTGACAGGTGCAGACAGAGTGATTATCTATGACCCTGACTGGAATCCAAGCACAGACACCCAGGTAAGTTTCACAGAAAACCAGAAATTTGAAAAGGATCTAATGAGTAATTGGGGGGTGCACGAATCGATATTTCCATTTCGATTTATACCTGAATCGAAACACCCCTGATTTGTTTTGTGTCAGAATCTGACACACATACACCCGAATCACTCCTGATTTTGTTTGTACCTGAATTTTTCCAAATGAATTTGGATCCAAAAAAAGGATCCAAGGGCAAAAAGAGTGGGGGTGGTAGTGCCCAATGGGTGGAAGCTACCCCCATATTTCAAAGGCAAAGGGCTGATTTTTTTGGAATTGTTGAAGTTTACGCGTCTTTAAGATTTTCCCCATAGGGAATAATGGGGGCTTCAGCAGCCCCATATCTGCACTTGGGGGGCACTGGGGTGGCCCAGAGCGAGTGGTGGTTTAGTGCACATAGGGTGCCAACCACCCCCATGGGTTGCTAACCCATGGTGTACTGGGTTTTGTTGTTTCTGAGGTGTTCTGAGTGTAGATTCTCAGAACACACATCCACATCCATTGTGTCCCACCATCTCCCCCCACCCCGAAATGCAACAGTGTGAAACAACAATGAAATGCACTGTCCCACGCGTCCCCTCCCAATGCAGGGTAACAGTAACAGCCAGCAACAAGCAAGCAAGTAAGTTAGTGCGATATCACAGATGCAGTAGACTAGGGCCAACAACAACAGCATCAAATGTGCCCTGCCCTCCTTCCCCCAAGCATTTTTCATCCGCAAGCAACAGGCACAGCTACATCTGTGGCACCTGGCCATAAAAGTCAGGAAGGGTGCAAAAAACATTCTGCCAGTGGAACAGCGAGGTTTGGCCCCCTCCCACCTACACAAGTAGAAGAGTGATGATGACAATAATGGCACACAATTTGGCGCATTTTTGATATTTCTGCATTTTTGATATTCCTGTGGCACCAGCACAACCTATTATGCAAGCAATCTAGTTTGAATAAGATGGATGATGATGCTAGAAGTCACCATATGAACCAATCTTTATTGCAAAGAAGTCCAGAGAGAGAGAGAGAGAGAACCTGTCCTGTGCCCATCCATGAGGTCCCCAAAATACAGGCACAACAATGAACCATCCAAGGCATTTGAATTTGAATTGCATAATACACACACACATATTGTAACTAGGAAACAGATACAATAGGAAACAGATAGGGAACAATAAGGGAACAGATACCAGGGGCCAGCGTGGTGTAGTGATTAGAGTGCTGGACTAGGACCGAGAAGACCCGAGTTCAAATCCCCATTCAGCCATGAAACTAGCTGGGTGACTCTGGGCCAGTCACTTCTCTCTCAGCCTAACCTACTTCACAGGGTTGTTGTGAAAGAGAAACTCAAGTATGTAGTACACCACTCTGGGCTCCTTGGAGGAGGAGCGAGATATAAAGGTAAAATAATAATGATAATGATAATGATAAACAAAACAGGCCTCGGATACCAAACATCTAAAACATCAAGTAAAATCAACCATCTGCTGTACATGGGCAATCTGAAGTTGTATGGAAATTCCCAGTCAGAAATTGAATCACTGCTAAACACTGTCCGTATATTCAGTAGTGATATAGCAATAGAGTTTGGACTAGACAAGCGTGCTGCATTAATAATGAAAAGAGAAAAAACAACAAAAACAAAAGGAATAGAACTGCCCAATGGAAGCATCATCAAGAACCTGGAAGAGAAAAAACATTACAAATACTTGGGCATTCTCCAGATTGATAACATTGCACACACTGAAGTTAAAAGAAAAATTGGAAGTGAATACATCAGGAGAGTTAGAAAGATCCTAAAGTCCAAATTCAATGGCAGGAACACCATACAAGCCATAAACACCTGGGCTATACCTGTTATCAGATACACTGCAGGAGTAATAGACTGGACCCAGGCAGAGCTAGAGACGCTAGATTGTAAGACCAGGAAAATCATAACCATCAATCATGCTCTGCACCCCCGCAGTGATATAGATAGGCTATACCTCCCTCGCGGCTCAGGTGGAAAAGGAATGATGCAAGTCCAGTAGAGGAGGAGAAAAGAGGCCTTGAAGACTATATAAGGGACAGTGAAGAAGATGCACTTCAAATGGTCAATAACTAGAAACTATTCAACACCAATGAAAAAAAAGCAGGCCTACAAGAAAGAACAAGTCAGGAACCGAGCAGAAAAATGGAGAAATAAGCCCCTGCATGGTCAATATTTGCACAATATAAGTGGAAAATCAGACATCACCAAGACCTGGCAATGGCTTAAGAATGGCACTTGAAGAAAGAAAAAGAGGGTTTAATACTGGCTGCACAAGAACAGGCACTAAGAACAAATGCAATAAGAGCAAAAGTCGAAAAATCCACAACAAACAGTAAGTGCCACCTTTGTAAAGAAGCAGATGAAACAGTGGACCCCCTAATCAGCTGTTGTAAAAAGATCGCACAGACTGACTACAAACAAAGGCATGACAAGGTAGCAGGGATGATACACTGGAACATCTGCAAAAAATACAAGCTACCTGTAGCCAAAAATTGGTGGGACCATAAAATTGAAAAAGTGGTAGAAAATGAAGATGTAAAAATATTATGGGACTTCCGACTACAAACAGACAAACATCTGCCACACAATACACCAGATATAACTATAGTCGAGAAGAAAGAAAAACAAGTCAAAATAATCGACATAGCAATACCAAGGGATAGCAGAATAGAAGAAAAAGAAATAGAAAAAATCACCAAATACAAAGATCTACAAATTGAAATTGAAAAGCTGTGGCAGAAAAAGACCAAAATAATCCCAGTGGTAATTGGCGCCCTGGGTGCAGTTCCAAAAGACCTTGAAGAGCACCTCAACACCATAGGGGCCACAGAAATCACTATCAGCCAATTACAAAAAGCAGCTTTACTGGGAACAGCCTATATTCTGCGATGATATCTATAATAACAGCAACAACATTGATAATAAAATTCAGCCATCCCAGGTCCTTGGGAAGGACTCGATGTCTGGATAAAACAAACCAGTCAATAACACCTGTCTGACTGTGTAAACAAGAAATAAATAATATAGATACAATATAACTAGGGATTAGTGACAGAATAGATACAATATAACTAGGGCAGATACAATAATAACTAGGGAAGATACAATAGGCTGCTGGGCAGAGAATATTAATAATGACATATTATGACGCAGAGGGCTGGAGGAGGACAGACTTCTGTTTTTTAAAAATGTCCCCTAAAAAATCTTTGGAATGGGAAAAAAGACAGAATTGTTTTTTGAAACCACAAGGCTACACTACCCTTCTAACCACCTACTAGTAACGGGGATCCCTCCCAGACAGAACCCATGTTTAAATTTCTAAACTATGCACACAACTTTTTTTAATTCAATTGCAACCCAAAACTTCCTTCCAAACAGGAAAAAAGTCCAGGAATACAGAATTCCAGAGGGGTGTGTGTGTGTGTGTGTGTGTGTGTGTGTGTGTGTGTACTCAGTCTAGGGCTTCACCCAGTTGTCCACTTCTGTAGTCTGGTCTCTGTCTACTCTTTCTTCTTCAATCTTCTTCTTGACTTCTTCTCCTTCTTCAGATTTGTGTTTTCCAGACAAAAGCCTGGAAAATCTGGGGAGAAAGGGGGTGGCTGGCTAGGGCTGGTGGCTGCTGGCACAGATAGGCAATGATTCTCAGTCCCAAGAGGGTGAAAAAAGAATTCTTCTCAGGATTCAACAAGAAAATAAAAAAGCAATGCAGCCGAAATAAATTTTAATCCATTCCCAGGCTGGTAGCCACTAGCCAGCAGGGGCAGGCAGGCTGGCTGGGCTCAGGTTGGCAAGGCAGAAGGCAATAGACATATGAGCAATGGCATGGTGGCAAGCAAAGCAAAGTTCTCTCTCTCTTATGAGTATGAGGCAGAACAAGGCAGAATGGTGGCTGGCTGGCTGCTGCCTCTTTCAATCTGAATGAATGTGAATGAATCCCTCCTTGAACTCCCTCCCACCCTTGCCCGTTCTTCGACCTTTCCCCTGGCCAATGTGGGATCAGTCAGAAGTGGCAACAGCATATTTGGAACAAGGAGGGAATCGTTAGGAGATCAGCCCATGCTTTCGTTCACTGCTCTGAAGGCAGGAAATTCAAATCGCTGTCAAACACAAAATGGAGATCGCCACAAAATGGAGGTCTGAAACAACAAATCTTTCAGAGACAAAATTCGGGTGTTTTGTTTTGTCTCCAAAATTTTCAGAAGGTGCAAAGGGGTAATTTGTTTTATTGACAAATCACCTGAAAAGGCCCGTTTCAGGTACAAATTGTTTTGTACCTGAAACATTTCGCACATCCCTAGTGAGTAATCCAGTCCCAACATCTTCTTTGAATCACAATAACTTTTAGATATCTGGCAGATAAATGTCAAAGGAAAATTTATCAAAGGAAAGAGGAGTGGGAAGAAATATTCAGAAGTATGCAAGGATTTTTTCCCCTTTAACATTTATGTCCTGCTTTTCTTCTCCATCATGGAGAAACTCAGGGCAGCTTATAATCAAATTTAAAACAAGAAAAGCAAGAAGTGTAGCCAAAACAAAAAATTAAACCAACAGCAGCAATAACAAAAGTACAAACAAAGCCTAAATCAACCAAATACTAAAATGTTTTTACCTTCTTAGGAGAGAGGTGTTCCTTCAGGTATCTAGGCCCCAGGAAACAACCAGCATCTTGAATTAGGCCCAGAAGTAAATTGGCAGCCAGTATAGTCACGACCCTTGGCTCCAGTCAGTAGGCTGATAGTTGCATTCTGCAGTCATTGCCGTTTTCAAACAGTCTTTGCAAGCAACCCCATATAGAGTACATTATCATAATCCAACCTCAGTATTACCAATGTGTAAATAGCCATGACCACTTCTAACCTATCTAGAAAACATGACCACTTCTAACTGATTTGGGCGCAGCTGGTGCTGAAGCTGGGCAAAGGTCCTTCTAACCTTGTCTGCCATCTAATCATCCAGAAATCAGGTCCAGAAGCACCACCAAGTTGTCCTGATTTTTCAAGGGGAGTGCAACCTCATCAATGAGCCCCTGGTGGCGCAGTGGTAAAACTGCTGCCCTGTAACCAGAAGGTTACAAGTTCGATCCTCACCAGGGGCTCAAGGTTGACTCAGCCTTCCATCCTTCCGAGGTCGGTAAAATGAGTACCCAGAATGTTGGGGGGCAATATGCTAAATCATTGTAAACCGCTTAGAGAGCTTTGGCTATAGAGCGGTATATAAATGTAAGTGCTATTGCTATTGCTAATGATAGGTCCATCACCGGATCAGCAGATCTCATGATCACTAGCACCTTTATTTGTCCAGACTTAATTTGTTTGTTCACACTCATCCAACCCACCACTTACCCAGACAATGGTTTAGCACCTCCACAGCCTCCCAGAAAAGATGAAAAAGAGAGTTAGTGTTTGGTGTTTGCATATACCAATCCCATATCCTGGACTTCCCCAAGCAATTTCATGTAGATTTTTAAAAGACAGAGCTGAACCCTACAGGACACTTTAGGCCAATGGCCAAAGCATTCAAAGGAGTTCTCAAGCACCTTCTGGAATCCATCCTACAGAAAGGACCATAATCAATGGAAAACCATGCCTCCAAGGCCTGCAAGATGCCACTGAGAGGTCCAAAGACCAACAGGGATGCATTCCTTCTATCCAGTTACCAATGTAGATTGTCGACTAGGGTGACCAAGGCCCAAACCCAGGCCAGAAGCCAGACTGACATGAGCTGAAATTAATGTTTCATACAAGAATTGCTGGTATCACTACTGCTGGTCACTACTCCACAGTCAGTCACCTTTCCCAGAAATGGAAGATTGGAAACGGGCTGATCGTTGTCCAATATGATGGGAAAAGGGTTTTTTAAGTGGAGGCTGAACAACTGTCATTTTTAGGCAGAATGGAACAGAATCTTGTCAGTGAGGAATCTGTCACTTGCCCTGCCCACTTGGCCTGGTCTACCCTGGCAGCGTTTATAAGCCAGGAAGAGCAAGAGATATAGAATATATATAGATAGACTCACACTTCCAAGAATCCTTTTCACATTCTTAGGCTGAACAAGCTGGAAAGAATCCAGAAGCAGTAGACAAGAAGGTGCAGGGGAAACTGTGTGTGTGTGTTTTGTTTTTGTTTTTTTACTGTAACATCTATAAAGAAATTTTTAAATGAGATTTTCTTTATGCATTGATGTTAAAATATATGTTGAAGCTCCTTTCTTGCCATTTGCTAAATACATCTTTGCTTTCCAGGCTCGAGAGCGTGCATGGAGAATAGGCCAAACAAAAGAGGTGACGGTTTACAGACTTCTTACTGCAGGTACTATTGAAGAAAAGATTTACCACAGGTCAGTAGTAGTGCATTGATTCGCTAGTGGTGTACCAGGAGCAGCATTTATTTTATTATTAGTAGGTGAGGCCTGCCATTGACTGACAAAGTCATTTTGCATAGACTACACTTCTAGGAAAGTTAAAGAAATTAAATGTATCTAGTAGAATCTTAGGCATAACGGTTGCTAATCCCATGTATGGCAGCTCTCGCAAGAGTTCAATCAGCTGCCGGATAGCAATGGGGACGGGTGTGAGGGAAGAAAATGAGCAGGCCAGCCGGTGAGGAAACAAAAGGGTGGCGAGCACCGGCAGGCAGGCAAAGAGGGAGGGAGGCCGGCCGGCCGGACATTCAGAAAACAGTTGTGGAGAGTGGGGGAAGTAGCGCGGGCGGGGGAAGCACGGGGTGAAATGACAGTAGAGGTTGGCTGGCAGGCAGAGGCGGAAGAAGATGGTGATAGCGGCGGGGGGAATGGCAGCAGTGGTGAACTAGAGGCACAGATGCTCTGCGCCTGGTTCAGCTAGTTTTTTATTAATGTGCTTGCAAAAAGGGAGGTAAAAGTTTGACATTTGTAGTATTTCAACTTCAGACTTTATTCATTTTATTAAATAACTACCATATATAGTAAGTTTGAATAATAGTAAATTTGAATCTGAGGAAAAAACTTCTGCTTCTCTTCAGCATGATGTTGCTTTAGAATTACTGATCTGATTATTAAGTGTTAAAAATCTGTTGAGAACAATGTTGAAATGTTATGATTCTATTCAGAATTTCTTCTTTTAAAAAAACCAAATTAAACCTCTCCACCAGCATATTTCAATGTAAAAAGTAATGCATTCAGCTAATTCCAGTGCAGGATTGTGAATGCAAAATTTGGTATCTCTAGGTCATCGGGGCATTTGACTTTATTGCACACAAGCATACATATATATTCTTCAGAATATATAATAGACTAATAGGTGAGGCCCATCATTGACCAGGAAAATTAAATATATGTAATATTTTTTTTTATTAATGTGTTTGCAGAAGGGAACTAAACAGTTCAAAACCTGTAGGATTTCAAACTTCAAACAGTATTCATTTTATTGTATAATGACCATATATGGTAAATTTAAATCATAGTAATTGGTAGACCAGACCTCCGTCCTGGACCTAGAACATCAGCCTGCCATTTTGAGGCCTATTTTTCCAGCGAGAGCTGGTCTACCAATTGGGGTTGGCAGGTAGACCAGCCTTCTGCCCCGGACGTAGCGCATTGGCTCGCCTCAGCGGACTGGTCTTCCATTATGAAACATTTGGATACAAATATGCAAAGAAAAATGTTCACTCTTGCATGGCATAAAGCCCTGGAAGATAAACAGGTTTCACCTCTGAGGCTGGAAGGAACTAAATGTTTAATGTCCCCAAAGATAAGCTTATGGCGAGTATAGTATCAGTCCATCAATGAGTTTTCATCTTTCAGTCTCTCTTGTCTTCAGACATGAGCCAACCATGGAGAGGAGAGCTGGTCTTGTGGTAGCAAGCATGACTTGTCCCCATAACTAAGCAGGGTCTGCCCTGGTTGCGTGTGAATGGGAGACTTGATGTGTGAGCACTGCAAGATATTCCCCTCAGGGGATGAAGCTGCTCTGGGAAGAGCAGAGGGTTCCAAGTTCCCTCCCTGGCTTCTACAAGATAGGGCTGAGAGAGATTCCTGCCTGCAACCTTGGAGAAGCCGCTGCCAGTCTGTGAAGACAATACTGAGCTAGATAGACCAATGGTCTGACTCAGTATATGGCAGTTTCCTATGTTCCTAACCTTCACTGTGGCTTGTTGGTTTGGACCCTTCTGCCTTTGTTGCATTTTGAACATTATTTCTTTTCTCCCCCCCTTTTTTTTGTTTTCCCTCCCTTTTCTTTTATAAGGTGTTTTGTTTTTGTTTTTGTTTTTTGCTTGTGAAACAAAGTGCACAGTGTTCAGTTTGTATTATTTTCTACTTGGAATAAACAGTGTCTCCAGATATTTGTTTGGGTTATGGGATTGTTAAATGCAGTAAATTTGTATGGTTAGCAGTTGGTGAATTGCTTAGAAGTTACTAAAGTAAATCAAGCATCTATGTGAAACAGGAGTCTTGTTGCACTGTGTAATTGTTCTCTAGGGTAAAATTCATATCGTTCTGTTTTTCTCATGGAATCTGGTATTTAGTGCTTTGAACAGAGAGCTACACATGTCTTAAAACAAAATACTATTTTTCCAGACAAATCTTCAAACAGTTTCTAACAAACAGAGTGTTGAAAGATCCAAAGCAAAGGCGTTTTTTCAAATCCAATGATCTGTATGAACTCTTTACATTGAGCAGTCCAGATGGAACTCAAGGGACAGAAACCAGTGCTATTTTTGCAGGTATGTCACAGAATGAACTTTAACATTTGTACAACAAAGAGGGAGAGAACAGCTATTGACTTTTCCTATGTAATACATTTCAGGCACTGGTTCTGATGTTCCAACACCAAAGTGGCAGTTAAAGCGTAAAGCTGCAAACCCTTCTAATGTTTCTAAAAGATGCCATCTTACAGAGCACAACCTACCCAGTTGCAGCAAGCTGCCAGATTCTTTCTCAGCAAGACAACATGCGAGTTCACCTACTACTACAACTGAAAGTATAAAGGGAAACTCAGAAACATTCCCCTGGACTTCTAGTTCTCAAAAAACGGATCGCCAAATTGCTGCTGCTAATATAGTTTCATTCACTGGAGCAGCAGCAGATGAGGGATCACTATCTAGAACACAGCAGTGGGGAAAGTTGGCTTCTGACAGTATGGGATGTTTGAGGAACGTCTTGCCAGTTGGTGAATCTAGTGTAAGTGGAGAAGAGCAGCATAATATTGTACACAAGCCAAATAGTCAGTCTACAAAGCAGGATGGAAATGGGCAACCAGATAATAATTACAACAAGCATACTTCAAAAACTAAACATCATCGTCTAGAACGTAAGGGCAGATTGAGGAAGCCCAAATGTTCCCAAGATGCCAGGTTTGAGGGTGAGCGAATTCCTCACCTGATGAAGCAGAGAAGGTACCGAAAGGAAGACAGTGAGGAAAAGAGTAGTCCTAAGAAAAACGAAGACTATGTATTGGAGAAACTTTTCAAAAAATCAGGTAACTCTGAATGTATATTATTTTGTATAAGTGTGTCCTGTTTGGCATAGGCTCCAAAAGCCCATTACAGCAGATTTTCCAAAATAACAGTTGCTGACAGCTACAATATGATATAGGGAGGGGAACACAAATTCTATCATTAGAATAGTTTCCTTGTGAATATCTATATTATTAATTCTCCAAGACGGGTCATGCGTGGGGACGTGGTAGAAAGAGGTGATTGGCTGACAGTGTTTGCAAGCAGAAGCACCTGATTGGGCAGTGGGGATTCCATATGCAGATAGGGAGAAAGAGCCCGTGAGAGCAGAAGCACCATGGTGATTGGGCAGTGGGGATTCCATATGCAGATAGAGAGGAAGAGCCTGTGGCATTGTGGTGATTGGGCAGTGGGGATTCCCTATGCAGATAAGGAGGAGGAGCCTGTGATGGTTAAGGTCAGCTGGAATGCAACTGTTACTGGGGGGAGGGAGGGAGCTGCGGGGGGAGAGCGAGGGAGGGAGGGAGCTGCGGGGGGGAGAGCGAGGGAGGGAGGGAGCTGCGGGGGGGAGAGCGAGGGAGGGAGGGAGGGAGCTGCGGGGGGGAGAGCGAGGGAGGGAGGGAGCTGCGGGGGGGAGAGCGAGGGAGGGAGCTGCGGGGGGGAGAGCGAGGGAGGGAGCTGCGGGGGGGAGAGCGAGGGAGGGAGCTGCGGGGGGGAGAGCGAGGGAGGGAGGGAGGGAGCTGCGGGGGGGAGAGGGAGGGAGGGAGCTGCGGGGGTTGCCACAGGCTCAGTGTGGGGTCAGCTAGTGTTTGTTTATTTTGCATCATCTTTAAAATGTAAAAGGAAGAAAAAATGTTCATGGGGAAGATATTATTTTCTGCTCAGAATTTGCATAGCACAATTATATTTGTTGTCCAGTGAACCTGGGCATCTCTCCTGGATGACAGGGCTTGCATACTCCAGTCTTTGCCCTCTCATGGCAAAATATTTGTTAATTAGTGGTGCTGATTCAGCAACATGGCTGTGCATGAAATCTCTGCAGGTGTGGTTTGTTTGTTTGTTTATTTTATTTTATTTTATTTTATTTTATTTTATTCTACTTATATATCTCCCTTCTCAGGCTCAGAGCGGTTTACATTAAAACAAAAAAATAAATAAAACAGTTAAATTAAAAAAAAAAAAACCATTTGAACCAGATCAAATTTAAAACTAGATATAATTAAAAGCAACGCTAAAAAGATGGGTCTTTAAGACTCTTCTGAAGGCCTCCAAGGAAGATAATCCTCTCATATCCACAGGGAGCGCATTCCACAACCTAGGGGTGACAATCGAGAAGGCCCAGTCCCAAATTGCCACCAGATGAACTGGTGGATTAATTCACCAGATGAATTGTCGTGGGAGGAACAGTTTCGCTACATTAATTTCAGGGACTTCTGTGGGTTTCTCAGGCTCTTCAATCCTTCTTCCCCATCTTGAAGGTCTGGACAGTCCAACTAGCCACAAATAACATGGCTATACAGTTTAGCTCTATCTGAACAAATGGGGGAAACTGCCTCATGAGTTTGGAAAGTGGTACATGGCTCACAGAATATACCTCCTTGCTCTTTTGTATATTCTTGAACGCTGTATTTTACAAAACACCTGAGTTTTCTTAATCATAGTGGCATAGAGTAGTTTACTGATTGTACTCATCTGTCATTGTTATAATACGAAACTGTCTCTCAAGAATTGGTGTAAACAACAATATTAACCATTTCCATTAATGTACAGTCATCCCTCACCAACCGCTAGGATTCCGTTCTGGCAAAACCTGGCTGTTGGCAAGGCATTAAAGTATATGGGAAATAGGGGCTTAGGGGAACCATGACTGCAAAAAGACCTAAAAATGCAGGGGAACATACCCCTCCCCCCGCCATGCTAAAAAAAAATCCTGTAATATTGCCAAGAGTCACCAAGAAGAATGAGCAGATTGAACCGCTGGAAATTTTTTGAAACCCCCAAAATCACTCAGAAGGCATTTTAAATTGGCAAGGGATAGCAAGGTCAGCAAGGTTCACCAAGAGGAATGAGCAGATCAAACCTCTGAACACCCCCCCCCCGCCACATCACTGAAAACCCCTCCCATCACTAAAAAACCTGACCAGCCATGGATACTTGGGTCGTGGTTGGCAAGACCTGTCACAATTTCCTGCATATGCTCAAAACTACAGTTGATAAAACTATGGTTGGCCAAGGGGTGATTGTATAATGTAATTTAGACTTGGTTAAACAAGTCTTTTTGAGCAAGACTTTTTCCTCTCTTCCAGGAATACATAGTGTCATGAAGCATGATGCCATTATGGAAGCTTCCAGCCCAGATTATGTGTTAGTGGAAGCAGAAGCCAATCGTGTTGCTCAGGATGCCCTCAAAGCCCTGAAGATCTCTCGACAGCGATGCCAAAGAGCTACTTCTGGTGTTCCCACTTGGACTGGTACTAGTGGCCTGTCTGGCCTACCAGCAAGAGTAAAGTAAGTTCTATAGTGCTTCTTCCACATTAATTAGCTTTTACTACTTTAGATATTTCAAGTGTGCTTCTAGTACTTCATATTGATGAAGAATTTTGGACTTTTAAAGAGAGCAGGAAGGTGAATGACCAGTCAGATTTAAAATCTGCTTCTTACTGAAGTTATGCCTGCAACTTCTCTTAGCTTTATAATTTACCAGAGCATCATTGAGCTGGTTCAGTGGCTGACATGATCCACAGACTGATGAAGGGAGGGCTGCAGAGCCTTAGCAGTGGTTCAGGCATGGAGGGGAGAGCAACTTTAGCATCTCTTTCCAAAGGAAAGCCTTTGACACTTGTAGAAGAGGATTGCACAGTCTTCAGGAATAGATTTCTTCCGAGGCTTTTGGAAGGAGGGGAGAGATGCAAAGATTGCTTCCCCATTCCCTTCTGTGTCTGGAGTGCAGCAAAAAGAAGCCTCAGGATAGAGACGCTGAGGACTCTGTGCAGATTCACAGCACTCCACACTCCACCAGAGAACTGTGGGTCATGTCAGCCATTGCCCAAATAGATGATTTGAAAGTGTGGTCATGCTGTCCTGAGCTGCTAGAGGAGATCATGAATACATATGTTAGTGCTTCTTTCCAAAATTCAGGACAGATAGTATTTCATTTCCCTTGTTTCATTTAACTCCACACTACCTTTTGAGAGAGGTGATCACTGTTCCCATTTCACAAATGGTAAACAGGGCTAGAGAGACACTGACCCACCTATAGCATATTTTCCCGGGGGATGAGGAGCAAGTCCAAGTCAGGAAGGAACAGTGTTGGGTTCTCTTCACTTTTTCTGGATGCTACTGATGACATCTTTAGCCCTGTAGTATTTACAGTGGTCTCTTGGAAGCTTGACTGAAGCCATTAATTTATTTATATTATGTCAGAATCCAATTGTGAAGAATGTTTCTCTAATTCTTTGGTATGTTTCAGAAGCAGGTTTGGTCAGAAAAGGAACCCAGCCTTGGTGATGCCATCCTCCTTTTCTCCATCTTCAGGGGGAAAAAGCAAGGTGAGGCACAATTATTTAAATAAATAATTGTATTTATTTAAAATACTTATGCCCCAGCCCTCTAGTACACTACTGCTCGGGGTGGCTCAAAGCATCAACAAAACCAATACTAAACAGGTACAATGTAAAGTAAAAGATTAATACAGTTAAACAAATTAAAAGAGCAGGCTAAAACCACATTTAGAATTACAAATTTTAGCCGAGGTAATACATATAAAACATTGTTTTGCACTGGAAGCAGAGAAAGCATCATTTTCTTGTTGACTGTTTGATTGTTCTGTTGTAAGTACACCTTACAATGGTAAAAGTTGATCAGAAGTATTATTCCCAGATTTCAGGTGGGGTGCTGGGTCTGAAACAGTGACGTACTTAATAGATAAAAAGATGCTTTGATGACAAATTAATTCTAGAAGAAACCAAACCTGTCTTATTTAATTCATGCAGCTTATGAATTGGATATATCAAAATGATAGGGGAGGAAATATTTAGGGAAACATTTCCAAAATGGTAATTTAAAGATGGCTGTCACTTTAACATGACATAACACTGAACTTGGACAAATACATCATCCCATGCATTAACAATTCATAGCTATTACTTATCACTCATCGTTTTCCAAATGATACAAATATGAAATTTGGTTCCGGTGATAAAGCAAAAATGTGCTTAAATATTCTAGAGATAATAGAGATAATTTTTGAAATTACGTAGAGATAATATTTGAAATGTAATTCTCATATGTCCTTCGTCATAAAACCTATATATATTTGGAAATAACAATGTTCTTGAAGCATTCTCACTAAGGAAATGCAATGTTGTTTTTCCAGTGAAATGCCACTTGAAGAAAAGTACTAATTTGTCAAGGATATATAGGATTCATGATCCAAAGAGCTTAAATTTCCATCTCTTAAATGATTGTCAGATTATACACATAACTTGCCTGTACAAGCATCTTCAGCTGGTGCTCACTACTTTCTAAATTGTTTCCAAATTGCAGCCTCTATTGCTGGAGCCAGAGGAACATGTTTGGACAAATCCTTTTGCATCTCTGGTGGAAAAAAGTTAGAAATTTCTTCACTCAGAAACTACTTAAGCTCTTTAAAGAGCTCAAGTGGTTTTAATTCAAACTAGCTGGGCCGGGTTCAGAGCATCTACGCCTCAGGCCAGCACCGTGGCTGCCTCCCCATCTGCCAGCCCGGCTGGCTTTCTGGCCAGCCAGCCGGCTTCTCTTCTCTGCACCTCCCCCCCGTGCTTTCTGGCTGGCAGGCCAGCCAGAAAGCCAGCCCACCTCCTCCTCCTGCCCGCCAATTCCTGGCAGCGGCCACCTCCTCCCGCCAGGCCAGCCCACTGTCACCTCCTCATCCCTATTTTCTCCCCCGTTGCTAGTACAGCAGCTGCTCACTAACTCTAGCGAGAGTTGCCACACATGAGATTAGCAACGGGTACATTTGAGGGAACTAAATATATAGAGAGATAGAGAATTAAATATATAAATGTAAGCAAACATTTAAATAAGTTATTGCAGCCTGCCGTACATGACATGTTCCCCTCCATCAATAGATTCAACAATATGTAGCTATTTCAGGTTGAATGCAATTGGGGCTGCACTCTTTTTTTTCCTCCTTTTTTTTTAACAAGTTTGGAAACAATGGAAATAGTGCTGTGAAATTGCCTGGTAGCCGTTTTGCCTGTGCAATTTGCCTGGCAGCCGTTATTCTGCAGCTGCCCTGTTGCACAGCAGCTCTGGTGGGTCCCTAACGCCGATATTCCACTGTGTGGAATATTGGACATTTCTTAATACAATCTGACCAGCTAGCTGGAGAAAAGATTTTGCGGTTCATGTTAGGGGAGGGAAATGTTTCCTTCAAGAGGACAGACCAGGTTGTGACACTTCCTACCAATAATGCTGTGAAAGTAGGATCTAAGCCCATACACACAGATTCACTGTTACAATTCCAGCTCCTGAGCAGCATAGAACATAAACAAAAATATCTCACAAGCAGTGTTCCCTCTAACAGGGATTCTTGATGTTGTTGACTACAACTCCCAGAGTCCCCAGCTGCAGTGGCTTTTGCTTCGGGATTATGGGAGTTTTCCACAGCATCTGGGAATCCCTGTTAGAGGGAACACTGCTCATAAGTCCTTCAAATATGAATTACATTTGATAAGTGACCACCTTCTAACCAGCCAGGAATCCTGAGAGAGACAAATTCTTGCTAAAGCATTGTGGACTATAGGAGGTAGTGAGGTTCTCACGATTATCCAGAAACTAGTGGTTCACTTCTTCAATAATTGCTTTAGCATCCAAATTTAATTCCATCTGCAACATATATAATAACTGTATTTTGAAGAAGCACATTAACCCAATAACCATGGTTGATAATTATGAATCAGGTTGGACAACAAAGGATGAGACGTCTGAGAACGCAGGTACGCTTCACTGGAGCCCTGGCTATTCAATCAGCCGAGGAGCATATCCTTGCTAACACAGCCCATAAACAATGTTTCTTCAACATGCTAAATACAAAATGGGTGATTGCCAGATTCTGCAGGCAAAGGGTGATGCAGACTACCTTATTTTCAGACAGCCAAACAGACTTGTAAATGTTCACATAGCACTTTCATGCTATTATGTTAATGTGGACAAGTTCAATTTTCTTGAAAGGCCACAACCCCAAGATCTCTCTCCTGGTCAATCACTGACAGCTCAAATTCCATCAGCATATATGTGAATGGGGCAATGTGTGTGTGTGGCGGGGGTGTGTGTTTGGCCCAATATGCATCACTTTACACTTGCTAACACTGAACCGCATCTGCCATTTCGTCACCCACTCTCCCAGTTTGGAGATATCCTTTTGGAGCTCCTCACAGTTTCACAAATTTCACTATCCTGAAGAGCTTGAGCAACTTCTAGATCATTTATCAATACATTAGAAGGCACTGGTCCCAGTACAGATCCCCACTTCTTTCTTTCCTCCATTTCGAGAACTGTGCATTTACACCTACCCTCTGTTTCCTGTCCTTCAACCAGTTACTAGTCCACACATTAACCTGTCCCCTCATCCTATGGCTGCTAAGTTTTCTCAAGAATCTTTGATTAGGACGTTTGTCAAACACTTTTTGAAAGTCCAGGTATAGTATGTCAGCTGGATCACCTATGTCAACTGGATCACCTGTTGACACCCTCAAAGAATTCCAAAAGGTTGGTGAGGCAAGATTTACCTTTGCAGAAGCCATGCTGGTTCTCCTTCAGCAGGGCCTGTTCTTCTATATGAAGAAGAACAGGCATTCTAAATTTTATTTTTGAGAATGCTTTCCATCAATTTGCCTGGCACAGAAGTTAAACTAACCCTGTAATTTCCCAGATCCCTTTTTGAAAATCAGTATTACATTGGCTACTTTCCAGTCCTCTGGTACAGAGCCTGATTGTAGGTATAATTTACATATTTTTGCCAGGAGGTCTGCAGTTTCACGTTTGAGTTTTTAAGGACTCTAGGGTGGGTGCCATCTGGCCTTGGAGATTTGTTATTTTTTAATTTTCCCATACAGTTTAAAACATCATCTCTTATCATCTTGGTCTGACTCAGTTTTTTAGCGTCTGTCCCTGAATACAGGTATACGCTCAGTATCTTCTGCCGTGAAGACAAATGTAAAGAACTCATTTAGCTTCTCTGAAATCCCCATATCCTCCTTAATAATCCCTTTCATTCCTCCATCATCTAATAGACCAACTCCCTTCCTGGCTGGTTGTCCTGCTTCTGATGTGTTTAAATAAGTTGTTGATATTCTCCTTGATGCTTTTAGCTAAATGTTCCTCAAACTCTTTTTGTCTCCCTTGTTGTCTCATTTGTTTGAGTGGGGGGAAGTATGAGTTTTCAGAACTTAAGAAACAGTTCACATGTCACAAAGCAAGTAAAAGGAGTTCTGTAACACAGCATCCAAAAAAATATCACCAGCTTCAGAGCTGGTGAAGAGGTCGGGCAATTCCCTCTGGTGTTCCTGGTGAAAACCTGGACATACAGAACTATATATGGTTTTGTGTAACAATTGTGGCAGCACATCATTTACACATTTCTACCATCAATAGTAGCTACTGAGTATCACATATACATGTGTAATACCAAGTGCCATACTGGACAATCCATCCATGGCATTTGGTATTACAGGTGTAATACCAAATGCCATCGACATGGGGATGCCATGTGCATGTCGATGCCCTGCGCGCACTGCTGGAAAGAGGGAAGCAGCCGCATGGTGTGGCTTTTTAGAATGGACGGTACCATGGTGGGAGTGGAGGGGCAGTTACGGAGCAACGTGCCTCCTTTTAAAGTTACTGTTCTGCCACCCCAAAGATGCACGAAACACTTCGTGCACGTTCCTATTTCATATGTGCAGTGGAGGAGGAACCCTGTTTTCAGGAGGCAAAGAGGAATATTCTCCTTGCAGAAAGAAGGATCAGCTCAAATTGCCCTTCCCCTTGTGCATGCAAAGCAATATTAGGCATGTACAACATTCGTTTAGATGTTAGCCAGAAACTACAACCTGTAATAACAGACATACCCGTGTTTCCCCGAAAATAAGACAGTGTCTTATATTAACTTTAGCCCCCCAAAAATGCACTAGGGCAATTAGCGGTACATCAGAAATTACTGCTAGGTCTTACTTTCGGGGTAGGTCTTACTTTCGGGGAAACAGGGTAGCATCAGCTCCTTCAGTGGCATGTGACAAGTGCCATGTATTCCAATCTCTAGCCCTTTTTAGCATCAATATTATCAGTGATATAATACTAATTTTATGTTATACAAATTTTAAAATTAACTACAAAGATGTGTGTGTGTGTGTATTTTTAAAATGTCCTTAATGTAAATGCTTCAAGAACATTGTTATTTCAAAATATATTTTGTTGCAAATCACATATATAACAGGTTTATTATTTGTGACATTTAAGCACACTTTTGTTATATCTCCTGGAAGTAATGAACCAAATTATATTTGGATTATTCAAAAGCTATTATTTTTTAAAGTGAAAAGTCATAAGAGTGTTTTGTTAGTGCATGTGATAGCACTTAACTTTGACAAATATATCAAACTATGTTATCTTAAAGTGTCAGACATCTTTAAATTGCCATTTTGGAAATGTTCCCCTAAATATTTTTTCTAGATACTTGATACGTTCAATAAATAACTTGAACTGATAAATCTGATAGAATAAAATGGGTTTGGTTTGAAGTTTGGCATCAGCATTTATTTTTCTGCTGGTTTAGGAGGTCACCCAACATGGGTTATGCCCCCTACATGCTCCAGGAGGCAGGAAATGAAACTGAAAGAAGAACCTCTATATAGGCCTCCTGTGGGTGGTTCCTCTCAGTCCTTTTCCTGCCTGTGCTCCAGAGAGTCAACCTTGCTCACAGATCCATTGTTTGGCCTTAAACTTTTCTGGTTTGGTTTTTCTTTGTTGGGTCTACTGTTCTTGCCCTACTCTGGTTTGTCTATTGTTGTTTTACGTTCTCTCCTTCCCTTTTTTTAAAAAAAGGTTTTGCCTCCCTGCTCAGCCTTCTTCCCCACCTCTCACTGTCCTTCCTTACTGTATTTTCCCCTCTCCTCCAGCCACATGTTGGAGAAAAATAAGAAGAAGCTGGTGTGCTAACTTTTCAGAGCAGACATGCCCCAGCTCCAATTGTTCCTGCCAGAACTGTGGGACCCATAAAAACACTGGGTGACTTCAAATAAAGCAGGAGGGAGCTTAGCTGGTGCCATTGGGCCACAGCAGCTTACTCCCAAAGAAACTCGAAGGGGATTTGGGGGAAAGGACTCCCCAGGCCAAAAGGACTCCCCAGGCCAAAGCCCTGACTTCAAGAAAAATCACGCTCAATCTCTTCAGGGCCACAAGATCAATTCCTCAAGTGCGAACGAGGGGATGCCCTTACAAAAACAAAACTGGCCAGCAGCAGAGGCCCTCTCCTTTTCTCTTCCTTGCTCTCGCCAGCTGAAAAATGAGACCCTGGGATTCCAGTTTCTCCAGCATATTAAAGCAACAAACAGAGAGGGACTCTGAGGAGGACTCGACTCAGTGTCAGACCCACAGGAGGGCAGCATTGAGGATGATCCAGACCAGCAGGAGCCCGTCAAGGTGAAGGCTACTTAGGAGAGCACAACTACACTCCTGGTGAACACTCCTTATGGGGGAGGGGGTCAAGGGACTGATTCCTAAAACCCCTTATCCAACCCCCTAAACTTCTCCAGCCAGAGGGTACAGTTACATCGGGGCCCCAGTTTCCCCTCCGATTGGAAAAGTTGGATGCAGGACGCAATCAAGCAGACCATTACCTTGGGTTCTAATCAGAGTATTCTGGCATGAAACAAGCAGTGGAGTAGCTCATCTTCATCCTCTTTGCCCCAGCCTGTACCCACCAAAAAGCAGGAAAAAATCAGTGCATAAAAAGCACAAAAAACAGAACAGGCTCCCAGGGCCTCAGAGGAATCAGGCAGGGAATCCCCTGACCTTTTTCACTCAGTTGAATCCAGGGAACTAGGCAATTTAACTGAATCAAACCCAGACCCATCCTCTTCTGAAGAGGGAGAGATATCTGATGATGATTTTCAAAATGCTCACAGCCAACTTTTATTTTTGATAGAGGATTTTCAGCATGCATTTATTTATTTATTTATTTATTTATTTATTTATTCATTCATTCATTCATTCATTCATTCATTCATTCATTCATTCATTCATTTGTCTGTCTATCTATCATATTTTTGTACCACCTGATATGTATATCTCTAGGCAGTGTACAAAATTTAAAATATTTAAAAGTCACAAATTAAAATACATGAAAATAAAAACAATAGAATAAAATTATTAAAACCAGGTTTTTTTTAATTATTACAATTAATTCTAATTAAAAGCCTGAGAGAACAGGAGGGCCTTGAGGTTCTTCCTGAAAACAAACAGAGAAGGAGATGCTGCTATTTCAGCAGGAAGCTTATTCCAGAGCCCTCGGGCAGCCACAGAAAAAGCCTGGTCCTGGGTCGCCACCAAACAAGCCGGTGGCAACCATAACAGGACCTCTCCAGAAGATCATAGCAGGCGGCAGGGATTATGACAAAAGAGGCACTCTCTCAAATAGCCTGGACGAAAGCCATGAAGGGCTTTATAGGTAATAACCAGCACTTTGTATTTCACCCAGAAACATATTGGCAGCCAGTGCAGTTCTTTTAGAACTGTTATGTGTAATGTAGTCCCTTCGTGTTGTCCCAGAGACCAATCTGACTGACGCATTCTGTATCAATTGTAGTTTCCGGACTACATACAAAGGCAGCCCCACATAGAGCACATTACAGTAGTCAGCTATTTTTACCCTGGGGTTGAAATCCGACAATGTAGAACAGAATTCACTGGTTACCACTTGTGCTTCCAAAACCCAAAGCACAGAAAACAAAGTCAGCAATGCCAGAGGAGTTTACCAATTCTATCGGGGAGGAATGGAATGTGCCATCTACATCCAAATGCATGTCTGCCATAGTCAACAAGCTATATGATTTTGAGGAGGACACATTAGACTTGCTTAGAGTCTCCCTTGTGGATGCACAATTATGGCCCGCAGTGGTTCCCAAGGATGGAGAATTTACGCTAAAGGATTCCACTGACAAAAAGGCAGAGGCCACCATTCGTAGGGCCCACAAATCTATCTTGGCCATTAATTGGCCATTAGAGCCAACACCACTGCCTCATTGGTTTCTAGGAGCTCTTTGCTCTGGATAGATGAGCTACTGAATTATCCACCTTCTGTCCAGCCTAAATTGAGGCACAAGTCTTCATGGTAGATGCCACACTGGACAAGATGAGGTTCTTAGCAAGTTCTGTGTGTGCCAGTATTTTGGCCAGATGTTACATTTGGAAGTACTGGAAGGTGGACAGCACCTCTAAATCTAACCTGACCTCTGTCCCATATGTGGGAGGGAAGTTGTTTGGTGATGAAGCATCAAAGGATGTACTGACTGAGATTAAGGAGAAACATAAAGCATTACCCTATGCCCATAAACAGGAAGACAAGGGATCACAGAATAGGTTTTCTTCTACTTCCTTCCTTTCGCCCAAGAGAGCCCACAAGAGCCAGTAGACCTTACTGGAACAGATCCAGAGGACAGGGCAAACACTCAGAACAGGGCCTCTTCCTCAACCCAGTCCAAGGGCCTGAGGCAGCAGTCCTTACGGTCAGTATATGGAGGTGCGGGTGGGGGGCACCTTTTGGACTATTGGCTCACCTGGAGAGAATCCACTTCAGATCTTTGGATTCTCTCCATAGTAAATCAGGGATACAGGAAACAACTTCTGCATCAGCCAAGGGACAAGTTCCTAGTGTAGTGGTTAGACTGCTGGATTAGAACCAGGGAGACCTGAGTTCAAATCCCCATTGAGCCATGATACTAGCTGGTTGACTTTGGGCCAGTCACTTCTCTCTCAGCCTAACCTACTTCACAGGGTTGTTGTGAGGAGAAACCCAAGTATGTAGTACACTGCTCTGGCCTTCTTTCGAGCAGGATATAAAATGTAAATAAATAAATAAAATTCAGCACCATCTACAGAAGAGCCATAGAGCCAGTTCCAACAGACCAAACAGGCAAAGGAGTGTACTCTATTATCTTCATGGTGCCAAAGAAAGATAGCTCCTTAAGAGCGGTGCTAGATCTCAAGGCAGTAAACAAGTATGTGGTGAAGAGGAAGTTTTGCATTGAAACACTCCATTCTATCGCAGAAGTCCTCCAAGCAGGAGACTACTTGGCATCCATAGACCTTCAGGAGGCCTACCTCCATAATTCTGATACATCCACACAGCAGGAGGCTGCTATGTTTTTGCTGGTGGGGGGGGGGCTCACTTCCAATACAGGGCCCTGCCATTCGGCCTGTCCTCAGCCCCCCAAGTATTTACAAAGGTCCTGATGCCACTAGTGGTGCATCTGCAACTGCAGGGAGTTCATGAACAATCTCCTCATAAGAGCCAAAGCAGCAGGGGAAGTGCTTGTAGCATTACAAAAAACAGTCTTTTGCCTTCAACAGCACAATTTCCTGGTAAACGAGGAAGAGCCAGTTCACTCCATCCCAACGTCTTCACCATCTAGGGGTCATGGTGGACACCAGGGACACCACTTGTATCTCTCAGAGCAGACAGTACATTCTATGCCTAACCAGGCTACTGGGTCTCATGGTAGCAGCCATGGATTCAGTTCCTTGGGCTAGATTCCATCTTTGTTGGTTGCAGTGATTCCTTTTTCCACATCAACAGAGCATTGCCTACAAACAGGACAGACTCATTAGGGTCACATGTGCACTTTGCAAGTCCCTGTTCTGGTGGACCAGCCCATCAGGTTGAATTGACAGGAGATACACCCTGTGGAGTGGAGTCTGCACCAAGTATTCCAGTGGGTAACAACCAAATTGGGGACGCCCTTTGAGTTCTTCAGTGGGGATTGACCTGTTTGAGTTCTCCAGTTGAGTTCACAACTACCCACATTCTTTTCATGATTCCCAACGTTGGGTGCAGAGGCAACGGATGCACTTGCAACTCCATGGCTGCCACTTCTGTTGTATGCTTTTCCACCAGTTCCACTGTCTACATGCTGTCTTCGGAGGATTCGGTCATGCCAAGCGACCCAGATCTTGGTGGCACCCTATTGGCTGAGGGGACCCTAATTCTCAGAGATTATGGTGTTGGCGGAGGCCTTCCATACGCCTTCCTGTAAGGGAGGATCTCCTCTCACAGGGACTGATTGTGCATCCAGACCTGGCATGGTTGCAGTTGACAGCATGGAGGCTGAGAGGCACATATTAAAATTGAATCACCTGTCATTAGCGATCATTGATACTATATTGGCATCCAGGAAGGATAATAACAGCGTTTACCAAACCATGTGGCAGAGCTTCCTCAAGCGGGCTGCCAGACACTCTGTGCAGCTAGAGCAGTGTAAGCTTTGTCACATTCTGGATTTTTTGCAAGAGGGGCTTTCCATTAAAGGCCAATACATTAAAAAGACATGCAGCATGCCTTCAGCAAATGTTGTTTCCCCAAGGTAAGGGCTCACACCCTCTTCTACAAAAGTTCCTGAGGGGTACAGTGCAGCTTTTGCCACCGATCTGAAATTGGTTTCCCACCTGGGATTTGCATATGGTGCCTAGGGTGTTTCATCTTGCTCCCTTTGAGCCTTTCCCTCAAGATGCTGTCATTGAAGGTAGCCTTCCTGGTGGCTGCAAGGAGGGTATCAGTTTCTGCATCATCTCAGAGGACTCTGTGCGTCTTATCCCAGATCCGTCCTTCACACCAAAGGTCAACTCTGTTGACATATCAGATCAGCTGACGTATTCCTACCGTCTTTTTGCCCTATGTCTCGATATTCCAGGGGAAAGTAATGGCATAAGCTGGACGTGCAAAGGGCGCTTCACAATTGACAGAATTGCTTGTTTTCCTAAGTCAGATACTTTGTTCATTTCATTTCTACCATCCACTATGTGCCAGAAGGTGTTGATGGCTGTGATTGCTTGTTGGATCAAGTCATGTGTCAAGGTGGTGTATGATTTACAGCAAATCCTGGGACAATTACAGCACACTTGACGAGGTCAGTGGCTACCTCAGCTGTTCTGGCTACTAATACATCCTGGGAAGAGATATGCAAGTGGCATCTTGTAAATCACCACGTATCTTTTCCAGGCACTACAAGCTGGATGAGCACGCTTCTGCCTGGGTGGCATTTGGTCCTTCCCAGTCAATAGATCCAGCTTGGACTTGTTCCCACCCGTGGTTGAGTGCTGTGGCATTACCCATATTGAGTGACCACCTACACCAGCAGAAAAAGGAACGTTGGTACTCACTGTGAAGGTTTCTTCTTGCTGGTGTATGGAGGTCACCCAAGCCCGCCTGGGGTTATGGGGCTGGATCTCTGATCCAGGGAGGGGCTGTCCATCATGTCTCTTTGTTCTTTCATTCTACATATTATGTATATTTGTTATTTGTTAGGTCAGTGTGTTCTTACACTGAGTATACTTTTTCATGTTGGGGCCATTTTTTATTTTTACTACTTTGGGCTAGAGCTGTTCAATGAACTGAGAGGAACTGTCCACAGGAGGCCTATATAGAGGTTCTTCTTTCAGTTTCATTTCCTACCTTCTGGAGCAGGTAAGGGGCATAACTCAAGTTGAGTGATCTCCATTACACCAGCAAGAAGAAACCTTCACGGTGAGTACCAATGTTCTTTCCCCAGTACTTTACTAAATTATGAGGCCACTTAGCGACTTCATGACTGACACAATATTTGATCTAGGGATTTCTGGACTTGTACTTCCTCTGCCACTGTGCAGTAGTCTTCCTTTGTTCAAGCCACAAACTGCTATGTTCTTCACAAGAGGTCAAGTTTTGTACATGTGAAGGCTCCCTTTAAGACTTTTCTATTTATGTCTGCAGGATACTGAGATAGGAAAAGAAGAGAATAAAAATGTTCCTAGTTCTCATTTTGATGGAAGCATGGAAATAGGACAGCCCTCTTCAGATACCTTAGACTCCTCAGCTCTGCTGGCTAAAATGAGGGAAAGAAACCACTTAATAGTACCCCAGAGAACAGACTATCAAAGAGCGGAGGGTCAACTGCAAGCAGCAACAGTGCCAACAGAACATGATGAGTTGCTTGTGGATGTCCGAAACTTCCTAGCTTTCCAGGCCCGTGTGGATGGTCAAGCTACCACTCAGGAAATACTGCAAGAATTTGAATCAAAGCTGACTGTGGAACAGTCTTGTGTCTTCCGGGAGCTCCTAAGAAACCTCTGCACTTTTCACAGAAGCTCAAATGGGGAAGGACTCTGGAAACTAAAACCAGAATTTTCCTGACAGTTATTTTGGATTAATGGTTTCCCATTTAACACTCTTGATTCTCATGACTATTTTAAAAAAACAAATACGGTAGTTTTATATTTTGTTCATTATATTTAATGAATTGGTGCATTACATGCTGCTATGCTTTATTACTCCAGTACACTGCACTGTTTTACATAAATTGTGCCAGCTACCTCATGATGTAGCAATAGAGGCCAACTGGACAGTGTTTGGGGTTTTTGTTTTAATCTTATGGTGATTGGGACTCAGAATACCGAACTTCTTAGTGTGGACTTCTGTTAAGCTTTCTGATAGACTAGCCATAGAAATCAGATAGTATAAACTGCTAGTCTGGATGCATATTGCACATGCTGACATCTAGGGATGCTCAAGGAATGTTTTGCACACCTCCAGGGGGTAGAGAGTGGGTGCTTTAAAAGAAGAAAGGCAGGTCTTACCTGCCCCCACCCCCAGCCGTACTGTCGGTATTAAACGTTGCATGTTTGCAGGGCTTCTCCAACACATAAATGCCAAGGGCAATAAGACCTGCCTTCCTCCTTTTAAAGCACCCACTCTCCACCCCCTTCCCCAGATGTGCACAAAACGCTTCATGAACATCCCACTGAAATGATTCGGCTGGGGCAGCTCAAAGCATTCCGATGCCTTGAATTAGAGGCGCCAAAACACTTCATGCACATACCCACTAATGTTGGTTGTTTATAGTTCTTACCAGCATTAATAAAAGCAGATCCTTTTCAGTGCTCAGATAATTTGTGGTGGTGCTTCTTCTCAGGATTTGTAACCTGTGAGAGAAACTCTAGCACTAGAAACAATGAATCTAAAGACATAGAAACTGGCAACATTTTGGCGTGTTTGTGCTGGGGCAGAATTCCATCTATCAACTGTTCAGATCCACATTAGGACTCAACAGCACTCACAGACATGATGTTGCAATGCCCTCCTCTGGCTGCCAAATGAATGTGATGGGGGGGAGGGGTTGTCTTTTTGTCTGCTAAGCCCTTGTGTCTTCATTACCCCAAGAGCTGTGGGAGAGGAGAGGAGAGGAGAGCTGGTCTTGTGGTAGCAAGCATAACTTGTCCCCTTAGCTAAGCAGGGTCTGCTCTGGTTGCATTTGAAAGGGAGACTAGAAGTGTGAGCACTGTAAGAGATTCCCCTCAGGGGATGGAGCCGCTCTGGGAAGAGCGTCTATGTTCCAAGGTCCCTCCCTGGCTTCTCCAAGATAGGGCTGAGAGAGATTCCTGCCTGCAACCTTGGAGAAGCCGCTGCCAGTCTGTGAAGACAATATTGAGCTAGATAAACCAATGGTCTGACTCAGTATATGGCAGCTTCCTATGTTATCTTAACCTTAGCTAAGTCATAGTGCACCAACTTGATTAATAGCCCAACCAAATGAAAGCACAGTTTTATTTTCTACCGTGTTACAATGCAAACTAAGTATCTCAGGATTTTTACCAATTCTTTGGGACAGCATTGGGTATGAAGTTCTAGTATTTAAGATGGTTGGTCTCTTCTCCAGGTACTCCCAGTGGAAAATCTACATATGTCTTGAAGATACACTGTCCTTATGTCTAATATTTTTGTAAATTTATATAAGAATCTTGCATCAACTGGCTATAATTCAAAAGATGTTCGTTGAATGTAGAGCTTTATCTGGACATCAGGGGACTTTAAGATGATTCAGTTGGATTTTATGAGAAAATGGCTGACATGATTTATTCACCACTAGCCGGCCCCACACAGAGCATCTGTGCGCTTGTTCGGGCCAACTACCCCGCCCTCACCTTCTGCCCCAGTCTCCGCCGGCCCGCACCGGGCCCAGGGTGCCAGGCTAAGTGCTGCTGCTGCCGCCTTGCCTCGCCTCCGCAGCCAGGCCCGGCTGGGTGCGCCTCAGCCAATTAGGCGCCTCCATTGCCCAGCCAATCAGCTGGGCGCCGGGACGCACATTCCAAGGCTCACCCAGGAGAATTAAATATAGATGAGCCAGCAATATGATGCAGCTGCTAAAAAATTCAAGCAGAAACATAGTGTCCCATTCACAAGAAGTTATCAACCCCGTTCAGACATTGTAGAAAGTGGGGGCACTGTATTTGCATACAGCATCTCTTGGAAGCCCCACCCGCATGCTGACATGCTCTGAAATGCTGTACCCGTGAAGAGATTCTTCCTCTGTTCAGAATGCTTGGGTGCCCCAGTGTTCCACATTGCGGGGAAGATCTTGTCAAACACTGTAAGCATGGAGAACGAGGAGCAGAGCTTCCAAGTGTGCTGACAGGGATGCTGTATGACACTGTCCCCATTTTCTATAACTGTGCAGGATAGTTCTCTGCTGCTGCAATCCAAGGACGTCTCAGTGTGGGTTATGCTTATCCACGTGGCTTGAAGGCAGGACTATGCAAATTTAGTCGAAGCCTTTAAGAGTCAGGGGAGCATAGCCCTGTGTTTGGCTCCAAGCAGCTCTCTCGGTTTTTCTCTGATTGCTTTCTTGTTTCTACCTCATCTATCTATTTACATTTATTCTTCTTGACTGTCTGCTTTGTTTCTTTGTTCAAATATCTAAAACTCTTACCAAAAAAGAAACAAAAAGGAAAAAGAAAAGGCGGGGGGGAGGGAGAGGTTAGCTTTAGTTTTATTTTCAGTTTTGTTTTTCCCCCACACACGCACCTCTCTCCACTGTGTTCTCTTGCCTTCTTTCATTACCTTTGTTACATGGACCAAGTTAAATGCAAAGTTCACATTAGGGTCCCGAAGAGAAAGCACCAGCCTGAGCCACAGCAGCAGAAGCAGCGGCGCCACCTTCACCACTTTCCAGAGTCTTGTGGAGCATGTGGTTGCTGGGAATGACCCAGCTTCCTTGCTGGCCACCATTGCCTCCACCATCGGCATGTTGGACATGGCAAAGGCTGCCACTGAACGGGCTGCAGCTGCACCGGAGGGTGCAGGATCCAGCCATGGCCCAGCTGCAAAGGCCTCCTTGGGAGCAATAACAGTGGTCACAGGAACGCCACAGCAGGAGCAGGCAGCCAATCAGTGAGCTCGGCCCATGCTGGGCCGCTTGCACCTGCTTCTGCTTCCCTCTCTGCCCTAGCAAGCCTGGGCGGGGTCTGAAGCTTCCCCGCCTATGCCAGTTCAGCAGACTATACCAGATGCCTATATATATGCCACCTAGTTGGTGTTCTTGGTTTGTAGATACGCTGGCACACACTCATTTGAAAGTTATGACCAATTAAAAAGCAGGCTAGAAGGGGACCATCTTCTCACTTAAGTGCTTCATCCTCTGCATCAGGGAGCCTTGCCCCTAAGAAGGCACAGAAAAAAAGTGCAAAAACACTTTTTAAGAAATCTAAAAAGGAGAAGTCTAGATCTAAGCAATAGGGGAAAGAGTGTACACTCTTCTGTACTCTCAGACCCTGACATGCCTGACCCTAGAAGGCCGACTCCAGGGTTCCAGAGTGCCCCCCTCAGCAGGACCCCTCAGAACACTGGCTAAGCCTCCATCTACCCCAGGACCTATTATCCCCTTGGATGAGGATCCCATCCCAATGGAGGAGTCTCCAGAGGGCCCAGGGGACCCCTCTGGTGTGCCAGACCCTGAACACCCAGACAGAAGGGGAGTGGTCTGATGGGCAAGAACCAGAAGGTTTGGAGGCTTTGCATAGACATTTCCACTATTTGGACTTCTCGCCACTGATGAATAAGTCTATATATAATGTGGGGCTCAATCCACTCACGTCTCCAGAATCCCAGCCACCAAGTAAAAGTGTGCTGGTGTTTCCTAGCCCAAGGGTGAATAATATGGTCCTTCCAATTCCAAAGTGTGGTGTTTTTTTTGTCGAGGCAGCAAAGGTGGAATGAAAATTTCCCACCCCCAATAAAAAGAAATCAACAATAGCTAACAAATTCTATTTCTCCCACCCCACCCCAACAGATCCTCTGGTGGTGGCAATGACTTGGGATCGGCCTTGGGACAGAGAGCCTGCCCTAAAAGTCCCCACTGGTAAACGCCTGGAAGAGGCCATGAAGCTCACTCATGATTAGGCTGACTTAGCGATGAGAGCTTCCACAGCTGCCCTTATGGTAGCCTGGGCACTCTCAAACTGTAGTATCACTTGCATGAGGCAAACATAAAATTACTTGAGGCTCAGGCCTTTATCTCAGCTTCCACTCTTGACTCTATTCACCTTGCATCAGGGGCAGCAATGGCTTCAGTAGTGGGCCGCTGTAATTTATGGTTGAAATATTGCCAGATTGACACTGCCTCACAGCAGTACCCTTCAAATGGGAAAAAATTGTTTGGAGATGAGGCCTTAAAAGAAACTCTCATAGAGTCAAAAGATAAAAAGAAAACTATTCCCTCTTCAATATGTAAACCGGAGTGCACACAGGGGAGGAGACTGTTTTCAGCGCTTTTTTCACTCCCTCGTTCCTCCTTGGTGGTAGGGATCAAGGTTTTAGCTCACACCACTCCTCCTGGAACAGATCCAGGCCTTCCAGGCAGGGCTTTGGCAACAGGGCAGGCTTCAACCCCCACCCCCACCCCCCCAAAAAACCCAGTCTAAGCAGCAATTCTGACATGGGGCTGTGCTCTTGGGTGACTGCCTCTCCGCACACTTGCACGCCTGGGAGTGCACCACCTCTGTCTGCATGGTACTAACTTCCATTGAGGCGGGCTACTCCATAATAGTGGGACACAAATCCCCCTGAATGCTTCCTGCCCACTCCGACCTCCTGCCTACCCTTAAACCACAAGGGTCTCACAGGGGCAATTCAGCATCTCTTGTCAATAGGACCATAGAGCATGTGCAAACAATTCAATGGAGTACAGGTATATCTACTCCATCATTTTCACAGTCCCCAAAAACGACAGCTCCCAGGATGGTACTGGATTTAAAATTCTCAACTGCTATGAACAAAAAGTGGAAATTCTGCTTGGGAGTCCGTAAGGTCAATCACAGGGGCCCTCCAACATAAGAACAGCCCTGGTGGATCAGGCCCAAGACCCATCTAGTCCAGCATCCTGTTTCACACAGTGACCCACCAGATACCGCTGGAAGCCTACAGGCTGGGTTGTCTCGACTGGAGTGTCTTGACTGTCTAACCACAGTGGACAGTCAACATCTTGACGGTCTAAAGAGGCTTAGCACCTCACATATTTACAATAAACTGGTCTCCATATCCCCTCATGGGCATAGAGATATTTGCGTATCTGCATGAATAGTTGCTAAAATCTTCACTTCAGACAGGGACTGATGGGGACCTACAAAGCCCCCTTCAGGTGCTCCAGGACCATAGCTTCTTGATCAACAAAGAGAAAAGCCAGCTTACCCCATCTCACCAACTGTTCCATCTGGGTGTTCTGATAGATATGCAATGAGTCAAACTATTCCTACCCGCAGAGTGCAGGCTCACTCTGGGGAATGAAGTGAGACAAGCCCTAGTACAGAAATCCCTTCCGCTGATCTCCCATTCCAGAATCCTGGGTCTGATGGTGGCAGCCATGGGCACACTTTCATCTGAGGCTCCTGCAGCAGTTTCCTCTACCATTCCATCTAGAGATTGCAGTAAAATCCAGCAGATGCGTCACCCTGACGCCTCTTGTACTTCGGTCCCTGCACTGGGGGACGACTATTCCATACCTCTGGGTGGGAAAGGAGTTCTTGGATTCGCCCAGGAACATCATCACCACAGACACCAGCAAGTACAGGTGGGCCCACTGCCTCTGTGAGTCGACTCAAGGAAAGTGGTCAAAAGACAAAAAGCAGCATAGTATCAACTGGCTGGAGCTCCGAGCAATCCTGATGGCACTCTGGGCATTCCAGTCCATCAACACGTGTTCATACACACAGACAACACCACGGCAAAGACGCTCATGAATCACCGGTGGGGACCAAGTCGAGATCCCTGCAGGCGGAAGCAGTCCTTCAGTTCCAGGGGACCTAGCAGCATGTGACAGCCATGACAGCCCACCATATACAGGGAAGACTTGAATGTGTTGGCAGACTGGCTCAGTTGGAAGGAAATTCTCCCAGGGGAATGGGAGATGAACCCGAATACCTTCCACCTTATCACAACACACTTTGGCCAGCCATCTATGGACTTTTTTGTGACTCCAGCCAATGCAAAGCTACAGTGTTTTTTCTCCAGGTTCCCCTGTCCTCAGGCAGAGGCGGTGGATGGACTTTCTGCTCACTGGCTGGAGGGTCTCCTGTATTCCTTCCCGTTGACCCCGCTCCATGCCCAGGTCCTTTGGAGAGTAAAACTCAAGGTGCAAGTCATTCTTCTGGCCAAAACCCTGGCCACAGCAGAACACCTGATGCTACCGGTCACAGAGCCCTTCTTCAGCAAGGCTCAGTGTGTCATCCAGCTCCAGGCCATCAAAGCTAGCTGCCTGGAGACTGAATGGCACCTCCTATGTCTCCAGCATAGTGTAGTAGTTAGAGTGTTGGACTAGGACCGGGAAGACCTGAGTTTGAATCCCCATTCAGCCATGAAACTCACTGGATGACTCTGGGCCAGTTATGTATCTCTCAGCCTAACACAGGGTTGTTGTGAGGATAAAAATAAGCACGTACACTACTCTGAGCTCCTTGGAGGAAGAGCAGGATTTAAATATAAATAAATAAACCTGCACGGCTATTCATCCAAGGTGCTCAGCACAATATTAACCTCAAAAATGTTAGCCTCCAACAAGTAGGATTTACCAACATACCTGGAGGTCCTTCCTAAGATGGTCTACCAAGCATGCAATCCTCAAGGGATTTGCTACCATGAGGCACTTCCTCCAATTCCTCCAGGACAGATTGGGGTCCTTCTGCAAACATGTTAAAATGCCAGGCTGCCTCCCTGGTGGGACTCTTCTAAGGGGTTTCCAAATGCTCTCTGCAATAGCATCCTCACATAAAGTGTTTCCTCAGAGGGGCAAATCTGCTCTCTCCCCAGTGGGCACCATCTCCCTACTTGCAGTGGCATACTGTCCTTCAAGCTCTCCAGGGTTCCCCTTTTCAACCAGTGAAGTCCATTCCACTATGCCTCCTATTTTTAGAGCTTGCCTTCCTCATAGTGGTCACTTCGGCCTGCAGGTTGTAAGAGCTCCATGCCCTTTTGGTGCATAAGAACTTGTGCATTTTTTCTGATGTCTCTGTTGGGCTAATTCTGGCCTCCTTTTTTCGACCAAACATGGCCTCACCTTTTCACATGTCACAAGATGTGGTTTTGCCCTCAGTTTGCCAAAAGCCAATGGTGTAGGCCTGGAACAGGCTGGCCATCTGTAGATGTCTGAAGATGTACACAAAACATATTTGTACCACGGAATCACGTTCTGTTTCCTCTTTACCTCAAACAATGGGCCAGGCCATTTCCCCTGCCACCATAGCTTGGTGGTTAAGGGCTTGCATTGCCCTGGCTTATGAATCCCATATCTTGGGACTCTAGTTTGCTCATTCTACCAGGGCCGCAACTACCTCAACTGGATTTTTTTTACTAATGCTCCTGTTCAGGATATTTATAGAGGATATTTGTAGAACCTGGAGGGCTCCTTCTACATTCACCAGACTATATTAATTGGACTCCTTCACCTCTGTCCAAGCGACTTTTGGGAGGTGGGTTCTCCAGCTGGAGTAGGAGTGCTCCCTCTTTAGTTGGGGCTGAGGGCTGTGGTATGTCCCCACACTGAGACATCCTTGGATTGCAGCAGCAGAGAATGGAGCATTGGTTCACTCACTATGAAGGCTTCTTTTTGCTGGTGCCTCCAAGGACGTCTTGATCCTCCCTGAAGCACCTGTACCTCCTTTTATCTAGGGCACCTTTGGGAGTTATTTTTTTCTGACTGTTCACCATTTGTTCCTGACACTCTGGTGTTCATTTTTTGTCGTGGTTCGCAGTTCTGCTTGTTCTGTGTTTACTGATCAATTTTTACCTTTGAGGTACTCTTTGCCTCTTGGCCTAAAAGAACTGGGTGGGGCTATGCTCCTCTAACTCTTAGCAGCTTCAACTTAATTTGCATAGTCCTACCTTCAAGCCATGTGGATAAGCATAACCCACACTGTGAAGTCCTTGGAAGCAGC
Organism: Hemicordylus capensis; assembly: GCF_027244095.1. Taxonomy (NCBI): domain Eukaryota; kingdom Metazoa; phylum Chordata; class Lepidosauria; order Squamata; family Cordylidae; genus Hemicordylus; species Hemicordylus capensis. Next base: position 193,243,332 of record NC_069659.1, on the reverse strand, counting down.
AGCAAGAAGTAGTCTTCACAGTGAGTGAACCAATGCTCCATTCTGACCAGCATGTCACGTGTATGCTGGTCAGAATACTGGCTGGCATCCTGGCTAATGAAGTGCTTGTGTAACAAGCAATGAGATCATAATTGCAGTTTAAAAAAATAGTTATGGGAAGAACTAAACTGCCTACTTTTCTTGCACTATCTTTCACAACCAATTGGGACTAAATTTGGTCCCAACTGGTTAGGCTAGGGTTTCTTAACCTTGGGCCCCCAGATGTTTTTGGACTACAACTCCCATCATCCTTAGCCACAAAGGCCATGTCTGGGGATGATAGGAGTTGTGGTCCAACGACATCTGGGGGCCCAAGGTTAAGAAACCCTGGGTTAGGCAGTTCACAAGATAGCCCATTTGTGCCTCAAATGTTCAGATGTCTGCCATCTTGAATTGAGGGGAATGACATCATCACAAATTATGCCACTGAGGTGTCCCTACAGCTGTAGCAAATTTGGTTCAAATCAGCTAGGCAGCTCACAAGTTAGCCCAGTTATGCCTCAAACATTCATGTGTATGCCATCTTGAATTGAGGTGGATGCCATCATTACAAACTATGCCTTTGAGCCAAACCTATGTGTCCCTATAGCTGTAGCAAATCTGGTTCAAATTGGTTAGGTGGTTCACACGTTATCCCACTTCCACCTCAAATGTTCATGCATCTTGTTGTCTTGAATCGGGGTGGATAACATCATCACAAACTATGAGGTATCCCCATGTGTCCCTACGACTCTACCCAATTTGGTTCATATTGGTCCAGGCACTGTGAGTTGATGGGGGGGAAGAGATGCACACGCACACACAATACCAGGTCCCCTGCTGCTGTGTGTCATATGCTATGTTGCGTTTGGAAGCGGGCTTGTCAAGCTAGGAGTCCTGTGCCTGGACTTATATCTTCAACTTTTGGTTGAAATTGATTTATTCCCCTTCTGGCCTAGTTCCCCTAATTTTTAAGGATGAACACCCCTCTGATTGGATGCATCTAATTACTGGAAAGCTGAAATCATATGGGCTGTCAATGGAATATCTGTCTTCTCCCTCTGGGCTATGATAACGTTATGGTGATCCTTAAGAGGCATATTGTTGATATGGAACGCCAGACAGATTTAAGCCAGGCACCAAGCCTTGTAAGACTTGGAGCCACCAAGCCCTCACAAAAACCAGCTAAATACCTGTATGACCTGATATATCCAGCACGCAGAAGAGACGTGACATTGGCTTAGCTGGATGTGCTGCCCTCTGTGGAACCAGAGAGTAGGTTTAGGAGACTTCCCTATTTGGAGAGGCTGTGCCCTTGTGGAAGTGGGAACATTGAAATGGTTGGCCATGTGCTTCTGTATTGTTCTTTCTACTGCGAGCTGCGTTCCAAATACATTGCTCCTCTCATTCTTAGATACCCTGACAATTCAGATGAATTTTATATAAACTTATTTCTTTCTGATAAATACACTTATGTCTCGCACTCAGTAGCCAAATTCTGTACAGCTGTGATTAAAATTCGCTCATGGTGTGTCAGAAACGGTCAATTTTAATCGTCCCTCCTTTTTCTTTTTAATTTGGTTTTATCCTATATATTTTTATCTCAGTCTTCTATGTAACTGATTTTTATATGTATATGCATGTATGTGTTTATATTGATATCTATCCTCAGGGTAGATATATTTGATCTGTATTTGATCAAAGATCGCAATAAACTGAACTGAACAATACTAGGTGATCTCATAAGCTTACTTTCCTTAAGGAAAGTAGGCTAAAAAGATAAATACAGTGCAATTGTGAAAAAGTTCCATGTTAAACAAATGAGAAGTAGCCCAGTTGCACATTGTTGTGCGAACATGCTTGCGATAGCACAACATCTGGAATGCAAGCAGCAGACTTGTGTAAATGCTTCATTAGTCAGGATGTCATCCATTGTGTCGCTACAAAACAGATAGCACCATAGAACTTGCTACAGAGATCAAACTGGTGGCTTTGTTTAAGAAAGGAAACAAGAAACTTTCTCTTGCTTCCATAGTGAAGCTAGCATGTTTTTTAGTTATTGGCTGATAGGGAAACCATACACAAGGTAAATAGATTCAAGATGGCTGCTGTTGTGCTAAGGCCCCACTTGCCATGTGATTTATTACCATCTAGGGACCATCTAGCCTCATGGGGAGCATTTGTAGGCTACAACTTAGCCATATTTGTGTTACATCATTTCAGTATACTAGCAAGAAACTAATATTGGTAGAAGAATCTTTAGAATGTGTTTTCTGAAGCAATACTGAGTACATTTGCATCCTCAACCCAGGGAGTGCCTGGATTCTATTATTAAAGATCAAAGTGATCAGTAAGATGTATGCATCATATTGGTGTTTTACTCTGTATGTCACTTTTCAGAAAGCATTCATCTCCTGGCTTTTACTCCTCCTGTATTCAGGGCCAAACAATACATGATGCTAAAAGTGTCATTCTGCTCCCTCCCCACACCATCCCCCACTCTTCTTCTTCTTCTTCTTCTTTTAAGTAATTATATAGCAGCTAGAGGATGGAACGATCTGAATTGGGAGTGGAAATCTTAAGGGTTAACCTTTTTGCAGAATGATAGAGGGGTCTTACAGGTCATTTAGTCCTGCTTAATGCAGGAAAACCATAGCTAGAGAATTCCCAGTAGATGGCTGTCCAGCCCTTTGCTTGAAGACCTCCAAAGAGGTGGGTATGCTTGCCTTCCCTCACACACACTGGTCCTGACAAAACCTCCACCAGTCAAACTCTTTGCCTTGGGAGGAAAGCTCCCATGGCAGTTGAGGAGATGGCTGTGGTTTTTTAGCACTGTGTGCAGTTTGGTCCTCTATATGCCTGTCGTCGTCCTTGCATGGAGAAGGCCTAACTGAAGAGGACTGTTGCAGTATACTTGCATTTTTGCAGCACTCAAAACTACAGTATTTTGTTACTTGGAAAATGTGATTGTTCTTGAAAACTAAGGTAAGAGAAGTAGACATTTAATTTAGATTTCAGGGAGTCGCTCCCTGATTTTTGGCAAGTGGATCTGACTCCCCACAGAACCTTGCTTAGAGAAGGGCCTAGAGTCTCTTAGAGTTCATGAGGAACTCTGAGGAGGGGTGGTGGTAGTCGTTTGCATGCTCTTTAAGCCAGACCTGCATTAAACAAATTTATTTGAAATCACATTTGGTGGTAAGGAACATTATCCAGCAGACACACAACACCTCCCTACCATATATGATCTGGCACTGATCGAAAATATGTGCTTGCATGCATGACAGCCAAACCATGAGCTATAACATTTGTCAACCTAGAATTTCAAATTAAGCACACTTTTTGCATTAAGATGCATCTGTCTGCCACCAATTAGGGAGACAATGGCTGACATCCTAACAAAGTGCTAACATAAGCAAAAACCAGAGATTTGCAGGACTGCACTCTTGAGCTTAAGCACTCTCGCGCAAAGGTCCACTTTAAAAGAGATTAGGTGTGCTGCTGGTTGTGCAACTGTTGCTCAAGCATACTTGTGGTAGAGCAACAGTTGTCTGGACTGCAAGCTCCAGACTTCATGCAAGTAGATAATGCAATCTTGTTTTAGTAAGGTGTGTAATGCAGCAGGATCCTCAGGTAGGGCTTGGTTTGTGCTAGTGCAACGTCCTTCTGCAAGTGTTTCATTAGGATGTTGGCCAGTGTTTTGTTCCTGAGCACCCAGCCTTGGCAGTGCTCAGGAACAAATTAAGAGAAAATATGTGGTTCTCTCCAGAGGTTTTGTTCATACACATAATCTCCTCAACCCTGCCCGCCTCACCCTAGGAACTGAGCCATACCTGTCTGAGGACCCTGCTGCATCACACACCTTACCAAAACAAGACAGAGAATAGGAACTAGAGCAGAATTTGAGACATGTCCATAAGTGGAATAATGCCACAGCAGAGGTCTATGCCCTGTTTGTTGACTTTCAGGCAACCAGCTGGTTGAACGGGATTGTGTCTTCAAAAGGGTAACATCTATCTATCTATATAATTATCCTGGGTGTGCCTTGGAATGTGTGTCCCGGCGCCCAGCTGATTGGCTGGGCGGCGGACGTGCCTGATTGGCTAAGGCACACCCAGGACGCAGAGGCCAGAGGCGGCAGCAGGCCTGGCCCGGCTGCAGAAGCAAGGCCCAGGAGAGGGGAAAGAAAGGAGGGCAGAAGTGGCGGTGAGGAGGAGAGGCAGCTGGGCCCGGAAGCGGAGACTGGAGCAGAAGGTGGTGGGGGAGAGGTAACCGCCAGCCCCAAAGAGCACACAGATGCTCTGTGCGGGGTCGGCTAGTGCCTATTATTGCAAGAGTGCCTACTGGCTAATCTGTTCCCCTAGGAGAAGTCCTGTGAATCACACAGCCATCTCCAGCATGCAGAAAGTTCCAAGTTCCCTCCCTGGCATCTCCCACAATAGGGCTGAGAGAGACTCCTGCCAGTAACCTTGGAGAAGCCGCTGCCAGTCTCTGTAGACAATAGTGAGCTAGATGGGCTAATGGTCTGTGACTCAGTATAAGGCAGCTTCCTATGAAGCTATTTCTTGATGGTCAGTGCACACTGACAGAATGGATACCATCAGCCTGCTGTATTTTGACATTGAAAGTGTCAGTGAGCTGTACCTGTCACTGATGGGGTATCTCCTCTGGGGCATGTGAAAGACAGATCTGCTGCCTTTCAGAGGACAGCTGCTCCAAAACATTTTGCATATAAAACGTTTTTGTCTGTAGAAGTCAGTGAGTGGAGTAGAATGATGCTTGGCTGAGCATCCACTTGGAATAGAAAACCAGGACTAGTAAATTATGTGCAATGATGTTCTGTAATAAGGAGACATTCTCTTCTAGAATGAGGGGCCTTAAATAAAGCCTAGTGGTCATTAGCAGTCCTAGCACTGGAAAGAGGAGGGGGTAGTGAGAGGTGGATGTGTTTAGGGACTAGAAATTCATGGCAGGGGTCTGAAAGATAAGTGGGAGTAAAGTAACAGTAGGAAGGGGTAGAAAACAGTGCAAAGGGGATATTTGGATATGCAGATAGGGAAGTATTTCAATGTCCTATTCTAATCAGGATACTGATCTATGTGTAATATATAAATCACTGGAAGGTAAATGACAGCCCTGCTATAGAAAAACCTCATGTTTCTGTGCTCAGCAAAGTACCCAGATGGCATGGTTTATGTAAGCATAATTATTTACAATGACTCAGGCTCACATTCTGACTAAGGTTGTGCTCATGGAAGTATTTTTCATTCTCACATGAGAGAAGGGTTGGTTTTTGCTGACACCTCCCCTTCCTTCTGCTGCCCTGATCTCCCCCCCACCCAATGTTACTGAGGGTTGGTGGCCCTTCAGGGACATATTTTCAGTGACACACCTTCTCGTGTGAGTGGAAAGCACAATGTTAGTCAGGTTGTGAACCAATATTTTAAAATCTGAACATTTAGATAATATACGTAGGTCCATTTTGATTATGATGAGAGCTAAAAATCTCTTCTGAAGTTCTTCATCCAGTGTCTCAAGCCCAAGGAGCTTGTGTGATGTAGTGGCTAGAAGGGTGGCCTTAGACCAGGATGGCCCAGGTTGGAAATGCTATTCAGACATGAGGCACACTAGGATCCATGTGGATTCTGGCACTGCTAAGCCATCAAACCCAGCTCTGAAGCCCGGCTGTTAGCCAAGGTTAAGAGCGTGAGTATGCCCTTAACCCAGGCTCCACCTAGAGCGCCCATCTCATGGGGTATCTCCCAATGCACCGCACTCATCATGCGGTACATTGTGGAATTTCCAGAGGCAGGGCTGGCCTCAAGAACACTGCATTGTGTGCAGCAGTGCCCATTGTGTGGGCACATGTTGTGTGGGTGCACAGTTCAGGACTCTGGTGGATCATCTACAGGGAAGGTGGGTTAACTCTAACCCCAAAATGGTCATGTGAATGATCTTTCTGTCTAGCCTATCTCACAAAGTTATTAAGATAAAATGAGGTACCACAAATAAATAGAAACTAGCCGACCCCGCACAGAGCATCTGTGTGCTCTTCGGGGCCGGCAGTTACTTCTCCTCCCGAGTGCTGCCTCCACGGACAAGCCCGCTGCTGCTGCCTGCCTCTGCAGTCGGCCCACCTCCGTGCCGAGTGCCATCTCCGCCAGTGGGCCGAGTGCCGCCTCCGTGGCTGGGCCTGCCGCCGCTGCCGCTTTCCTCCATGGCTGGGCCCACCTGCCGCTTGCCTCCCTTGTCATGCCCGCCGCCACCTCTGGTCTCCTGGGTGTGCCGGCGCCCAGCCAATCAGCTGGGGTGCCAGGACGCACATTCGAAGGCACACCCAGGAGAAATATATGTAGAGATATAAGAAGGTGCTGGACAGTGTTCCCTCTAACAGGGATTTCCAGATGTTGTAAGACTAAAACTCCCATAAGCCCCAGCCAAAGACCACTACAGCTGAGGATGCTGGGAATTGTAGTCAAGCACATCTGGGAATCCCTGTTACAGGGAACACTGGTGCTGAACAAAACAAAGTTATTTTTAGTCTGCTATTCTGATTCCAGATAAATTCTGGGATTCCCAGGGATTGTGTTTCCTATTGTCTTCAGTCTACTCATGGAATGCTTTTTCCAGAAGACTAAAGAACTTGCTAAAGATCTGACAGCCATATACTATGCATGTTACTCCAGAATGTCTTACTAAGTTCAATATGACTTTCTCCCAGGTGCAGACCACTTCACTTTGTTCATTGTCTCATTCTATGACCAGAAGTGTACATCATTTTGAGAAACACCACTGCAGCGGGAATATGCTGCCAAGTTACTCATTTTCTCTAGGATGACTTCTACATGTTGTAAAGTGAAACGGAGAAAAAGCTGGTGCAATTAGGAAATGAGTGGTGTTTTTTTCTGAATATTATACAATCCTTAGCTCACCCACCCCAGGTGAAATATTCATGGCCAAGTTTCAGGGCTCAGCCACACACTAAATTATTTTTTTTTCTGCACCACTCAACATAATCTTATTATGGTCCATTAAACACTGATAATTAAAACAAAATATATTGGAATTGTTTATCCTGGACTTTGTAAGGAAATGAGGTCCATAATAATGCTGAAGGTGGCGGGGTCTACACCAGGACTTGTAATTAGAATAACAATTAAGCAAAAGTCAGCTTTTCAAGTTAGGTAGGGAGGAGGGAGAATGGAGACAACTCTTATTACTAATCGGTCTTCTTATATGTATACCTGCTAAAAAGAAGTAATTGTGAACTTCGGATGGTAGTTAGTCAAGCAGGACATGGTATGCATGGTTTTACATGTAGAATTAAAACTCCATGAATCTGAAACAGGCCTCTTTCCTCTGCATGCAGGTACATGTGTGTGTGTCCGCACACACATGTGCGGGCTGGCTTCCTTATAGGAGAACCCCCATTTTGCAAGTGAGTCCAGGCTGATGGCTGAGAGGGGCTTGCCCAGCATTCCACCCAAGTGAACTTCTAAATCTCTTTTCTTTTCATTCAACAATAGCATGTGCATTAAAATGTACCCTGAAAGACAATGGCGGCGAAGAAGCAGGAATGTGGCAAAGAAGCAGGAATCCTCCCCCACAGGGGAAAGGTTCCCCACATCTTTTGCATGGAGATGCAACCAAACAAAAACCCTCACCCTCTTTATGCTTAATTTATGTCATTTTGACAGTTTACTTGAAGAATCTAGCAATGCTCTGTGCTAACAATTTAGACTGTGCGAAAGTTAGCCCTATTTAGATTCTTATAGACTGCGCTAACAAGTAAACTGCCTTGGGATTTTTTAATGAAAGGTGGTATATAAATTTAACAAAAAATAAATACATTTTGGGCATGGAGAATTGTTACTAGATTAATGCCACAAATAGAGAGAGCTGGTAACTGTAAAGAGGGATGTGTCCAACCAAGAATTTTGGAGCTGTTCTCCAAACATTGATCTGGAGACAAGAAATCATATTACCTATTTCCTATTGTTTTGTGGCCCAAATGCCAGCAATTCTGTGTACTGTCTCTGAGGCAAGAACACTCATCTCTACATTTCAAGCTACATGCAGGCTATACAGCATGGAGAACCTTGGGGGAGGGCTTGGTCCGCTCTCCCCGCACATGAGCAGTCAGCTTGTCCTGGGCGGCCAGTTTGGCTGCTCACACGATTATTGGCTCTGTCATGATAACCTTGTTTAAGGGGAGGGTCATTTAGGGAGGCTTGCTGCAGGGAGCTGCACGGCTTCTGTTGCAGCACACAACCAGGTGAAATCTGGTCAGCACAGACAGCCGGGCTAGGCTCCCTTAGCTTTCACTGGTTGTAAGAACAGCCTCAGTGTCTTGAGCCTGGATATTCTTGAGCCCCAAGTGTCTGGTTGAGGGGATACTTAAAATGAAGCTGCCCACTTCTGATATAAAGGACAGGTTCACACATAACAGTGGTGTTGGAGATGAACTTCCAGTGCATTGAGTTTTTGCACCAACTGTCCCAATGACCACTAGGGGCATTGGGAGTAGAGACAGTGAGTCAGGGTCTCCCTATCTGTCCCTACTCTATGACCCCTGAACTGACTCTGCAGCACTTCCTGTGCTGAGTCACAATCCTTCCTTTTCTCCTAGAGAGCCGATGGAAACATCTCTCTCTCTCCTTACCTATCCACTATGTAGTCCTTTAGATTAGAGATAGGTCTTTCCTGTCTAAGTGTATTTAACAAATAAATATTTAGTGTTTAGCCATACAAGGATCTCCATGTGTTTTCTTTGAATAGCTGCAATATCCAAACTATCCTCTGCTACCTACTCTGTAACTGGAGTGTGTGCTCATTCCTTAGTGCTCTGCTGTTTTACCTATTGTGGGTAAAAATCAACAACCTCTAACAGGGTTATGGGCCCAGCAGGAGCAACAGGCTTCTAGGCACAAGCAGAGTTTATTTTATTTTTCATTTTTGAAAGTGCAGCTGAGTTAGTTAGAAACTGCAGCATGGATCCTGTGACTACAGCCTACTCAGGAATGACTCCTTTTCCCAAACTGGATGGCAATAACTACGAAACCTGGGCCCTCAAGATGAAAGCGATCCTCATGACAAAAGGAATCTTTGAAGTGCTCACGGAGGGACGGCCAGCCCAAGATGAAGCTGCTCAAGCCTCGTGGGACAAGAAAAACCAACATGCGTATGGCCTTTTAATTTTGAGTATAAGCGATGATTTATTGATCTATGTGTGGGATACTGATTTAGCCTCAGAAGCATGGGATAGACTGAAAAAGCAATGTGGCCAAGTCTCTGCAAACGCAGCTCTTCTCCTGTATAAAAGGCTATGTGAAAGCAAACTGCAGGAAGGGGGAGACTTCGAAGCCCACATAGCAAACATCTTAGAAATTAACAGGCTTTTGAAGAGTAACCAATGTGAATTGAATGAAACTATTCTAATTGGGGCAATCCTACAATCCCTGCCTAAAAGTTTTGAACCCCTAATTGTCGCTCTTGAACTGTCTCACTGTGAACTGAAGATTGATTCTGTTGTGTCCAGTCTGAGAAATTTTAATATAAAGTTGCAGCAGAATATATATATTCTGCTAAAATATATTCTGCCAAAATATATTGGCCTACCTTAGATGCTCTTATGCAATGAGCATAAAGAAGTTGTCTCTGTGAAAGTCCCATCCTATTAAATAGAGCCCCCTCCTGTTTCATATATGTACCCAGGGGCGTATCTAGGGTGGGGAGGCAGGGCAAGTGCCCTGGGCGCCACTTGAAGTGGGGTGCCATTTTTTTTAAATTAAATTTTTTTAAAATGGCTGCCAAAAACAAAATGGCCACCACACATGCTCAAATGGGCTCTGTGAAACCCTAGGCCATGCCAGGCCTTGCAGAGGCCATTTTAGCATGCACGGCAGCCATTTTGTTTTCTGTGGCCATTTTTTAAAAAAGAAATTATTTTTTAAAATGGTCACTGCACATGCTCAAATGGTCCCTGTGAGGCCCTAGAGACCAATGGGGGGAGGGGGAACCTTTGCAGACCTCACCCCAACCCACCCCACGGCCTTTAGGAAGCCCCCTGAAGTAATTTTTTACAGGTAATTTTAAAAATAAAATTAATATAATATAAGTCACTGTACACATATTCAGATTGGCACTATGTACAGAGAATCAGAGCTTGTGAATACTGAGTTGAAGCTTATGAGCTAGGATTGTATTCATTTGCTCTTACTTTGCTTCTTGTGATAAGTGAGTTAAATGTGATGTTTTAATAATATGGCTATTAATGGTGAGTTTGTCTTTGAATCAGTGTGAAATCCTTAGTATTAAGGCCCACTGGGAGTTCCTTGCTCTCTTTCTTTCATTTTAACTGTCTTTCTGAAATACTAGAATATATTCCAAGCAGTGACACAGTTTACTCTGCATATCCTTTAATTATTTTCAGAGTATCTGGGAAAATAATTCTCCATTTATTTTTAAAACTTATGTAATAGTGATACTACAATGCATAGTAGAGAATTAGACAGGCACTTAGCAATAGCAATAGCACTTACATTTATATACCGCTCTATAGCCGGAGCTCTCTAAGCGGTTTACAATGATTTTAGCATATTGCCCCCAACATTCTGGGTACTCATTTTACCGACCTCGGAAGGATGGAAGGCTGAGTCAACCTTGGGAAACTAAACAACTTGGGAAACTAAACAACTTCTGTTTAGTTTCCCAAGTACACCTCCACATAGTATTTGGGTATTTCATGAGCCCCAGCATACTGAAATTTGTAGTTTTCCAGCATTTTTTGGTCTGGCTGCTAAATAGTTTTTGAAATATTAAAAGATTAACGAGCTTGGCTTGTATTTTTGAGCTGATATTATGGTAAAGTTATCTGAAAGATGGGTGTCAGATATTTGGACAGTGGGTACAATTTCAGTGCTTGCCCTAGGTAACCTATATTCCCTAGGCAACCTATATTCCCTAGATACGCCTCTGCATATACCCCATTCTCTGTTCCATACACATACCCCATACCATTTGGCAGGGGTTCTCAAACATTGGTCTCCAAACGTTGTTGAACTGCAACTCTCAACATCCCCAGCCACCATGGTCAATGGCCAGCTAATCACTGTTCACACATGCCTGGGATATGTTCTGCTTCAGAGACACTTTATGATAATCAACTTGAGAAAGAACAGAAGGCACTTCCCACGTAGCAACCAACAGCCATTCTCTTGGCCATTCACATGTCAGTTTCATTGTTTGCAGTGTTGCAGTGTTGAGCTCACTCCTATTGGTGAGCTCAACGTGACTTCTGTACTAGGTATGATATTAGTGCAAAAAACTAAAACATTTAAGCCATACATGTTAAGAATCACCACCTATGTTATGAGAGTTCTAGTGCTGAGAAAATAGATAGATGTGTCTTAAGACACTTCATTTTTAGTTCTTAACCAAGAACGTTCAGTGAAATGGCAAAGTATTGCTCCAATAGTGCCTGGTTCCATGATCCCATTTCTGCTTTCCCCTGGCTACCTCTGAGAAACCTCTTCATTGCTGAACTGGTCATGAGTATTGGCAGTTGCAGGGACAAGGGGCAAGGGAAGAAGGCAAAATGAGAAGTTTTTCTTTCATTGAGAAGGAGAAATGTTACTTGGCATGCACAAGTTGTGTCCATAGAACAGCTGCTTGTCAAAGTTTGGCTTCTTGGCCACACCCCACTCTCCATGAATGGTGAAGGCATTATGAGGTTTCAACACTACTGTATTACAATCAAATCATGGCAGACCAATCTAGTCTTGCTTCAATGTGCTTGAGGAGACAAGTACAGTATATCTGAACTTCAGTAAATCTTATTTAATTAATCCAGCTTGCCAACATGATAACTGAGGAATATAGAAAAAATATAGAATATGGAAAAAAGCTGCACAATATGGATATATAACTAGCTGGAGAAAAGCTGACTATTCAAAAGGATACCCCTGCTAACTGAGCAAAGAGACATCTTTTAAAGTGGTGAATCTCTTATATTTAGCAAGGAGAGAGCAACTGGCCTTATCCAACCCCAGCACAACATCCCTCCGGTGGCTGCTGGTGCTGGTATCTGCCTTATGTTTCTTTTTAGATTGTGAGCCCTTTGGGGACAGGAGGCCATCTTATTTATGTATTATTTTTCTACATATTTATTTTTCTTCAAGAAGTTTGGTTGAAGAGCGGTATATAAATATTCATAGTAGTAGTTTGCATCCATTTGGAATGAAGTACCCAACACTGTTGCTTGGGTAGACTGCTCTGTCTGGTGCTATGGAACACATTTAAAAATAACTTCTGCTGGGGCAAAAATGATGGTACACATTAAATTTCTGATTGATTCAAATTTGGACTGGATTGCAAACTCTGTAGACTATTCTGGGCCCGCAGCAAGATGTTACACTATAGCCCTGATCTGCATGTGTTACCTGAACCTGTGGCTGAGCATGGTAATAATAATATTAATTAATTGATTAATTAATTAATAAGTTAGCAACAAAGAAAGCTCTAACTTTTGTCACAGCATAAATAATAATAACAACAATAATAAAAGTTCATAGTTGAAACCCAAACACACACAGAGGCACACATACAGTTTTTCAATTTTATACCAGAAAGTAAGTGAAATTTGTAAAAAGCACACTTGTCTTTTAAGCAGCATGTTTCCCACTTCTGTCAGTTACTATGGGAGAGATTAAAAGGGCTCTATCCCAACTCTCCACCTCAGGTAGGGAGGAAAAAGCTATGCCAAAAGTAAGTCCCACCGACATAACTGGATGATCCAATTCTGGGCTATGTCCAGCAAGGCCGGCTGTCCTTACCCCTGAGGATGGAGTGGTGAGGGGGCCTGAGGAGACAGGGACTGGGCTCCAGTGGAGGAGGGGCAGAGCCCTGAAAGAGCCAAAGGGGGGATAACAGCAGCAGCATGCCTCCTGAAGGGAGGGGGTCTGAGCAGGAGGAGGGAGGAGGACGAGGGACATTGGCAGCAGCGGTAAAGCATAGACAATTACTGGGAATAAAGAGGGGCATTGGCCCTGTAACTGAGGGAGGGTGATCGGTGATGCATAGCTTGTGAGGAGGCATATTAGGAGCCAGCCAGGGATGAGAGGCTGGCTGGTGGTGAGTGTCAGGGGCCCCCAGAGAGGGGCAGACACAAGGAGCAAGCAGCCTGGGATGGAGGAGGCACAGGGTGATGCTTAACCCCGCCCTCCACATCTCTGCTTTGAGGCCAGCCACAGTAAGCCCAGCCAGGCTCAGTAAAGGGGAGAGAGACATGTAGCCGCATATCTGTTTACAACTGGAACTCTATCGTTGGGGAGGAAATACTACATTGCAATACAGATAATCATCCAATCATATGACAGTGACTACCCCACATTCTAAATCCTACATCTAATATTTAAATCCAGGATAGATAATGTATAGTTTTCCATTCAGATGGTCATTTGTACATGGCCAGAGGAATCTAATCTCAAGTTGGAAGTATCATCTGAACTGGCACTGTGTCAAACTCCTCCCCCTTCAGAAACAGAACAGGGTTACCTGACTGCTGGGGGAGCCACAGTTTTAGCATTTTATTTTGTTTACCAGCTCAGAAGCAGCAGGGGTTGTTCAAACTGGGAAATTTTCTGCTCTTTTTTGCTGAAGCCCTCCTGTTGCCACTGAGTGCCATTACTCCATCCACCTGCTCTGAGTTTATGAACATTCTATTCCATTGACTAACTTGGGGGCAATTTGTGAGGAAGTTGTTGTTTTTCTTCAAATATTTGTAACCAACATATCTGCAGGTCACCCCAAGTCTGCTGGTACCACTAGCCTGCAGGTGCTCCAGTTCTCTGTAAATAGGGACTGTTTCCAGCTCTTTTGGAAACAGTATATAGCCAATAAGTTAAACATTCAAAAGGAGGTCAGAAAGAAACAAAATGCAATTCAAAAAGGACAGACAACAGATATGTCTGTAAAACTGAGAGTAGTCAGCCAGGAAGCAGCATTTCTGAGGGTTTTTGTAAATGTTTAAGGTTGCATACTTATCCAACAACAACAAAAAAATTATCAGAGCAGCGTATATAGCAAAATAAATGAGAAGAGTATTCCCTGTTCCAAAGATCCTCACAGAGATGCACAAAGGGGCTCACAAAAGAAAAGGTGGAAAAGGCACAAGAAAACAACTACTAGAAAAGAACACTTTGCTGGACTGAATAGGAACAGTAGCCCTTGCTAAATATAAGGAAATGACTACTTCAAAAGGTGTTGCTTGTACGCTATCCAGACTAGTTGCTCAACAGCAGCAAAATGTCTCTGTTCAGGCAAGCCATATTCAAAACGTTAACAGCAGGGGGAGCAGTTTTGTGGAAACTAACAACCCGCAAAACCAGCAACTTTTTAACGCCAGATATACGATGTCCTAGCTCTATATCGCAGAGATTAAATTTGAAAGGCACCCTGCTGTCCGGGAAGACCTGAATTCAAATCCCCATTCAACCATGAAACTCACTGGGTGACTCTGGACCAGTCATTTAACTCTCAGCCTAACCTACCCCACAGGGTTGTTGTGAGAATAAACATAACCATGTACACCACTCTGAGCTCCTTGGAGGTATATAAGTGTAAACGCGGGGGGGGGGGGGTGAGACAGAACACACAACATCCAAAAAGTCAGGTTGGCTTAAACATCACCAGTGAGTTTTGGGAAATACTAGACTCTTAACTCATCATATAGCCGACACAGCCAAGCCTATGGTGCATACTAGGAATAGCACAATAAAGTCCAAAATATATACAGGATCAGATCCCCAAACACTTCCCATAAAACAAAAACACAAAAAGCATAGCAAAGCATTTTCAGCAATCTAGCATGCCAGATATAAGCATTTCTCTTATTCCTGCAAGGCTGTGTGTAGCCAGCTACAGGCACCTCTGAGGCAAGGTGCCTCCAAATACTAGTTGCAGGGGAGCAACAGCAAGAGAGAAAGCCTGTAGGCTTCTCAGAAGCATCTGGTGGGCCACTGTGTGAAACAGGATGCTGGACTGGATGGCCACTGGACCCTACACATAGGAAGCATAGGACCTTTTTCCAGCCACACAAACATAAGGATTTTCAGTTTCTCTCACCTCCAGGTGTGTAACTATAATAGGGCAAGAGGAGACAGTTGTCTGGGGACCCACTGCCTTGGGGGGCCCCCTCAGAAGCAAGTCACATGACTGACTCCCCCAGCCATGCACCCACCCAGGCTTCCTTCAGATGCAGTCATCCTCCAAAATTGATGTGAGTGTTAAGACCTGGAGCTACCAGAACAACATGTGTTTCTCTAGTACCATTAAATGACTTGTATCATCCACAATTTACAAAACCTTTAAAAAAAATAATTTAGAATGTACTTCATGAGCCGAGCTTCAGTGAGGGGCGGGGGCCATTTTAAAACCTTGTCTCTGGGCCCACTCCAACCTTGCTACACCCCTGCTCACTTCTTTGCAATAAGGAAGCAAATGAAAATCTCCCACTCTATCCTCCACCACAATCCTACAAAAGAATACAGTACCCAGGATGGAACAGCTCCCCCCTCCCCCAAATACCTAACAAACAGGGTAGCCGCTGGTTGGGAATCAGACTTTAATTCCCAGCCAGCCCAGAGCCCAAAGTGTTTGCAAAGAGTTTTTAAGAAGATAAAATAGTTATTTACCTCTTGCCCTCCTAACTGCGCTTTGCTGATTGCTGACCACAAGAGGACAATGTGTAGGCAAATCTCAATTAAACCACATGTCTGCAAACCCTCCCACCTTCCAAGGGGGTGGGATATGCACCCTAATGTGAGTGTTCACTGATCATTGAAAGACATTTGCCTGATCATTTCAAACTAGCCAAGCCAATTATCACTTGCTTTTCTCCTTGTTATACTACTCCTAATCTGAGAATCGTAGAGTGAAAGGGTGTGCCTCCTAAGAATTTGCTTGCTGAGTTGCTACAAAGGCAACACAGTACTGATTGGGTTGTTCAACTGACTGATAAACTTGAGCATAGGAGCTTGCTGCAGCTAATAGGCTGCTTACTTGCAATAAAAAGGCAGCTCCTGAAGCACAAAAACCAAAGCAATGATTGGCTGATGTATTTTGGTTTCAGTGATGTATTATAAAAATAAAAAATAAAAAATTTTAGATACAAAATACAATACTGTTCTGAAAAGTATTTTAGATACAAAATAAAAAAGTAATGAAAATATGTGTTTTAAAATACATGTATTTAGATACTGTTCATCTCTGAGTGGAACCTTCTTCTTTGCAAAGTTTCAAGTTATGCATACTGTATGTTCAGCAGGGGTACAGCAAGGTTGGAGTGGGACAAAAAGTGAAGATGCCATCCTACTTTCTTCAGAGAGTTGCGAGAGCAACCTGTCACCCAGCCAGGGAGTCTCCATCCCTCAAGGGCTCAATAGACATTTGAGTCCCTTGCTCAATTATAGCATAGGCGGAACTGGGGGGGCAGGCAGGGCACGTGCCCTAGGTGCCACTGAGGTGGGGGTGCCACGCCAGTTCCTGCCACCCCCACCCCATTGCCCACCTGCCCAGCCCCCAGGCCCCTTAGCCACTTGCCTCCAGCTCTGGCCTAGGATCGGCAATGAGGCCTAGGATCGGAGCAGCCTGCAAACTGCAGAGCAGCTCTTCTCTCCCCGCCTCTCAGCTGATCGGCGGGTGGGCGGGGCTTCCATAGAGGCCTCCGAGTAGGCCTCCCTGAAGCCTGAACTTGGCAGGCCCCAGCAAGCCAGGAAGGAGGCTGGCAGAGCTCCCTGCAGCAGACCAGACCTTCCAGCCCAGCTTTTGCAAGGTAGGCTGTGGATTCCTTTTTGTGGTTACCCCCATATATAGGGATCTGCTTGCCATAGGGCTTTGATATGGGGGGTGGGGCGAGACGGAGAAGTCTCTGAATATTTAATTTAAAATAGACTGAAAAATGTGCTGGCTTTAAAAACAAAAACTATCTAAGGCCTATAAGTGGCTTGATTCATGCCAGAAAATTACAAAAACTTCTGGAACAAATATTTATTTATTCATTCTTTCATTCATTCATTTATAAATGCACTTATGTTCAAGTTGTTTTGCAACCCAGAAGGTCTGAGTGAGAACTGTGAAGCATGTGTTGTGCTTTTATTTTATTTTATTTTTCTTGTGTGTGAACTGCTCTCCAATATCTTGCAGGGACTTCAGGGTAAATCTGGCCAACATGTGAATGCAGCACCTCCATTCCAGAGGAGATGTGTGTTAAAGCACTTTAAAAGCCTCGTGTGAAAAACCTCCTGGAATCAAACTTTACTGAATTTGTTCAGAATTCTGAGAAAACAAACATAGGCTCACCCTGCATGGTTGAATGTCTCCTTTGCTAATCTGCAGTGAGGGGGCCATTTTAATAATTAGCGTTGCTAGTGTGTTCTAGGCATTAAAAGTAGCACAAATATATAGTACTCAGTGTATATCACGATATACTGTGAAGTGTGCATGTGTGTATTCAGTGAAATGTATTTCCAGGCAGCATACTTATTTTGAAATATCAGACTTAAATCCTTGGGGGCCTGGGATGTGTGGAGGCCCTGGACTTTGAGGGGCTGGGGGCCCATTTTAAAATCTCATCTTGGCCCATTCCAACCTTGCTATGCCCCTGGCGGTCACTACACATGGGTTTCTGCACAACACCTGCACAGAAGAAACTTCCATGTAGAAAATGTGTCTCTTGTAAATTGACCCTGAATTTTCCATCCATGACTGGGATATTTGAGAGTTCGAGTCAATAATAAAAGAACAGCATGCTGCTTGTGACAGGAAGGGGCAAATGACAATGATTTCTTAGTCTGGCAGGGGCTGGTTTTGGCCCTGGCAGAACTTGGCTGTCTGCTCCTGTTGCAAATGCCTCTGTCTAGTGTGGCAAACTAATGTATCCTCCTCCCTCTTGGTGTCAAAGTAAGCACTGGTGTGGTGAATGCACATATACCCCATCATGAGCCAACAGTCATCATAAGACAAAGGCTGGCAGGAATCATTCACTGGTTTATAGACCCCCACCACCAACAACAACAACAACTTCTTCCCCTATTTTGCTAGTGGCTATTTGGGTAGGTGATCCTCTAGGAAAAAGTCATGTTTTTTTTAAAAGAATGAGATGAGACAGAGAAAATGACACTTGGAATCCTCGCATAATTCCTGACTGTTGTTCTAAGTCTTTTACAGAGATGGCTCATGTTTTCAGGTTTTGATCAACAACCATGTCTAGATGGTACAGTGTTCCTTTTAACAAGGATATCCAGATATTGTTGACTACAAGTCTCATCATTCCTGTTCAGACAGGGGCACAATTTCAGTGCTTGCCCTAGGCGCTATTTTCCCTAGTTACGCCTCTGACCATATGCACACCTGCATTTGTACTCTATCATGGAGAAACTAGAGGAACGATGCCTGTACTATGACACAGATGCTGTGATAAATGTGTCTTGCGAGGGGGAGTACAACCCTCCCTTTGGAAACTTTTTAGGGGAGCTGACAAACGAACTGCCATCAGACCAGTACATAACAGAGTTTGTGAGCACAGGTCCTAAATCTTATGGCTACAAGCTGTCTGGGGGTGCATCCTGTATAAAAGTCAAAGGAATTACTCTGAATGTGAGTAGCTGTCAAAAGATTAAATTTGCTAGTCTTAATTTTGCTAGTTTTTGCCTATGTTTCGAAACAGGATCCTGCACACGAGATCGTGGTAGAGCAGAACAGTATAGTTAGAAGTAAGAAAAGGTGGCAGATAGAAACACGGCTTTTGAGGAAGACACAGAGAGTGGTATTTGATAAGCGCGTCATCATTGAGGATTTTAAGACTATACCATACGGGTATTAAAAATGGATGCTCGCTGGCAACACCCCTTCTCTGCCATCCTTGCAGGACCTAGTAACTGTGGTAAAACCTTTTTTCTAAAAAAAAAAAAAAGCTGGACAATGCACACAGTGTGCTATCTGTGATGCCTGAAAAAATTGTGTGGTGTTACTCTTGTTGGCAGCCGTTGTACATACAAATGCTCTGTAAATACCCTATGATAACGTTTATAGAAGGCATGCCTGAGAAAATTGATGATGATGAGTTGTTACCCCCAAATAAAATCTGTTTTCTTGTCCTGGATGACCTGATGAGTGCTTCATCTGACAGTCAACAAATTGAAAGCGCTTTCATGGAGTTTGTTTACCACAGGAATCTCAGCGTTTTTCTCATCACACAGAATGTTTTCTACAAAGGGAAATCGGCCCGTACCATAAGACTTAATGCCAAGTATATGGTGCTCTTAAAAAACCCGAGGGATAAATTACAGATCATTAATTTGGCACGCCAGATTTTCCCCAGGAATGTCAGCTATTTTACAGAGGCTTACCACAATGCCACACGGGAACCTTATGGCTACTTAGTTGTGGATCTAAACCCTAGAACACCTGAGGATTATAGGGTCAGAACGGGTTTTTTCCCTCCTGACTGGCCTGTTGTATACACCAAGAAAAAACCACAGGGGGGATACAAAAGGGGCACACAATGATGCTTCCACAGGTATTCCTGTTAACCCACTGCACTGAGACATGTCTACCTGCGTAAAGAGAAACCTCGCCCTCTTAAAACTCCTTATTAAGGCCTCACCACGTCAGAGGAAGGCCATACTATTTGCAGCTTCTGATGATTTAATATCCGCCATATCCGAGATTGCCCTGAACACCTTAAAAGGGAATATTCCATTGTCTCCACACCAAGTGCGTGCGCTAAGAAAAAAACATGGATTAATTAAAAAGCTGAGTAACAAGAGCATATCTCTGAGAAAGAAGAAGCTTTTGGTCAAGCAGTCTGGAGGGTTTCTTGCACCGCTGTTAAGCATTGCAATTCCTTTGATAACAAGCCTTTTAACCAAACAATAATGGAGTATGCGGAAAAGATGTACTTGGTCCCCAAACACCAGCTAGATCTGCTAAAAGGGAACCCTCCTCCTAAGGAGGAAAATATCAGAGCGGCTACAATCTACACTTTAGACACTGAAATGCAAGGAGTTCTTCAGAGCTCTGACTTAACAGAATATGAAAAGGCTAAACTTTATGAGGGTCTACTTCAAAAATATTTAGCACATGTGAGGCTGGGTGATGCCGAAAAGGGAAAACTAAACCTGTTTCTACCACAACCCGAGATGCCTGCTGCTGAAGTTCCACATAGCTCTGACCCCTCCTTTCAAGAGATCTTGGACACTTTGCCTGTGCGCTCTAGGAACTCTGCAAAGATTTTGTTAAACAAGTTGAGGCAGAATGCCACAGTTACAGCGTGGGATGAGAGGGGCCATTTCATCTATAAGGGGGCTGCTGTTGAGGGTTCCAACATGGTGGACCTGATCAAAGCATTCACCCAAGTTCATGCACTGCATTCCAAATGCTTCCCTAAAGGCTGGGATCTGATCATGAGTGGTTTGGCAGAGTTAAATGTCCCTACCTATGTTGCAGGAAACCATACCAGCAGGGAGTTTTTAGAACATGTGAAGAACCCTACCCCTGCAGCTAGCCCTCTACCCTTAACTCCTACACTCAGGACTTCTAAAATACTCGTGATAACTCACTGGCTGCAGTTGTAACCTGTTACACACACACATATAAAAACAGCAACAAACAAAAACAACAACATGTCAAATAAAAATTTTCTCTGAAATATATTTTACAGGTTAGTAGTTGTTGATGTGTGGGTAAGGAACATACAAACACACATATACTCTTTTAAAAGTCCTCAAGGCTTACTTTATTGTTCTGTGAAAATCAGTACAAGATCCACACACTTGTGTGTTTTGAAAACAATTTGGGGCATGTCTGGGCATGCATTTCTTTTTCTTAACATACAGCTCAGCCATTTGTTCATTTATTTCTAAATCCCCCAAATACAATTCTTGAATCTGCTTAAATGTAAAACCCCTCCCCCTCTGCTGTAGAAAGAACACACAGTGGTAGCTGCAGGTCACAGAATCAGGAGCTTGGAGTTATTAGGGTTGAAAGACTGTCTTAGAGGCATTTTTTCTTTAAAAACTCATTACAGCATTGGGAAACCGTGGATGATTTGGAGGGTATCCATAAGAATAAAAAAACTCCCTGGTTGTCCTCTGTCAGGTAGATGGCTAGCCAGTGCTCTCCCGGGAGGTTATGATGGTGTGTGTTCACTACAAGACCCACAGGTCTTTGTAGCAGTCTCTTTCTAGGTAACCAGTCACCAGGGAAAACTCCAAAGAAAGTCTTTTGGGTGCAGGGGCTTGCAGACAGTATACGTGTTAGCTGTATGCTATCCATATTACATATAGTCGAACAGTACATCCCTCCTGTGGTTTATCTTGATGAGGCTGTCAAATACCACATACACAGTCATACTGATGATCACTTGAAGTGCTCTGGCAAAGCGTATTTCGGCCCTCAGATTCCCTGTTTTAATCAGGGAATAGTGGCCCCCACATTCTTGGTCAGGCGTTAGATCAAATGCAAACAGTGTGTAGCCTTTCCCATATTTTTCCCTATTAATGAGCAGGGGTCTGTCTTCTAGGTGCTTGCCAGTGACCTCTACCAGCCCCATATACTCACGGACATAATTACACGCTGCAAAATCTGACTGGTAAGGTTTCATGGGGACTGGAGTACTATCCATATAGAGGCAGGCAAAGTTAATGTCATAATGCTTGAAATTAAAGGGATTTTTGGTATATGACCCACTAAATGCATCGTTATCCACAAATCCAATGATGGCAGTTTTTGGCAACTGTCCTAAATATAAATTTTCCTGGTTGCAGACACGACTTCCAGCGGGGATACTGAACACTTTCATACTAACACGGTCCACCGGGTATTTTGAATTGGCTGTGAGCAACGCCTCAGCATGTGCTAACTGCACAGCGGGGTTCAGGGAGCATTTCTTGATAAAGAGGGATGCCGACAAGATTTGCAGCCTGTAGTGGGGGTTAGCTCCACCTGCCATCAGACAGAATGTGTCCTTGTTACGCATTAGTTTAATTTTCACATCTACACCATTTAAAAGCAGTTTTTCTTGAAACATAAGATCTGTGTGTAGGTGTCCCAACAGGTCCACCTTCCGACTTTCAGATGTAAAGGCTGCTCTGTCAACAAACCCATCATTCGCTCCATCTCATGCCGTTGTCTCGTGGAACCCTGGGGTGTCCTTATAAAATAAGCCAGCTGAAAATTGTGTAGATAAAGTGGCTTCACTGTAATTCATAATCGCTTCAATGAAAGCCTGGTAGGGGTAGGTGCTACTGCTCTGACTGACAAGACGGTCTCTCAGGGTCACATCCACCTGGCTAAACATGGCTGCTATTGGGTAGTTCTCTAGCCCCACAGCAGAATCCTGTGCCAAGTTGGTTCCATCCTTCTTGACAATTTTACAACACACATATAAAAGCGTGTTATTCAAATCCAGGTAAAAATCTCCAGCCCCAGCAATGAAAAAGTCCAGAGGTGCCGTGTCTGTTAGTGCAGTAAGCGGTGGCACCTCAACATATACGCTTCTCTCAATACTTGTTTGTGTTAGTGCGATTTGGAAAAGGTCCAGTTCCGATTTCATGCATTCTTTGGAGCTGCAGTGTATAAAAGCCATTATGACTTAAAAGATGTCACCGGGAGCATGTTTCCTTTTCCCCTTAGGATGCCTTTGAAGCTTCTGAGACTTTTTCAGGCTCACCCCTTTTCTTTTAAGATGTTGGGGAGGTCCTGATAGCTGCGCACGTGATGCTTTTCATTTTCTTTTGATATACATCAGTCCTGACCCCCCTTGTGAGGAAGAAGCATGATCCATCTTGTTCAGAACAGCCTGGGAGGCGTGCCCCACCACGTCTTTAGCAATGCCTCATGCTGCTGTTTTGATGTGTGGCTTAATGATTTCCAATCCCCATCTAAAAAGAGGGACAGCTTTCCTGAAAAGGATCCAGTATATACCACCAATTCCAGCCCCATACATGATCGGGGGGCCCATGAAGCCAGGAACGGTGCTTCCAGCCTGGGACCTGTAATAGCTCTTGTAAAGGGCAGGGTCGCCATAACTTTTCAGAATTGGCATTTTTTCTTTTCCCTAAAGATGTAGTCCTCTCCTGGGGCAAAAGTGTGGCTTCACAAGCACCTTGCCAAAACGGAATGGCACACATATGTCCTGGTCCAACTTTATCTGGACACTGATTGTGTCAATGTGGTGCTTGCTCACAGAGATGTAATGTGGCTTGTCATAAACAATGTTAACACACTCACCGTTCTGCCCCTTCACGATAATACTTTGCAAAAGGGGGACATGGTGATCTACCACTATCTGATACTCTACAATGTCTGTATAAACAAATAGAGTGTTGAATCCCTCTGTTATGTCAGCAGGGAAAGGGAATCCTTTGCTGGGTGTATCATGAACAGAGTTTTGACCCCACCAGCTATGCTTAATGGGTAAGACAACGCTTTTGGGTTTGTGTCAGGAAGGATCCCTAATATGTGTGCTAATTCTGCCTCGGCAGAAAAGGTGAATGCATTGTTAGGACTCATAAACTGAATATTTCTAGTAACAGAGTCATAAAGCAGTGATGCCCCCTCTAGAGCGTTCTGGGTGCTGGTGATTTCATTCATATCGTGCAGCAAATCTGCAATGCAGGAGTAATACCCCTTTCGTAAGTAGAAGGTCCATTTCTTTAACCCCTTGCTATATTGAAAGGGGGTATCTGCCGTGATGGTGTCCCAAGTGCATGGGTACTGTATCTCTGAGAGCCCCAATTCCCATTCCCCGGGAAGATCCAGTGGCCTGGCTAGTTGGATGGTGAAGTCTGAGCTAGTCTTCTGTGGAAATGCCTTCTTGCTGGCATTACTAGGGAGCGTAATGTAAAAACTCCTATCGCCCATTGCGGAGGTCTGAAGCAGGCACCCAACTATTGAACTTGTCAGGCCACACTACCCGCTTCACTAAATGTCGTTTTACTTTACCACGCCCTTTTGTAGCTAGAATTTTTTCGACCCTGTACAATTTGTCCTCTCCTGCTTTAACTTTCTGTAATTCTTCAAGATAGAAGCTCCTGAGAACTACTTCACCCATGTAGTCTTTTAGCAGATAGACCGTCCATTCAGCTTCTCTGATGACTCAATCCACTATAAACAATTCTGTGGTGTAGTTCTGTTCACAACCTTTCTCAAAAACCCCTTTAATTAGAAATCCTGACGTGATCTACTTTTCTTAACACTGGAGACTTGGCTTTTTTATGGTTACTGCGGCCACAGACTCTTCTCCAAACAGACAGGTCATTGCTGGTTGTGACATCTACCGGCCTGCACTGTATGGTTCTGTGAAAGCTGTGGTTATAGCTCTTTAGGAGCTGAGGCAGGACATCAATATACCGGAATGTGTTGTGCGCAGTAAAATATCTCCACATCTGTGTTTTTAAGGTTTGGTTCAGTTTCTCCACACGGGCTGCTTTGACATCATTGTTGGTGACAAAGTGGTGAATACCTTGCTCCTTTAACAGTGCCCCTACAGGCTTGTTTAAAAATTCCCTCCCTCTATCTGTCTGGAGCTTGACAGGCTCTCGGCCTTCTCTGAAAATAGCTTTAAAAGCACCGGCCACTTCCCTCCCTGTTTTATCTTTTAGAGGTACAGCCCAGGCATATCTAGACAGAATATCCACCACTGTCAAAATGTACTTGTAGCCATTGTTGTATTTACAATACTGTTGCACGTCCACTAAATCTGCCTGCCATTGTGCATCCACCCCTGAAACAACAGTCTTGTTTCTTTTAAAATGAATCCTTGCAGGTCCATGTAGAGTGTAAGCATCCTGCTCTGAAAGCCAAGCCTCAACATGCCTTTTACTCAGCTCTTTACTATGCTGTCTGGCCTCTTGAAATAGCAGATTTACACCTCCAAAACTCCCCACTCTCCCAGGGGTGTAATATATTTTCTTTAGAATTGCTTTGGGCCCTGCCATGGTTCTGTTTAACACAGGTATGAACACACACATTTAAAACAATTTTATTTTATTGGTCCCCATCAGTACACGCACAGGAAATGCAGGACACGTTGACATCCCCGAGGTGCATGTTCTCAAAGCCCCGTACCTGCACAAAAGAGGGGAATATTTTAATACTTCAGGTAAAAACACTGGCAAACAAAGCAAGGAAGATTAAATCCCCTCCAACTCACCAGCTTGTCAGTTTCCGCAACGGGGTCTGGTTCTTCAGGCTTTGTTAGCACAATGCCGTCCATGGTTTCCTCCTCCTCACCACTTTCAGATGATGAAGTAAAGCACACAGCGCCACAGTAAGCGGCCCATGGTTTGCTGGGGCTTGGGGTCAGACAATCACAAGATGACCAGTCTTCGCTCGACCTGCAGCACTTATACTCACAATAGGATACCCTTGGCCTGTATGACAAGTAAGATTCGCAGCCACACTCATCT
Source organism: Hemicordylus capensis (assembly GCF_027244095.1). Lineage (NCBI taxonomy): Eukaryota > Metazoa > Chordata > Lepidosauria > Squamata > Cordylidae > Hemicordylus > Hemicordylus capensis. Next base: position 193,217,848 of record NC_069659.1, on the reverse strand, counting down.
GAATAAGTATACTCTCCACATAAGCTATCACAGCAACGCTCGTCGCACCATGTAAATTGGGGTCTGCTCTTCACCCATTTTTTCTTCTTCCTATGCCGCTTTTGTTTCACAGGCCCTTCTGTTTCAGAATCTGATGAACACGTTTCCCACTTTGGAGGCAGTAGCTGGAGGCTCTCTTTTTTCAGCTTCCATGGGGGTTACAAGGTTGGTGTTACAGCGACCGCAATCACATTCTAGTTTACCATCCTCATCCATTGGCTCTGCTGCAAAGTTAGTTTCTGGAACCTCACCAGCAATGAGGTCAGCCATCTGGTGGTCTGTCATACCAGTAGGAGGGGAAGGACAGACTCCGCAGTTGCATAGGCCTAATCTTCATGGGTGCCTGTGGCAATGATGGGTCAGTGGGACGCAGTGGAGTCCTAGCATCAGCCATCATCTCTATACAGCTGTAAAATGGTTTCCCTCTAAACACACCGCCCCTAGTCCTGTTCGTAGAGGGGTCACTTGACCCCGTTTCAGCCAATAAAGTTACACAAAATGGCTGCCCAGTCATTATCACGCCTGCACACTTGGACCTTTCCGGGGTCTGAAACCTGTTCCTATTGGTCCAGAATGGCTAGGTGTGTTCATAGAGGGGTCACATGCCCACCTTCGGGACATGTCTGGACATATTCTGGGGGTAGGAGTGGAAGGTGGGGGACAAACTTCTGGGGTGAGGGCATACCCCCTACTTCTGACCCTTTCTGGCCATGTGGGGGTCTCCTCTGACCATTTCCGCTGATGCATATCCGGTGACGTATTTCTGGTGACATCAGCGCATTTTGACAGCTGCACACCCCACCCCCTGTTATGTCACTATGACGTCATCCTCCAGTCACATGCATTAGTTTGTAAACAAAAGCACATGGCTTTTGACAGCAGGTATGTCTCTCTACTACTTTTGTCCTATGGATATGACTCAAGCACAAAAGGCTTTTGTGCATTTTTCAAGTATTACAGGTCCCATGCAACTGATTCAGAAGTCTTTGTTGGACTACTACTAGCAGGAGCAGACATACCTCCTGAGTCTGTTATCTCCCAAAGGCAACAAGAATATACTAATTCAAATGTATCTGCCAACTATATTGATTCAGCTCACTCTAATCCTGTAGAAACAGTTATGGCCAGTTCAAATCGCTCTGCGAACAAGAAAATCTAAACATAATTTATCGAAGCAAAGAAGAGGCAACAGAAATATCTAAAGAAATCTCCCTCCTTGAAGGCCCAAAATCAAATGTGCATCAGTACCCTAATCATCCAGCAATGAGTTTACAACTGGTCTTTTTAAAAAAGGCTAAATAGTACCTGGAAAACAAGCCAAGAGGTACTACAAGATATACTTGTTATAATGGGTAACAACTGGAACTCTCCTGATGATTTAACATGCACTTGCATATAACCCTCTGCTCCTAGGGCAACTAGGGTAAAATCAATTTAACCTTTTCTAAGGACATTCGTTGCCAACAATTTTGGTATTTGCTATACAAATTTGAATATAGAGAAATCTCATTTAAAAGAGGCAAATTTAACAATCCCCAGAAAGTGTACAGTACTTCCCTTTACAGTAATGTGCCTTTAAAAAGAAAATGGGTAGCCTGGAATGACTGGAATCACAACAGGAAGGTCCCAACTATTGGCAATCAATCGAGGAACTTGGAGAATGGAATTAGCAAGAACTAGAAGGAAAGTTAGCCAATCTTCAAATCAAAAAATGTATATAAATTGACTAGATCCTGTAGTCCCTATAGCTCAAGGAAATCTAAAAAGCCTAAAGATTTTGTTGTGGAACATTGCTGGTTGGTTTAATAAGACCGCAGATTTGGAAACGTTCAAATACAGATCTTTGATCCCATTTATCTGTAATGGTCAATGAAAGAAAACATTCCCAGTTTACAGGGATACACTATACTGGTTACACCTACTAGTAAAGTAGAAAAAGCAGGAAGAGTCAGTGTCAGTTTAGCCACTATGGTTGCAACTGGAATAAGAAACAATATCTTCATTGAAAAGCATAGGATGTGTGTCACTGGGTGAAAGTTCATGGCCATCAATCCCAATGAGATATTGTTTAAAAATCTATAGAAATTCATAAACAAACAACAACCAGTCCCATCAATCCGGGAATGTCTGGGATGGATTGAGGCCATTCCTGCCATGGCTCCAGACCCACTTTGGGGTGCCCTGCCCTGAATAATATCCTATGGGTTTTGTTGTTGTTGTTGTTTTTAAAAAATCACCATTAATACTAGGAGCACCCAATTCCCAGTGCCACCCCAGTTCCCCCCCCCAATCTGGCCACCCTAACACCACCCAGGTCAGTCCACCCACCAAAAGCAATTAAGATGACACAAATAAACAACCTGACAATAATCTGAAAAGTCACTACCTACTGCCAGCACAGCACACACAGAGAAGCAGACCTGCACTGTCTGCTCCTGCAGGATGTAAAAAAAAACCACTGCCCCAGTGCCACTGCCCACTGAAGCCACCAAAGAAGCAGACCTGCTCTGCTCTCCTCCTGCTTTATGCACAGCACACTACAGCACACTACAGCTGAAAAAGCCAAGAAGGGCCCCAGGCCAGGGACCAATCCCAACAAAACCACAGACTAGACTAGCAAGCTAGCTACACCAACACCACAGTGAGCACACAGCCAGCAGCGGCTGCCCACACAAGCAAGCCAACAAGAAAGACCTAACTAACTAAGATGGCGCAAGGCAGTAGTAGCAAACCTGTGACGCAACTACAAGAAACAGGGGAGGGCATAATTTTGGGCAGGCAATTCTAACACACAAACTACTGGAAGGAACTACTACCCGTCTGCCACATAGTGCAGCTGATAGGTCAGGGAGAGTAGAGCAACACTCACCTACTGGTTCACTAGTTCTTTCTAGTCTTCTGCTTGTCTAGTGTCTTCTCTTTGTGTGTGTAGTGCATGCCTTTTGCCTTGGGGAAAGAAATGCCTCTGTGTCTGGTCCACCACATCTTTGCTCTAGGACAGAGAGGCCCAAGGCAGGTGGTGGCACCAGTGTGAGTGCATGCATGTTTGTGTTTGGCCAGTTGTTGTGTGCGTGTGTGTGTGCGTACTGCTAGCTAGCTAGGAGAGGGGGAGGGGAGGGGGGAAGGAGGTTCCAGAAGGGATTAAAGGGAGAGGAGGTCCGGTTCAGAGTAGGTCTGATGCCACACATAATGTGTGCTTCTGTGGGAGACCAGTTCTCATCAGCTTGCCAGACCATGTGGGGGCAGGTGGGTGTGGAGGGGAGGATGGAAGGGTGATGGAGAGGATAGAAGGATGGATGAGGGGAGGAAGGGAGGGAGAGAGGGGGGAACCTGCAGATGCAGACAGACAGACACTACAGCAAGCATCCATCCACACAGATACACACACAACAGAAACAGCCTCCTCCCTCCCTCCCTCCCTCCCTCCCTCCCTCCCTCCCTCTCTCTCTCTCTCTCTCTCTCTCTCTCACACACACACACACACACACACACACACACACACACACACACACACCTTTCTCTCAAGACAAGTACAAGCACAGTGACACTGAATTACACAGACCCAATTCTCTCCCCTCCCCACAAAGAAACCATTTAAGACAGTCAATCAATATGTTGTGTTGACAAGTTCTATTCTTATAATTCGTGGGGCTTTTTTTTTCATCAGTCAACATCAACAGTAAATCAGAAACAATCAACATGAGAATTCATTCAGCTTGTAAAAGTTCTTCAACATTCAGTGCAAATCAACTCAACATGATTTCTTTGTTTATATATTTTGCAAAATCAATACTTTTGTGATTCATCATTTTCAAAAATAGTTAGATATTTTTAATGATTTTTTTCTTGGTTATTTACATATTATTTACAAAACGTGTAGGCCGTTGCCTCGGAGGCTAGTCTAGTTTTATTATGGGGCTGTGTGACTGTTTTTTGTGTGTGCTGTGCCCACACCGGGCCCCCAAATGCTGTCAAATGGGAAGAAATAGGGGCTTGTGGTCAACATTGGGTTTCTTAAGTGGGCATGGGTGGGGTGTATCATCATTTGGCCAGTCGCAGCACTAGTAGTGGGCATGCTGCGACTTGGCTGGCATGCTCAGTCATCTGTCACGTCAGCTCAGCTAGAGGGGGGAGGTTAGGGATGAGCAGAGGATGAGCCAGGCAGGTTACCAACCATGGGCTAATCACAGTAATCACTCATCCAGCTCAACCTGCAGCTCGGGGTAGCCAAGGGGAGGTTGACCTTCAGGAAGACCAACTGTTCCACCAGACCAGCGTCCAACCAGGACCGAGCGGGTGTGACCATGTCTCCAGCATGTGAAAACACCCGCTTGCTCTGGACACTGGTTGGCTGGCAGGAGGGGAGGCGCACAGCAACCACTGCCAGGTCCGGCCAGACTTGGAGGTGGATCACCCAGAACTGTGTGTGGTTCATCGAGGTGTCTTCCTCCACAGGCTCCTCCAAGTACTGGGCAATGCATTGCTCAGCACTGGAGGGCCTGGCAGGTCAAGCCTCCCGCACACCAGGCAAGGCACCAAGGCACACCCACTGAACCCACTGGGCTGATTTCACGGCAGGAGGAAGTGCCTGCTGCATTGGCGCCGCTGCCTGGGATGCCACGCTGCTGGACTGGAAAAAGCAAGGGGAAGGGGTAGCTGATGCCACCTGGCCACCCACACTGCTGCTGGATGCAGGTCGCTCTGGGGGAATTGCACCTGCACCACCACCACCATCCTGGTCTCTCCTGGTCCTAATTACCTCCTCCTCCCTAACTTTCTGGACCAGGAGGTCCCTCCACTTGGGCAAGTTGCTGACACTCATGACATTGCCCTTGATGGTAGGGTTGCAGAGACAAGCGAGGACATACTCCTCCCTGCTATCCAACTCACCAACAAACCGTTTGGCCTTCCAGCCAGAGCATGGCCCTCTGGCATGGTCAGAGAAGTCTGGAGTTTACCCATCAGCTTTTCCAGACCCAGAGCTGTGGACAGCGCTTGGCTCAAGGGAGTGGTGTCAGCATACAAGCCTTTTGTGGAAAGCTGGAAGGGCTCGGGTGCCAACACTGCCTCAGATATCTGCTTCCACTCGGCATTCAAGAGGTTGCAGACAGCCAAGGACTCGTCCCTCACCAGGGTGCCAAGCAGGGCGCCAAGCAGGGCGCCAACCAAGGACTTGTCCCTTGCCAGGGCGCCAAGCTCTTCTGCTCCAGTAGGCACTGGAAAAAGAGAAAGGTGGAGTTCCACCACATCCATTGGGATGAAAGGGCGGGGAAGCCCAAGGTCATCCTGCTTCTCATGAAGTAGGTGCCTGGACTTCTCGCTGCGGTGGAAATGGCTGGCCTTCTCGACAATCGTGGCCGTAGCAGCAGCAGCAGCACCACCACCACCACCACCACCACCTTGTGGGAATTGGGCCTTATCCTTGGAAACCTTCAGCTCCCTAAGGCTGAGGCAGATGGAGTGTGACATCTGACAGCCAGATGGAGTGTGTGTGCCATACACCGTATGTTCACACAGCCCATTACTATCTCAATGGTGGCGGTCACATTGGAGCCGTTGTCCGTAACAATGAAGCCCCGGGAGAGGTGTGGACACCTGCTAATCCACTCCCCTATCTGGCAGCCAAGTATGGCCACCACCAAATCCATGGTGTGTCTCGTGTCCATGGTCTCTACATGCAAAATGGCCCACCTGTGCTGTAGTGCAGTGGAAGATGCGCTGGAGCCAGAGGCAGCACCCACGGAGGTCCCCTCTCTCTCTGGGCCCCGCCAGTGGGCAGTAAGGGCCAGGAAAGCAGCGTGACACTGACACTTATCCAGAGGTCAGATGTGAAATGCATGCTGGTGCCAGCCAGTGCTTCACGCAGCCTGGCTGACACAAGCTCCCTGCACCAGGAGTACAGGGAAGGGACCACATGGTCCTTGAGGGGATCTTGTAGTCGGGAGCAAGTTACTGGAGAATCCGGCGGAAGCCGGAGATCTTGACCACTTGAAAAGGTTGATCGTTGGTGGATATGATCTCCCCTATGAGGCGGGTGAGGCGACGATGGTCCACCTGACCAGCACACATGTGTACAGTGACTTATATTATATTAATTTTTTTAAAAAATTACCTGTAACCCCTTTGAGGGGCTTCCAAAAGGCCATGGGGGGTCTGCAAAGGTTCCCCTCCCCCCACTAGCCTCTAGGGTCTCGCAGGGACCATTTGAGCATGTGCAGTAAATATATTTTAAGATGTCCACTGAAAACAAACAAAATCACCACTGCACACGCTCTTTCCCCCATTCACAGAATAACCATCTAAATAATATGTCTTAACACCACCTGATGCCTCCTGCAGCTCCTGAGGAATATCAACCTTAAACTCACCCCCTTTCAGAGCATGCTGAATATGTATGTTTTCCCTGTGGGCCATGTATTCCAACCACTGAATGGACGGAGTTGAGAATCTTTTGCAGTGATTATGGTAATTATCTGGGGCCAGTATGGCAATCTCTTTATTCTTCAGATACTTGTAATGGTACATTTTTAAGCACACATTAGCAAGTGTAGGTATTGGAAGGGGTCGATACCCACCAGCACCCTGACAGTTTTCTTCCCCTTAGGTTTATCAACTACATCCCATGTCATCTCAACCAATTTATGTCTATATTTTGTACAGGCCTGCATAAAGATGTCTACATCTTTCTGACAGTAATAGGCCAATTCCTTCTGCATGTCAAATGTCTTTGTTTTGTTTTCCTCATACCATTTCATGAATTCTTCCCTATCTGCAGGTTTCATAGTGTCCACACCATAGTACATGGGTTCTGGCATATTCCCAGTATACCTGTCATTTTCTTTTTTATTAAAGAAATGTGGGAAATAACCCTTACAACCCTGAAAACCCATAGCTTTGGGGAGCTTTGCTAGCACCATGGGCAGATGGCATAGGGAATCTATAAATTTTATGTCATTATTTTTAACTGTTATACATAGTAGTTTCCCCCCCTGAGTGAGCAGATCTACATCGAGACCTTTTTTTATTAGCTCTCTCAAGATGAGGATTCCATCATAGCTTCTCGAATTATGGGCTATGGAGTGGGACCCCATAAAGCTAGGGTCTGATGTAAATTTTATTACAAATTCATTCAAACATGAGTCCCCCTTAAATTCCCAATATTCCCCTTGGGGCCCCCACTTTTCCCAGACTTTCTGTTTCTCTTGATATGCTTTAACAGGCTACACCATCTCCCCTTCTAAAGCCCTGGCATAAATATAGTTTGGCACGTGGATCCCATCCTCCTGCCTGCATTCGCAGTCATAAAACACATATTTTACTGATAGCTCGGGGTACTGTAAACGTGGAATGTAACACTCGTGTTCTTCCCCAGGGCAAAGGTACTCATAGCATACTAGGGGTGTGCACGGAACTGCACAGCTGCTGTCCGGCATTGTGGAGGGGGTTCCTTTAAGGGCGGGGAGGCCCGGTCTACCTGCTGGCAGGGGCCGAGGCCAGGTAGACCAGGCCACCAGCGTCGGGGAGACGTGAAGCTTGCGCGCGACGTGCGCATGCGCAAAAGGCTTGCCGGAGCCTTTTGCATTGCGGAGGGCCAAGAGGCGGCAGGGAGGTATCCTGCCGCCCCAATTCTTACAATAAATATGAGCGCTGGAGGGGGACAAGTGGCGGGAGGGGTAAGTAAACCCTCGCCGCCCTTAAAGGAACCCCCTCCACCCAGAATGAACCGGCCAGGTCCGAACCAGTCCGGACGGTCCGGAGGCCTTTACAATGGCCTCCATACCGGTCCGGACCCATCCCTATAGCATACACGACACTGTTTTCCCCTACAGGGGCATTCATCTTCATGATCTGCCTCGACATAATGGAAGCACTTAGCACATAGTTCACGTGGGGTGCATTCTACCCACCCCATTGCAGAGAGCTTCTTATGCCTTCCTAGACATTCTTGTGATCTACACTGCATCTTGCATTTGGAGCATCTGATTATTCACCCCACACATTTTACACACCCAGAGTCTAAACAGCGGTGACACCTCATCAAACAGTCATGGCTGTGTGTATAGGGCATGTAACAGACATAACAAAAACTTCTGGAGCCAAAAAAACCTTGAATGTTCTTAACCCCATAATAGTGAGCACCATGAAGTAACAGAAAACATGTTTTGAGGTATTTCTGTTCAGGAGTTTTAAAAACACTCCATCCAGAAGTTTCCCATTGCACAACCACAATATTGACCTTCATGTGAGTCTCTATGGTTTTCACGTCTGCAAAAGACACTTCTTTTTGCTCACCCTACCCAAGATCCCTGTACAGTTTTTTTGCACCTTCTTTTATCTGTGTAGTGGTAGCTCTCTCATCTAGAACAGCCATGAGACTTGCTGCAAAGCAGAGTGCAGTATTAGGTATGGGTACATCTATCAGGTGCAGCCTCTTTTTCTGTATAATGCTGTTATAGGGTATTGATTTTATATGCCTGAGCCCGGCTCCTCGTGGGGGTGTAATGACAATCACAGCCAGTGTTAATGCCCCATCAGCTGAAATTTGAGCATAACTTTGAAGCAGGTTAGACATTGCACTTAAGAAAGTTTCAGCATTCAGATGCCCTGCCTGCCTCCTTGCAGAGTAAAGGGGGTTTGAAATCCCTGGCCCTTGCAATCTGAGCTGAACAAAGTCCCCTGGTTCTATATGATTGTTTATATTGTCCAGAACCCTTTGAATAGCAGAATACATCCCCAATAGTGCATCATGAAAGGAGTGTACTCTGTCCAAATTCACAAACTTGAATTCATAATACATTTCAACACCATTAAAGCGTGCATAGTTCCTATTATAATGTTGAATAAACTGTAGATCCACGGGTGGGGATTCTTCAGGGCTGCCTGCTGATTCTTCAGAAGAGATTGGCTGGGAATCCACTTAGGCCCCATTGCGGGTATCGCACTGCTCAGGTGGTGTAATGTGACAGCCGGCAACACTATGTGGCTCTACAGGAGGTTCAGACACTGTATCAGAATCAGGAGCATTCCCGGAACCCTCTTGTTGACCGGGTGACATGTTCCCTCCCCCCACCTGTGTGCAGACAGGGTAAGGTTGATCATTTTTATTTCTTACAAAATCACACATTGTGGTTCCACATCTTATTAGAGCTTGCAGCTGATGTGTAATATCCCTAACCAAGTCCTTTTCTTTTTGAATGATGCGCACTGCTTGCTCACAATGTTGCTCAGCCTCTGTCATGTGTTCTATGGCTTCTGCCTTATCCCTTATTAATGTTTGCATGTATTCTGTAGCCCGCGACATGCTGGCCAAGAACTCATTAGCACGAAGATTCAGCGCCTGCTCATCACGGATCCCAAATTCATGTTCTGAAACAGATAGATCAGAGGCAGGGGCTCACCAGACATGTCTGGAGTAAAATTCACACTGCTAGGGGAGATTTTGAACTCACAAATGTGTGTGTCATGCAGTGTGGAAAGGACTTACCAGGTTCCTGGCAGACCCTTCTGGGCTTTTTGTTGGGTGGCTGGCCCACCACATTGGAGCCTCCAAGTGTCTCGTGTTTGGGTTGCTGCTGTTCTTGGAATTCCACATCTGCAGTCAAGGGAATCATATGGCATTATTAATAAAATGACCCACAGAGTAAATAAAAGCTATACATAAATAAAATAAAAGAGTCAAAACATTTTCTTTCTTTCTTTCTCCTACCCTTAATCTTTGCTTTTCTCTTCAACCTACTTAGCCGTATGGGGGCAGATTCAGATACTTCTGTAGAAAAAAGTGGGGGGGGGTAGATAGAATTAGTCAGAGGTTTCCACATGGTGAGTTCATTTGCAAGATTAATTAAAAAAAAAATTAAAATCTATTTTACCCTCTAGAGCACTCTCAGCTAGATTCTGCAACCCACCCTGGGTATTTGTCAGGTCCACTGTGAACAACATAGGTCTGTATTAATCAAAACTTATGAATTTTAGAATGAGATATTACAGAGAGAGGGGGGAGGGAAAGCCCCTGTTCTTACCTATATTATCATCACCTCTCTGGCTTATGCCGGCTGCAATAAAGATATAGAGAGAGATAGTCTTACTCAGAAAATCCTTCAAACTGTGCTCATCTAGATTTTTATTTTTAATTTTTTAAAATGTATTTTACCAGGTACTGTGTTTCTAACTGCCTGAGTTGTGAGAACCTCCTCCTTTGGGATGAGATATGGGTCCAAAGCCTTTGAGAGTGAAAAAGTGGCTCTCCCAGCCTGACGGGGTTGAACAGGCCCTTCTGCAGCACATCAAATATAAATCAGACATCTTCATAACATTTTCAAACAATCTAAAGAGAGAGAGTAGAATATATTCATACCATTATCTTCAGAGATCTCGAGGGCGCTCAGTTCTTCATCCGTATTGCTCATCATCTTTGGTGGAACCTCCTTCCTTCCTTCCTTCCTTTTTTTGGTGAGTGCTGTTGAATATTTTAAAAGAGGCAGGGACATGTTCAGACATATCCTGCCCTGCCCTCCCCAACCATTTCTTTCTTTGTTTTTTTGGCGAGTGCTGTTCAATATACAAAAAAGATTCAGGCAGGGACATGTTCAGACATATCCTCCCCAACCAGAACCCTAAATGGCAGCCAATGGAGTACCATCAGATTTATGCTCTGGCTAGGGAATGTATACAAGAGGCCTGTGGAAAACCAGAACCGGAGGGAATAGGACCCTTGCTACTTAAAATGGAGGCCAACCTAAGCCCCCACATGGACTCTCTACACCCTAACAGCCTGATAGATATTGAGAACTTTTTCACATCCGTGATGGCTGCAGAATTTGCAGATGGAAAAATCAATAAGGGTAGATTTTTAACAATCTTTCTCTTCAGTGGATTGCTTACAAAACGCCTATGGCCAGCGGTGAACCAGCAAATCAAGGACAGGATGGCTCTTTTTATTACAGATTACATTGTGAGGACTGGGTGGATTGAACTGGGTGAGTGTATTTAATTTAAGCAATTTACATGATTGTGAGTTGTGCATGCATGACCCTGTTTATGTATTTATTTATTTATTTTGTTGCAGAAGAGCTGTTTTGCAAAGAACAGAATTCGCCCTTGGAATACTAGATTTCTACAGATCTTGAGGCATACATTAAAAATGCTATATATAATACTGCCTGTGTAAATATGTGCTTTCAGAATAAAAATTTAAAAATAAAAATGTGAGTGTTTTAATTTTAACAAGACCCTGTGGCTAAGATTCCCTACAGCATGGGAGGGTTGTGAGTAGCTGACCCTTACCCATCAGAGGGAAAAAAATTAAGACATTGCTAAAACTAGCAAACAGATTCAAACACTAATCTCTGCCCAACACATGACCCTTAAGAAATTGCTAAAACTAGCAAAGAGGTTCAAATAGAAAAACAGATTTGCATACATTGTAAAACCATATAAACCCTCCTTTTAAACTACAAACAAGGGACCAATTTTAAATTAATACTTTCCAGATTGTTTTTTAAACTAAAAATGGGAGTGGGGGTGCTATTCATACCTTGGGGATTCTTTTTCTGCTGGTGTTGCTCCTGCTGCAGTTTCCAGAATGAAAGAGAGGGATTTCCTACCTCACAGTAATTTTATCGGTTTGGCTGATGGTCGCTGATTGCCTCATGCATGCTGATTGGCTCCTGCATGCTGATGAGAGGTGGCATCTGACAGTGGGTTGCCAGTTTGGCTTTTTGGGTTACAGCCCATTTGACTCATGAGTAGACCCCTTAGATCTGGCAACTAGAAGTCAGCCAGTGCCTTATCTCTTCTTTGCTTCTGCTGCCTTATCATCTGATGAACTCTTCTGACTCATCTTGCCAGTGGCTCAGGTCCCTCAACCTCACCCTCCCTCCTTGTAAAATAAGACAGAAATAAGCTACACCCAACAAAAATAAATCAGACATTTATTTAGAGTCATCCCTGTTTTTGTTTTTATGAAATGATACATAATAAAATAGCATTTAATAGGAAAAACAGGTGCAGTATGAAGCTGTGTTTCTTCATAGAGAGCATGTTAAGGATGTGCTGACAAAAACAACACACCACAGGAATGCAGCAGTGTTAAATACTACGTTTATACTTTTGCAAGGGAATTTATACAGCAACCTCTGGAACAAAAAATTGTCTGTACTCTCTTTTTTCGAGGACACCGTTTACAAATGAGAGCATTCTGGAATCTTTCTGGTGCAGGATAGCTTCTAACACCACCTTCAGGTCATCAGAATCCTTGTGATGAGATTTAGAGTCTGATCCACTGTTTCATTAGTCAGCATTAGCAATTTCAGACTATAACCAATTATAATGATTATGTGGAGCACTGCTTTCACACACATCCTTAAAGACAATATTCTAATAAATCTGGAAATATTTCTTTCAGTCCAGGTGACACATTCATGTGAGTCTTGACCCCCTGCTTGAACCATACACCTGTAGCATGAATCATGTATGTAATTCTTCAGACAGTATTTTAAAACTCCATATACCCCCGCTCTTACGAGTCCCTTCATAGCAGACTTCCTTTTCCTTGCTGGTATGTAATCTGAATCATTCACTTGTAGTCCTAGGAAATTCTGCATAGTAACATGACTGGGTTGATGCATTCTCACTGCAGGAGGGTTCTGTAGGAGGGGAAGGTATGCTGTTATTACCTTTTCTTTCTTTCTTTTTAAAAAGAGATATTCCCACCCAAATTCTCCATATGCACCCTGATATGTACAGGTATGTTCCCCGGCTCTGTATAGTTCCACATTGCTAGTGGGTGTGTGTCAAGACATCACCCTCACCCTCCTGGGGGGGGGGAGGGAAGAACACAGTCTTAAGTTGCACCCTGAGGAACTCTCTCATACTCCCAGGCCTATAACACCAACACTCCTTATTTACCTGGGCTCCAAAAGATTCTACAGCTGCAGCCTCCAAGATTCCCTGCCAGATTTCATAAACTTCTTGGGCTTCTTCTTCAGGACGCTTGGCAGGTGGAAGTTTCTCATCATCAGAACTTGTGCTAATATACCGCTTTCTCGGGCTAGACTTTACAACTGTTTCTTGTACAATAGTCTCCAAGGATCTCTCTGGGGAACCCATGATCACACATACAGTGAGTCTGCAAAAACAAAATGGCTCAGAGAGACGCGGACTATTCCTACAGAATCAGGATGGCCAGGTATGTTTGTAGAGGGATCACTTGACCCCATTTCAGCCAATAAAGTTACACAAAATGGCCACCCTGCGCACTCGAGCCCTGCACACTCAGACCTTTCTGGGGTCTGAAACCTGTTCCCATTGGTCCAGTGGCTAGGTGTGTTCATAGAGGAGTCACATGCCCACCTTCGGGACATGTCTGGACATATTCTGGGGGTAGGAGTGGAAGGTGGGGGCCAAACTTCCAGCGTGAGGGCGTACCCCTACTTCTGACCCTTTCCGGCCATGTGGGGGTCTCCTCTGACCATCTCCGCTGACGTATTTCCGCGGACGCATATCCGGTGATGTATTTCCGGTGACAGTGCATTTTGACAGCTGCATGCCCCAAAATGTTATGAATACACCCTAACCCCCCTGTGATGTCACTATGATGTCATCCTCCAGCCACGTGCATTTGTTTGTTAACAAAAGCACATGGCTTTTGACAGCAGGTATGTCTCTCTACTACTGACAAATGATAAATGCTTAGACACAGGGGGGAAAACTGATCCACCACTGCTAAAACTTAGTCAAACAACAATGTTTACCTATTAATAGTTACAAAATGTTGTATGACTTATTTCCTCCCTTTTAAACATCACCAAGTGCAGCTCACAAGAAGTGTGTGGACTGCAGCTTAGTCCAGGGTAGTAAAAACAGAAGAAAAAAATTATTAAACAGTGAAAAAACTCCCCCAATAGCAACAAAATGACAAAGACTCCAGGTAGGGCTGTAACAAATGGCAACATACTATCATGGTCTGTGGCCCTCTGAGATTCTTGAGCTGAGAACCATGGGGTGAGAGCCCTTTGGCTCTTGTCAGAGGATCATGCCTCTGGCAAGTACAACCCTTAGAAAGGTACCTGCAAGGGAGAGGAACAAACATTCTCTCATACCCCGCACAACTGTGATGACAAAGCTTCTTCCTTTCCTTGCCTCCCACTTGTTTAGAACAGGGTTTCTTAACCTTGGGCCCCCAGATGTTTTTGGACTACAACTCCCATCATCCCCAGACATGGCCTTTGTCCCTGAGGATGATGGGAGTTGTAGTCCAACAACATCTGAGTTTAGAAACACTGGTTTAGAATATTAATATATTACTTTTCAACATATACAAAAGTTCACAAAGTTATTTACATAGCAGAGAAATTGAGAAAAAATGCTTCCTATCTCAAGGGGCTCACAATGAATAGGGGCATGAATCAGCTTGAAAAGTCAGTCACAGGGCTTGGGTGCTTTCTGGATTACACTCTACAAAAGTTTCACTGTGTTTCAGCTAAGTGTCCTTCTGAACTACCTATGTTTTGACATTGCAGTGGCTGTGCTAACAGCAAGGTGCCATTCACATATCCAATGCCTTCTTTGTGGTTTTATCTTTGCATTTCAGTGTTATAATCTTGCATGTGTGTGGCAAAAAACATACGTGAAGCTGTATTTTCCTGCTGTTTCTGCGGTGTAATGTGGGGTGGGGTGGACGGTTCATTCAGCAACTTGATGATTTGTTAAGATCTCAGTCTCCTCTCAGCTTTTGGATTTTTAATTATTATTAGTTTGCTGGGGGTTTTGCGCAGGAGTGCAGCAATGTAATCTCATTTTTATTTGCTTTTAGCCTATTTTTAATTAGTTGTGTTTTTCAGTCCCTCCTTCAGCCTCTGCCAGTGGCTTTTTAAAAATTTGTTTTCTAGCTCCTTAGAGTTGTTAATATCTTAGTCACTTCTCAGCTGCTGAAATGAGTTTTTTATTTTAAAAATTGTTTGCTGGGGTGCACAATGGGGCAAGCACATTATCATTTGCTTTTCATCTATTGTTAATCAGCTGTGTTCTTCCGCCCCTGCTTCAGACTCTGTCAGTGGCTTTAACAAAAATTTTACTACACATTAACGTGTGTCAAACTAGTTGCTTTATATTTAGTTTCTCAATTCCTTGCATTTTATTTATTTGCTCCCCCTGCAGGTGGCTTTGTGCAAAGCCACCAAGAAAAAAAGAGTTAAGGCTTCTTCATGCCATCGCCTGACCCCATTCGCTCAAAATGGGCCAGTGGGAGGGCACGGAGCACACATCCCACAAACAGTATGAACAGTCCCTGCTTGGAAAATACGTTGTTAAGGATCTCAATAAAAACAGCCACAGATCTACCATGAACTATTCAGCAAACAGCTTCTAGCCTTTATTTACGTTTTGAGTATCATCCTGCCAAACCAAAACATTTCCAACCACTGTAGAACTTGCAGTCCAGAAAGCGCCTGGTGAAGGAGGTCTGTAAGGTAACCAGGTCTCAGGCTGGCCAAGGTTTAGTTGAGAAGTCAAAAACACTTCAGATTGGCCCCAGAAACAAACTGGCAACCTATGTAATTGGTACAAGAGAAAGTCCAGCAAGACGTTCTCTAAAGTAACTGTGTGTAGGATTTCTCACATTTTAAAATTTTATTGGCTTTTACCATAGCTTTACAATCAAACTACACACATTTATTTGATTAAATAAGTATTGACTTCCCGCTTACCTGTCTGTGTGGTTCACGTTAACTATACATATAAGCCATTGCTATAATAATTTAAAACATACATACTCCACATTACTACTCGATTTTACCCAACCTGCTGTTATTACTATATTTCAAACCCTGCTGTAAGGTCCATATTAGAAAAATAGTTCTTTAAGTAAAGTAATAATGGTTCCCAATCTTCTTTGAAACATTCCAAATTTTCATCCCTTATAAGTGCTGTAAGCTTTGCCATCTCAGCATATTCCAAAATTTTATCAACCAGTCTTCTTTTGAGGGCATTTTATTGTCTTTCCATTTCTGCGCATATACTATCCTAGCCACTATGGTTGCATACATTAAAAATGTTAAGTTTTTTCTGGAGAACTCTCCTTGAATTATTCCCAGCAGGAAGGATTCTGGCCTCTTAGGAAATGTCATTTAAAATTTTTTTTTCATCTCATTATATCTCATATCCCAAAAAGCCTTTGCCTTCCTGCATGACCACCACATATGAAAAAAAGTTCCTTCACATTGTCCACATTTCCAACATTTGTTTGAAACATTTTTATACATTAATGCTAATTTTTTAAGTGTCAGATACCACCTATACATCATCTTATAATAATTTTCTTTTCAAGTATAACATGTAGTAAACTTTAAATCAGTTTTCCATAATTTTCCCCATGCAGCCATATCTATATTATGACCCCACATCTTGAACCCATTTTATCATAGTCGTTTTAACCACTTCATCTCTTGTCTCCTCCAAAAACAACTTATACATCTTAGAGACTAATCTTTCATCATTTTCACACAGCTCCTTCTCAAATCTCTACATTCGATCCACAAACCCAACCATTTAGCTGATGATACTGAAACCAATTACTAACCAAATTTTGTACTTCATTTAATGTTTTTAATTTACAGCCCTTCTCTTGAAAGCATAACAAATCCCTATAAGTACCCCATTCAGACTGCATATTAGTCTTTTTACATATCATTTTTACATTAGTCTTTTTTACATTAGTCTTTTTACATATCCTCAATCGGGGATACCCATAGTGGAGTTTTACACTCCAACCATTTTTTATATTTTGCCCGTACTCCCATCAGACTCCTTCTTACATAGTGATTAAGAAAGTCTTTATGCACTTTGCATTTATCATACCACAAATATGAGTGCCAGCCAAACCTTCTATCGAATCCTTCCAAATCAAGTATTCTGGGATTTCTTAATGTTATCCATTCCTTTAACCACGTCAAACAAACAGCATCGAAATACAATCTTAAATCAGGCAGGGTAAGACCACCTCTTTCTTTAGCATCTGTTAAATTTTTAAATGTAATTCTTCGTCTTTTCCCTTGCAAAACAAATTGAGTTATGTCCTTTTGCCATTGCTTGAAACAGGTTAACATATTAATTAAAGGAATAGTCTGAAAAAGAAACAACATTTTAGGTAAGACATTCATCTTCACAACTGAAATTCTTCCCATTAAAGATAAGTTCATTCTAGTCCATCTTTGCAAATCAATTTTTACTGTATTCCATATTTTGATATAATTATTTGAAAACCACAAAGAGTTTTTATTTGTCAACCAGATGCCCAAATATTTGATTTTCTTTTCCACTTTCAATTCACTTATTTCATAAAGTCTGTCATTGGATTTCTGGTCCATATTTTTTGTCAACACCTTCGTTTTACTCTTATTAATATAAAACCCGGCCAACTGGCCAAATTGTCCTATTTTTTCCAAGAACCTTACAATCTTCCCTAATGGATTTTCTAGAAAAAACACCACATCATCCACAAAGGCTCTGAGTTTATACTCCTGTTTCCCTATTTTCGGTCCTTGTATTTGTTCATCTTCTCTGATGTTTCTACAGAGCACTTCCAGAACTAATATAAAAAGTAATGGGGAAAGTGGACAACCTTGTCTAGTTCCTTTTTGTATTTTTACAATTATTTGATAGTTCCCCATTTATAATAATTTTGGCATATTGCTCCGAATATATTGTCTTAATGGCCCTAATAAAATTATTACCAACTCCCATTGCATCCTGTAGCTTCCACATAAACTGCCAGGAGACATTGTCAAATGCTTTCTCTGCATCCAGAAAGATCATAGCTATCTGTTTGTCGTTATGTTTTTCATAATACTCCAATACATTCAGGACTGTTCTCACATTGTCTCTTAGTTGCCTTTTTGGCAAAAACCCTGCTTGATCTTCTCTTAGGACAATCTTCATTCTCCTTGCCAAAATGGCAGCAAAAAGTTGATAATCATTATTTAACAGTGAGATTGGCCTGTAATTCTTAACTTGCATTAGATCTTGATCTGGTTTTGGAATTACTGCAATGTTGGCATACTTCCAAGACTCCGGCATATTTCCTTTTTGCAGAATATCATTCATCGTCCATTGCAAAGGCTGTAATAGTTGATCTTTAAAAGATTTGTAGTACAAAGCTGGCAGACCATCGGGCCCTGGTGCTTTATTAACTTTACTTTGGTTTATTACTTCTGTTATTTCCATTATTGATATTGATGCATTCATAATTTCTATGTAATCCTTGGTAAATTGTGGAATATTTTGTGTCTTCAAGAATTTATCAATTTTTATATCCTCTACTTTGTTTTCTTTATATAATTCAGAGTAATATCTGAAAAATTCCCTTTAATACCAACATAGAGAGCTGTTGCTGAAGCATTTTAATGACTTGAATAGTCTCTTGCTTGTCCTTAATCTATAAGAGTTCTCTTTCTTTTTTGGAAAACTCCATCAATCCCTCTTGTTTCAATCCCCTTTGTTTTTTAAGGTATGCATTCTGTTGAATTAAAAAAGCTCTCATAACTGCTTTTCCTACATCCCAAACTAACTTATTATCCATTCCTTGTTTTAAATTCAATTCAAAATAATCCTTTAACTTCCTTTTAGCTTTCTCCACAATTTCATCTTTTTCCAGCAAATATCCATTCAGTCTCCAACAAAAGCATACCGTTCCAGTCTTCTTTCATGTAAAGGAAACTGCATTATGATCTGAAAAAGTTCTGGGCAAAATATCCATTCTTTTCATATACAAAGTGATAGATTTAGATGTCCAGACCATGTCTATCCTTGAGTGGGATTTATAACTTTCAGAAAAATAGGTATACTCCTTTGCATTAAAATTTTTAATTCTCCACAAATCATACAAATCCCTATGTTCTGCTAAATCAAAAAAAGGCTTTTGGTAAATGTGTGTAGGATTCCAGTCCTAGTTTATTATTATTTATTTTAACAGTTATTAGATCCCATATCTTACTATCTTACTATTATTGTGATGTTTTGAGGCCATTTTATTTACTTACTTACTTATCATATTTCTTTACCACCTATGTACATCTCTAAGCAGTGTACAAAATTTAAAAGTTAAAAGTTACAAATTAAAATACATGACAATAAAAACAATATAATAAAATAGATATTAAAACAAGTTTTTAAAATTATTAAAATTAATTATAATTAAAAGCCTGCAAAAGTCTTGAGGTTCTTCCTGAAAACAAACAGAGAAAGAGATGCTCTTATCTCAGTAGGGATCATATTCCAAAGCCCCGGGGCAGTCACAGAGAAAGCCTGGTCATGGGTTGCCACCAAACGAGCCAGTGGCATCCATAACCAGACCTCTCCAGAAGATCCTAACAGGCAGCCGGGTTTATGACAAAGGAGGCACTCTCTTAAATAGCCTGGACTTAAGCCATTAAAGGCTTTATAGATAAGAACCAGCACTTTGTATTTCACCCAGAAACATATCAGCAGTTCTTTCAAAACCGGTGTTATATGGTCCCTTCATGTTGTCCCAGAGACCAATCTGGCTGCTGCATTTTTTATTTTATTTTTTACAATTCTGTACCAATTGTAGTTCCCAGACTACATACAAAGGTAGCCCCATGTAGAGTGCATTAAAATAGTCAAGCCTGGAGGTCACCAGCCTATGCACCACTGTTTTAAGGTCATTTGCCTCTAGAAATGGACGTAGCTGATATATCAGCCAAAGCTGATAAAAAGTACTCCTGGCCACCACCTCAGTCTGAGAAACCAGGGAGAGCTTTGGGTTTTAGAGAGTGTTTTTCCTTGGCTTAAAAAAAACATATTAATTTTACCTATCAGAGAGATCCCAAAGCACTTAGGCCCCCATGCTGTCCTTGCGCCCCATTTGGATTTTTACTGCCAGCTGTTTCCAATGTACATGTCTCTAAACTTGTGTATATGTGCATTTGCAAATATAATATATGCATATGACAAATGACATTTTCAACTACGGATACAGTAGGGCTATGTGCAGTATACAAGTGTATTACAAAATATCTCTGCTGCTGCATAACATTTGAGACAGCCCAAGAAAGGTCTTGCCCAGTTTTGATCCATCAGGAAGTCCATCAGGAAACCTTCAGCTCCACAATCCTGGACCTCCCTTCTCCAGGAGGTTCACCAAACCTAAGCCAGGGCATCTTCTGAAAGCAAGAGACGCTTTCATCTTGATGGTCATAATAAGCATGGAGGGAGTTAGTTTATTATTCTGTCTCTTGTTCTGTTTGTTACTCCCTCCACCTCCCTTTTCAGTGTTCCCCCACGCTGCCATTGGTTTGGTGTAAAACTGAGATGAAAAATCCTCACTTTAATCTGCAATAAATGTGCAAATTGATACAGGGTAGCTGTTCATCAGTCGATGCTTGTAGATCTGCTTGATTTCCCGTTCTCAGTGTCAATAACGACACCGGCCGCAACATGAGAAAAGTCTGCAATGCACGATCTCTTTTCTTGCAAGTAGTCTTGCTGCGGTCTATTTTCTAGAGCAAGTAGGTGGGTGCGTTTTTTCCCCCGAGGAGCGGTGTGTGTGGGGTGTGTGTGTGTGTGTGTGTGCTTTATTCCCCACCCTTGGCTGTACTGAAACGTACTTGGACTAGCTGAAGTCTGCAACGTTCTACTTTCAGAAGTCACCCTCAGGAATACTACCGTGAATCCAGAAATAAGCCAGAAAAGCTTGCTGAAAACATTGGCAAGGAGTACTTGGGGGAAAGCGAAGCAACCCGGCGCTCCTCCCGTCCCACTGCACTTCAGGACCGGCTCGCGCGCGTTTTGCTTTGGGAACTTGTCCCATTCTTCATTAAAGCAATGAAGTGCTGTGGGCAGAGAAATAAAGCAATGGCTGTTAAAACAGAGGAACATAAAGAATAAAACATAGGATTTATTCCTTCATTAAACTGATGATCCGTATATGAAGCCAATTAACATTATGAGTCTGCTGAACATCAAGTGTAAAAGAGGTTAGAGAAAATGAAGAACAGTCACCTTGGTCTTTAGATAGAGAAAGAACACTTTTGATGTTATAAATTATAAGAGAGTCCAAGCGGGACAAATCTGCAAATTTGACTAATTGGAAAATACATTTTACTGCACATGGATTAAGATAAAATATAACCTCTTGGCTGCTGGTCCTCATAGGCGACTGGGTGCTCCCAAGGTTTGTTAAAAAAGAAAGAAAGATAAAAACAAAAAAGATCCGAGGCCAAGAGTTAGGCAAATGGGTTGATCACACTTCCATCTTAGAAGAATGTGGATTCCCTTTGATTCGTTTTCCTCAGCCAATTTTTAGTCATTATTTTAAAATCTAGGAGCACAATCCTGAACATGTTTTCTCACAAGTATCTCTGAGTTCAGTGGTTCATCTCTAGTAAATGTGGTTCACACTGTCGCCTAAAGTGTGCGCGCTGTGGGCAGAGAAATAGTACCCTTGTCTCTACAAAGGAATTGCACTGAAGCGGATGGTTTCTCAATTAAGTGGTCTACAAATTCAACTTCCCAGATCGAAATTCATTTTATTCACCGATTCTCTTGAGACACCAAAGGGCAACTGTATTCCAACGAATACTGACCTTTTAGTATCTTTTACACCTAGGATGTAGGATCCCGATCTTCTGAATGCTGTACAGTAACTCTTCATTATTTGAGTGGGTTTAAATGGCAAACTTCCACGTGATTTATACAGACCCCCAATTCAGAGAGTTAGCTTGCATCTCTGAGTATAAAGACCCTAGAGTACAGAGATATACAACCGTGAACACTTCCTGAATGGACTTGACACACACGTGTCAGGCATACTTACTTGGGAGCAAGTAGCATTGAACACTGTGCTAATGGCCCGCTTCCTGCTAAGACTGGAAGTTCAGCGTGCATGAAAAATTGTAGGTTTAAAGACCGGTTTGAGTCCAAGCACTTCACTTAAAAACTATGCAGAGACGAATCTTGCAATGCTAGTCCGTTGTGGAGACCAATCTCACACCTGGTCCAAATGCACTCAGCCCCGACAGTCCCATTGACTGTCGGAAGGACTAACTTCTTGAAATACAAATATTCCTGCCAAATAATCTGAGGATCGTAGTTTTTGATACACGTTCCCCTGATAACTCTGATCTGGACAAGCCATTAGAATGAAAGATCTCTTTCTGAAGAAAAACACATAATCGTGTGGTCGCATCTATATATATTTACTTGGAAGCAAGTCCCACTGTGTTCAATGCGGCTTACTTCCAACTTAGTAAGAGTGCCTAAGATTGTGCTGAAAATCGTACTTAAAACAACAAAGACAGGAGCGGATAGAGGCTCTGTCCCGGGTGCTGACCTGAAATATGGTTCGAAAGGAAACATCCAGTTCAGGATGCATGATTCAAATGAAAGAGACACTGGAAATAGCACTAGGGAACTGGGTGGGACTATCTATTCCCCGGCTCTCCCTGGGTCTTGCAACAAGCCCTCGTTCAGCTGTTTCTTACGTGCAACGTTAAGTAAGGTGATATCTTTTACTGGACACAGCATCTAGCCATTCTTAGATAAATGCAGCTCCAGACAGTTGGAATGGGACCCTAGAGAGGGTCTTTTTGTTTCTCCCTGCGTAGAAGTCAACCTGGACTGCGATGGAATACGCTGAACTTGCAGACTCCCTGAACAACTAGCAACGAAGGGCAAAAGCGAGACGTGGAGTTAGAAAAGCACTGCATCTCTCTCCCTCTCTCTTGTCAAGAGCAAGTATGAAGACTGCCATAATTATTTTATTAGGATAAAATCCTCTCTCTCTTCCCCCCTCCCTTTCTCTGTCAGAACGTCGCATCTGTTTTCCGATCAGAAGCCATCGGTGCCAATTCTGCTCTGGGAATTTGTAGTGCCGGATGTGCCTGAGATGAAGGGAGCTTCAAGATTTACACCGTTTTGTTGCTTGTGGTGTTTTGTGATGTTGTATTTATGGGGTCCTCCCCCCCTTTCAACTTTTCAGGTTGTGTTGAGCTAAATCGGATGCGCTCCTGTTCTTAATCGTCTAAAAATTAAGGCCGACGATTCTCGACCCCCTAAACCTACTTCGAATCTCAAGTCAGTAGACTTTCTTCTGTAGATTTGCCTGGCTGGTGAGTCAAGGGCAGAATCTCTTGTCAGAATTATGCATCAGTAAGGTGTGTGTGTGTGTGTGTGTGTGTGTGTGTGTGTGTGTGTGTGTGTGTGTGTGTGTGAGAGAGAGAGAGAGAGAGAGAGAGAGAGAGAGAGAGAGAGAGAGAGAGAGAGAGATGTCCATGGAACTTGAATGGACATTTTTCATGGCTACTTTCTACCGGCAACCCTCCCTCTGCCAGACGTGAAGGAGAGATTTAATGCGTGTATGCAATTTATCCAGAGTCTATAGGGAGGTAGTAATCTTGTTTCTGAAATCTGCCTTCATCGCTCTCTTTTGCTGCCTTTGCAACCCGCCATCTCTTTTGCGGTCCTTTCGGCTTTGAGCGATCCTTTGACCGACTCGCTTGTCCTGCGCAGTGTTTATAAAATATTCAATTTGTGTAGTCTGCTCAAGAAGGGATTGTTCCAAATGAAACAAGCAGTCTAGACCAAACACAGACAGCCGAACTTATCAACAGTTGTCTGACTTGCATCTTCTGACGCATCTTGAGTGGGTCATAATACCAACTTTATTTTCAGTGGTGCATAAATTAATTACACGCATTTAATAACCCAAATATCATTATATCCCCCCTTTAATATCGTAAAGGCTTTACGCCAGGGAAGCACTTAATAGGGCAGGGGGGCCATAAGCAGCTATTATCTTTGTGTAATGCTATTATAGAACCAATTATGTGCCATTATCCTGTTCCCCCCACCTTTCTGTTTATGCCATTTGAGCCAATCCCGCGCCCCTGAATTTAAATTTTCAGCTGGGTGCTTTAAAGTCTCATTTTCACCCAGGTTTCGAGGCTGGGCTATCTTTCTCGCCGCTGAGCCCTCGTCTCGAATGCGTTTTAAAAGTAATTGCGAAGGGTCCCACCGCATATCATTTGCAGACGGGAAGCGAGCATCAATCCGGGGACCCCTTGCTGTGAACAAAATCAAACTTCGCTTTGGAAAGGCGAGGCGGCTTCTGTAAAGCCCACCGAGTGGGCCATTAGCAGTAGGGGGAGGAACACGCCAGCCAGGCACAAGTGCCAACACCTCCCACCCTGCTACCCCTCGCCCAACTCAGCCCACCAATAAGGTGGCGGCCCGTGAGGGACACTGCCGGGGCCTGGGGAGCCTTGTGCGAGCGAAATATGCTGAGGAAATAATAGGATGTCGAGGTAGTCCTCCCCCCCCTCCCCCCTTTGGTTCGCATTCCTGATGTTTACTGAGAAATGACGTGTTTCCCCACCACCACCACTACCACGTGGGTCATTTGGAAGGCCCAGTAGACCTATCCAAGTTACTCACTGTAGACAGCGCTAGAAATAATCAGATTAAGGCCAATTACGCGTGAGATTATAAAAGCAAGTACTGAGAGGCTGCAGACAGCTTCGCAAAGACATCTGCCCATTGGCACGACTCCGCCGAGGCCTTGTGGCTGCTTTGACGCCAGCAGCAGCAACAACAGCAGCAGCAGCAGCAGCAGCCCCTCCTCCTTCTCTCTGGCTTAGGTAGGCTCCCCCCCCCCGTTCTTCCCCCTTGTGGGGCTGTTGTTGCCGGATAGATTTGGGTGTCACTGACCTGGGGGTGGCTGACAAGCACGTTCCGAGTCTGTCAGCCACATCACATAGCAGGATCAGGATCAGTGCCCGGAGATCTATGCCTGCTGCTGCTTCTGTTGCTGCCGCCGCCGCCTAGATCGTCGTTAGATGGCCCAGGGGCAGTTGAAGCCTCCCTCCCTTGCCCGTAGCTGCTTCTCTTTATAGGGAGTGCCCTGAGCACGGGGAATGCTGGGCTGTCGGGATGAGTAATCGGCTGCTCTTAAACTTTGCCTGGGAATGGATGATGTGGTCTGATTTTTCCTTTGACCAAAGTTTTCTAGGAACTTTTTCTCTCTCACACACAGAATTATTACGCCTTGTCTGTAGAGGTTGACAGTATAAGAAAGCGCGATCTACTTAGGTTTAAGATATTTTGGTCTGGGGCTGTCTTGTTTTGTTTTGTTTTGGTTTTTTTTAAGCGTCAGGTCTTTGGAAGGAGGATTGGTTTTGCTGCGCGCTAATAGCCCCTCTCTCTTTGCTGTTTGTTCTACAGTGTTAAGCACCAGCAGCAGCCGCTTCCGCAGTCTGAATCGCCACCCATCATGTTTTATTTCCACTGCCCCCCGCAACTCGAGGGTGAGTGTTATGCTGGAGCCTAAACCGTAAGTAGGAGCGGAAACTTGTCGGGTGCCTGAGATCTCTTTGCTTAGAAGCAGTGCCTGCTGGTCTTATTTTTGCCGGGCTGGGACAGAGGAGCTGCTTAGAGCAGACGCTAACCGCTCTTTTTCTAGCGCGACCTGGCAAACTCGCAACTGCAAGAGAAATATCATTTTCCATAACAGAAAATTGCAGCCAGCCAGTCGAGGGAGTTTACAGTCAAAGTGGCGATGGTGGTAGGGACAGGAGTTAATTTGATTCGCCCTGGAAGAGCCTTAGTGGGACCGCTGGTGCGTGTGTGTATTTGTGCGCTTCCCAGGGACATTTTGCCACCTGCCTCCCTTCTGCGGTTTCCAGAGCCGCGGGCTATAGGGCAGGGCGGGGGTAGAGAAGATGCTCTCTCGCTCTCTCCCAGTAGCACAGATGTTCGTGTTCCGCCTATAATCGGGACGCTTTCAGAAAGTGGGGGCAGCCCCCTCCCAGTCGCCCGGGGGCAGCATAAATCTTTCATTCCGTTTTAGAAACAGGCTTCGAAATGAGTCGCGGGGAGGGGGGCAGTCTGTAGTGGGAAGCGAAGCTTCCTACAGGCGAAGACGGTCCCGCAGTCCTAGGACTTGTATGGCGTTCTTCCGAGCTGGTCAGTTTCAGAAAGTTTTTGCAGTTACAAAGTTATTAATGGAGTGGGAAGAGGAAAGCAACAAATTCTAATAAAAAATAAAACCTATTTTAAAATTCCTTTACCACAAGGATTTAAACTCAAAGTGACTTTGGCTTTGCTGGTTACTTAAAAAGTACTAAGGTTGCAGGCGGCCCGTTGAACTGGATGGGAATTAAACTGGATGAAAAGTCCCCAAACTTTGACTGGAATGGATTGGAGACGGGGAGGCAAGGAGGGAAACATTTGGCTTCATTTCCGAACGCTCTTCCGACGGTGGACAATAGCAGTGGGAACCGTCGCTTTATCCCGAGTTCTTCTGAGGAAAGGCTGCCCCATCGGGTTCGCATCTCCGAAGGCCAACCGGACCTGGGTTGCTCTCTTGATCCAGCTCGAGTTGGCCCAAGGCCTGATCACCGTTGGCACAAGAGGGGCTTGTGAGTCTGTCAGACATGCTGGTCTTCCAGCAGTGCCTTTAAAAAAAAAAATAGCTAAAGCGGAACAACAGCCTCTTTCCTCATTTACGTCGAAGAATATTCTATTGATTCATCTGAATTGTGTCCCCCCCCCCCCATGCTAAGGAAGTAGCCATTTACTTGTCGAATAACTTGGGTTTATAGAGGCCCGGTGCTGGACTAACATCTCAGTGGGGCTTGCTTTCAGGGACTGGCAGTGTCTCGAATCAATTATTTACATCCAGATTAACTGGAAATGGGGGAAGTACGGTGTTCTACAGGCCTAAATTATCTTGGCAGGGAAGCCGCGCTCTTGCCATGAAATGCTGTTTGTTCAAATGAACCCTGGGTAGCAGTCCACTCTAGGACGTTGGTACTCTGGAGTTGTGCCTCAGAGCCTTCTTTCTTTCTTTCTTTCTTTCTTTCTTTCTTTCTTTCTTTCTTTCTTTCTTTCTTTCTTTCTTTCTTTCTTTCTTTGAACGCTACAGTACTCTTGACTGTAAGTGGCTTGGGGACTGTAGTTACATACCAAGGGATAGTATTTAGAGGATGGTTGTGAGTATCGGCGCCCTCCGTGGAGTTCGGTTTCACAGAGTCCCTGTCCTGCGTTTCCACGGCACATTCTGTAGCAGCTTTCATTTGCCCCCTGCCTGAACTCCGTTACGAGATTAAAAAGCCACTTTAGGCAAGAAGCAGACGGAGGGAGACGTCCTAACATACAATTTTAAACATACTATTTATTTGAAAGTAAAAGTTTTTACTCAATACTCATTCAGTAGATTTACTGATAAATGAGCATGTTTAGGAGCCCAGTATAAATGCAATTTAAAGTGAAATCCTTGTGCGTGAAGTAGGGTTCGTGGATGGCTCAACGAGGGTGCGGTTCAGTGGCGCTGCTGCTGAATCTCTCTGTGTGGTAGTCGGTGGCGACAGCCCGAAAAATTGGGCTAAAAACATCTATGCCTTCTTCTAAACCAGCATACATGAAACTATGAATTGTTTAGGGGCAAATATTTCAAATAATTTGAAAAAACGAATTCACTCAAAGAAACTCAAGGAGAGGAGGCTCACCCGGAAAACCCGTCCCCCACCCGCTGGCTCGTCTGATCCATTTGCCCCTCCGCAATCTATTTCAGGATTGTTGTGGGTTGTAGCGCGCAGCCATTAGGAGGGTCTTCAAAAGTCAGGTCGCGCGTTCGAGACTTTTAATCGATGTAATCATATGAGGTAATGGGACAATGGCTCGGACCCAGTAATGGGATTTAAGTCCCATAATGTACTGGCAGCTTTTTAATCCGTTCCAACCTTTTGCCTAATTATGGCCTGTTTCTGGCCATAACTATAGAAGGAAGGAAGGAAGGAAAGATCAGGTTTAGTTCAACATCTTTGTTAACAGTCTGTAAAATCCTGATTCGTGTGTGTGTAAGGTTTTGTTCTCCTCGCCAAAAGACAACACACAGAGTTTTAAAATCCGAATTTAAGCCGAGGAACCTCAACCATCCTGCTGTGAGTTGACTCCAGAAGGATCGTCGGGTTTGCTCTTGACCTTTTCTGTGGTGGTCTGCTTCCCAAACACTGGCCTAATGTTTACCATGGCGAGGAAAGCGGACTACACTTCTACAACATTCCTCTCCTCGCCCCTTGTGTGGGCGAGCGACATGTTATTCGTGTGTGGAAACGCCAGGGAAGTACCCCTGCTAACTGGGCAAAGAGACATCTTTCCACGTGGGTGGTTTTTCTTATATTTCGCAAGAGGAGAGCAACTGGCTCTATCCATCCCCCAAATAGCATTCCTCCAGTGACTGTTGCTGGTGTCTACCTTGTATTTCTGTTTAGATTGTGGGCTCTTTGGGGACAGGGAGCCATCTTCTCATTCGTTTTTTCTTTGAAAACCGCGTTGAGAACTTTGTTGTTGAAGAACACATATAAATAGTAATAGTAGTAGGGATACTGTAGCAATCTTAGGTTAAGGCGCCAAGTGTATGGAATAAAACTCCGACGGCTGCTTTTTTGGGAGGTACGGGTGGGTGGCAAGGAGGCGATCTGGAGCAGAGAAATTGGTGATGATCTCGTCCCAACACCTTCTCTTTCCAAATCGTCCCCTCCCTTTCTGCCCAATTATTTAAAGTTTACTTAAACTCCCGCTGGTGTTATCCCGCATTAGTTAGGGTGGCACAGGAAAAGAACAGTTGAAGGGAGACCCGACCGACTCTCTCAGTCTCTCAGAAGACTGAGGTGGAGGGAGCCGCCAACTTCCAGGGCAACTCTTCCATTCCTTGCCGCAATTTTCACAGCAGCCCCGAGATTTGCTTTGGGAAAACTCTTCTTAGAGGTCCTCCTGGTTTTCCCCTTGCGAGGAAAAACAGACTGAGAGAGGGCATGTTGAGAGGAGGAGCGCAGGCAAAGAAAACTCGCAGCCACTCTTCGCTCTTTCTCTCCAGTGGCTGCATTTCAGGGGAAAATCACAATAACGCGTAGCTCGGTCCGCATTTGTGCAACCTGGAGAAGCGGGTTGGGAAGTGCCGGTTCAGCTGAGGGCGAACCCTTCCTGCCGTGAGGGCGTCCAGCAGGTGAAAAGCTGGAGGACAGAGATGGGGGGGGGGACTTCGGTCACTCTCCCGCGCTGCTGCGTGCCAAGCCCCACTTCCTCGGTACCTGCCCGGACGGGTGTGGGCTTGGCTTCGCCCTTTGGGTCTGCTTGGATAGAGCTACCCCCTCCCCTGCTCTTCCCGCCTCCGCTCTGTCCAGTTCGGCCCAAGCGGCCGAGTTTCGCAGAGCTGCGGCCTCAGGGATGTTTCTGCTCCTGCCACAGGTGCCACGCCCTTTGGAGGCCCTTCCACGGCGGACTTCGACGACGGCTTCTTGCGCCGGAAGCAGCGACGAAATCGAACCACCTTCACCTTGCAGCAGGTAGCCGTGGTGCTCCTGTGCCGCCGCCAGACGGATGCGTCGACAGGCCCGAGCCGGGGCCGAGGCATGGCACGGCTGATACATCCCAGGGGCTGGCCTGAAGAGGCGTCTCCACCCTGGCTTGAAGCGGAGAGTCATCTTCAGCCCAGAGCCTCTCGTTGGGGCCAGCCGGACACGGGCTGTGCTGCTCGCTTCCTCCTTAACCAGGAGATGCAAGCATCCCGTTTTCAGGATCCGACGGCGGTGGCGAGCCGCCGCAATCTGTACACCTGGGAGGCGGCCGCGGCGGGTGTGGACTGTCTGGAGGGCCGGTTTCTTGCCAGCGTCCTCTAAGAGGATGGCAGACCCCGAACTAGCTTAGTCTATTGTGGGTGCGACGTGGGAAAGAGGAGGGAGGGAGGGAGCCAGCGAGCCAGCTACTAGCCCCTTGTCAAGGCTGGCCCAAGACTTTCCCGCCCAGTCTCGTCCCCTCGCTTATAGGGTTTCTCCTTGTTTTTAACTAGCTGGAAGCTCTGGAGGCCGTTTTCGCTCAGACCCACTACCCAGACGTGTTCACAAGAGAAGAGCTGGCCATGAAGATCAACCTCACTGAAGCTCGGGTCCAGGTAAACAAAGCTCGGACCTTTAGGAGCCAATCTCCCAGGATCAAAAGTTTTTCCTCTTTCTTTTTTTTGACACCATAAAATTCGCCCAGTGCTGCGAGGAGGACCCATTTGCACATTTGGCCAAAGAAAGCAAATGAAGCCGATCTGTCATTTTCATGATGCACTTTAATAACATCAACATAATGTGGAATATTAGATTAGGTTGATTAATCGGTCATTCATAATTAACCAGTGATAATGTTCTACACTAATTTGTCCGCGTCTCTAAGGTACTAAATTACATCAATGCACATCCATTTCCTTGCATTGGAGGGAAGGGGGGGAGAGCAGGAGGGGGTGGGGAAGGGTGGGGTGCTGAGATGAATGTGATTCTCCCAGCCAGCTTTCATCTTCTGCAAAGCGGCTGTCGGGCAAAATTGACTAACTCAGACCACAGGGCAAGTCACCACAGGGCAAGTGGGGACTTGGAGAGCTGGTCTTGTGGTAGCAAGCATGACTTGTCCCCTTAGCTAAGCAGGGTCTGCCCTGGCTGCATATGAATGGGAGACTTGATGTGTGAGAACTGTAAGATATTCCCCTCAGGGGATGGAGCCGCTTTGGGAAGAGCAGAAGGTTCCAAGTTCCCTCCCTGGCTCCTCCAAGATAGGGCTGAGAAAGATTCCTGCCTGCAACCTTGGAGAAGCCACTGCCAGTCTGTGAAGACAATACTGAGCTAGATAGACCAATGGTCTGACTCAGTATATGGCAGCTTCCTATGTTCCTATGTTCCTAAGTCTCCTGCGCAAAGAAAGCCCCACTGAAAGTGGTGCAAGAGAAGGAATCTCTTTTCTCAGTCTTGAGCAAAAGATGTAAAATCTCCAGGCCTTGAGGAGAGAGGACAGTTGCCCGGCTCAGGACATTCCAGCCCAGAACTTCCAGTCCAACCTTTGCTGAATTTTCAGTGTTTGTTGGGAAAGTCTCTCATACTTTTTTGTACAGAGATATACAGAAAAACACCCAAGCAGTATTTTATCCAATTGTTTGGTTATTAAAATGCAATGTCGCTGAAACTGTTTAATAAATAACTGCAAATATTTTAACTACTTATATTTAGGGGGTTGTTTTTAGGATTCCATCACCACCACCATCCCACCACCAATTCTGTCTAGTACTTGTGTGATGCTGCAGGGATGGGCAAGGATGCATCTTTTTTCTCTCTAGGGTCTCAGCACGGCTTTCTACATGAAAATAATTTGCTGCTCTTGCTATTCCAACTGTTTATTGCCATACTTTCTGTTTTAGGAGCATAGGAAGCTGCCTTATTCTGAGTCAGACCATTGGTTAATCTAGCTCAGTATTGTCTACACTGACTGGCAGCAGCTCTTTAGGGATGTGCAAGCCAGCTGTTTGGCTGGCTCATTTCGAATCCAGGCCAGATTTGAACCGAACCGGCTTGGTCTGGGCTCAAGCTCAGCCAAACTGGGTTCGGTTCAGTTCAGCCTTTGAGCCAGCCAAGCTCGAACCAAACCAGCCTGGTTCGGGCTCAGGCTCAGCCAATCCAGGTTCGGTTCAGTCAAGCCTTTGAGCCAGCCAAGCTGGCTTGAGGGCTGACTCAAGGGATATACTTGTAAAGGGGAACCTCACCAGTATTCCCTTTTACAAGTAAGGGGAGAGAGGTTCCCTAGACTAAGAATAGGCTGGCGGTTAAAGGGGAATATGTACCTTTAGTGTTTTGCTGGTGGGGGTAGCAGAGGTGGCCATGGTGATGGGGGTTCCTCCAGTATCCCCGCTGCCGGCCTTCCAAATGACAGGCCAGAGGTCTAGTTTGGAAGGCTAGGGGTGTGAGGAGCCCCCCTCACCACCTCTGATGTCACCACCGTGGCCATCTGCACTGTCCCCGCCAGCAGGAAACTAAAGTTAAATATTCCCCTTTTGCTGCCACCCCTTCTTAGTCTAGGGAATCCCCCGTTACTTGTAAAGGGGAATCCTAGCTCGACTCCCCTTTACTAGTATACCCTTTGAGCCAGCCCACAAGTCAGTTCTTTGAATGGAGGAGGGGGGTCTGGTTTGAACTCAGACTGGCACCCCCCTTTGGGGGGCTGGTCAGGTTCAAACTCAGACCACCCGAACCGGGCTGGTTCAATGTGAGCTGCCTTGCACATCCCTGCTCTCCATAATTTCAGGCAGGAATCTCCTCTACCTGGAGATGCTGCCAGGGATTGAACCTGGGACTGGGACAGCATGCAAATTCTACAGTGGACTGTCATTCTAAAATGAATGACAGGGAATGCCCACTGAAATGCATGGGTTCCTTCCAAATAGCCATGGAACACACTGAATTTCTTATGGCCATTTGGAAGGAACCCGTGCATTTTGGTGGGCATTCCCTGTCATTCATTCTAGTCCATTCCCTAGAGTCTATATGATCCTTGATTTCTTGTAACAGAACCCTCCAAATTATTGCATCTATCTAAGTTAGGGGTGTAGCCATTGGGATGGGCGCAGCTGTCAGGCTGGGTGTTGCTATGGGGGCTGTCAGGGAGAGCGCTTGCACTTTTGAATTTGTGACTACATCACTACATCAGGAAGTAGGTTCCATAAATATCAACAGGACTTCCTTCCATGCAGCCCATCCAGAGATCAATCTGCATAGTTTGATGCTGCATTCTGTTTTTATACTTAAATAGCAACCAGGGGGAGGGGCTGATCAGCATCAAGCTGTGGTGCACAGGGTTGTGGGTATTTAATCAATTTCTCCTTGTGCTGCAGTCCCAATGAAAATTGCTATTTGCCTCAGGAGAGAAGCTGCTATTATGTACAAAGAGTTTCCATTTGTTAACTA
This sequence comes from Hemicordylus capensis, assembly GCF_027244095.1. Lineage (NCBI taxonomy): Eukaryota > Metazoa > Chordata > Lepidosauria > Squamata > Cordylidae > Hemicordylus > Hemicordylus capensis. The sequence goes on along the minus strand of NC_069659.1, from coordinate 193,185,026 downwards.
TGCTTAGGATAACTTCTTCATCCTTCCCCCTACGGCAACACGTCTCTTGTACTGATGGGATAAACAAACAGTGTTTGAATTATTGAGGGGGGGAGTAGGGGATAAAATCTACAAGCTTCACTTAATTTTAGCCAAACTTCCCTTAATTTTAGCCAAAAATCATGGTCCCTGTAGTCTTCTAAAACAGAAGCTAAGGAATCCATCACAAAAGGTAAAGCTCCCCCTGACCTCCCATAACCTGAGTACAGTTTGCTGTCATGCAAACTTGTATGCTCCATTTACTTGCATGCCCCATACAAGTATAATGAATAATAAGCAGAATAATAAGCACAATAAACAGAAGTTTCATATTTAACAGCCCTCCATGAGTACCAGCAGTGTTAAGGGGTGCTGCAGCTGTATTGTCCCAACTGATTGTGTTGGAGCAGAGACGCAAGTCCCCTAAGCCAAAGGGAACTTCTCTGAAACTGCACACTTGCGGACCTAGTCACTCTCCTTAAAATATAGTCAGCACATTCCCTCCACAAAGTGGTCAAGAATAACTGGGCAGAGGCTTCGAGACCTGTTGCCAGGATGACTTCCCAAATGCAGGTTCTCTCTTGTTTGGGAAGGATGTCTGCTCCATGGGCACAGAGAAATGGAGGAGTTTCTGCAGGGTACATCTGTGAAGGGTAGCAGATAGGAGCTTTTGTGGGGAAGGCTTTATAATGGAATGAGAAGTGGAGCTGAGACTCTCTAAGGGACGGCCACAAGTACTGCCTCCTCCAGAGCCTAATATTTTTATTAAGGGTTTGCTTACAATTGGGATGCAGTTGAGAACCAGGAACATGGCACTGCTGGTGGCTACTCACTCAGACAAAATGGTGCGACTCCTGTGCTGTTGATGCAGACTTGTATGTAAAGGAGAACATTTCCCCCTTTTCTCACCACAAGAAGGATCTGTTCAGTGAAGTTGTGTGAGAATGGTTCAGAATTCTTCTGTGCACTAAAGATGAAATAGTCCTTCTTTCTGCAATGGACAGAAGCACCTTGGGAAGGGGGTGCTTTTGGTACAACTTCCATGAATAAGCAGCTATTTTAAAAGCATTCATCCTCCTATTTCCAGCTATTTTAAAACCCTCAGCTAGAACAGTGCATCAAGGGCTTATGGCTACCAGTGTGTGCACAGGCCTCAGCATCAGCGGCATGAACTAGGAATGGAATAGCTAGAGAGGGGGGTGTCCTGTTTAGCAATATCCAGTCCTTCTCTGAGCTTGCATGTGTTATTTATGGTTCTTTTTCTGCCCACTGTTTCTGTCTTCTTTTTATGTAGGTGCTTGGGGGTTAAGACTATGCAAAGATCTAATTGTAGGAAATATAATAGCATGCCTTCCCCCCTCCAGGGTCATGTTAGTATCTCTTAAAACCCAATGGCTAAAGAGAGATAATGGAATTCACTGCAGTAAATTGGGAATTGTAAACAAATTATTTCTTCTATAATCAGATTATGCAACTCTGATTATTAAATCTGAACATGAATCATTGGTCATGTGCAGGGAAATTAAACTGATTATTAGTATTTGGACATTCACATCTCCTTTTTGCCCATACATTGGAGGTGATGGCTTGGGGTTCCCTCCCAGCTTAATATGCCATTTTAGCAATTGGTGCCTAAAGACTGCACTGCAAATTGAGATAAATGGGACAATTATTGGGCATTCAGAAGTGGAAGATCATAACTTCTCCCTGAAAGGTGCAAGGGCGAGATAGGGGTGGTGACAATTAGAGTGTTTAGCCTTGTTGTGGTCTATTATGCAAGTAGACAATAGATGCCTGGGTTTGCTTTCATGCCGGGACATGGGGAAACAGGGGAGGGGAGCCATGTTTACATTTCTGCCCCTTGCTCATTCAAATATGATTAATGTGCTGGAAAGCCACGTCTTAATCGAAGATGATGTTGTCAAACAAAAACTAAATAGGGAAATAAACGACTTCATCAGGCTCTTTCCTCAGAAGCCGGCAACTGTCATTGCAAAGTCATTAAAATATGATAATGAAAAATAGCTCAATTAAATGTTGTTATAGCTGTGACCTTCATTCAATTAAGACACAAGGAAGTGTCTGCAATTGGCTTTGCATTTAACTCTCCTAAATTTAGAATACAGATAAAATCATTATTCAGCCTTTGCTGATACATGCAATTAAAAGTATGCTAAATAAAAATGGAATGATAACAATAAGAACAATGCATAGCAGCATTGTAACCATCTTCTAAATTGTGAATTTCCTCAGAATGCCAGTATTTCTCTTTGCACAATAATATTCAGATTCAAAATCTGGTTCAGCCCAAGTATTTGGATTTAAAATGACAGACAATCCAGTCATATCCTCTTTGCCTTCAGTAAGACTAAATGGACTGAAATCCAAGGACTTGGGCTTCAATGGACTGAGGATTCACTTACTTACTTACAATACATTTACTTACTCACAATGCATTTTAACCACTGTGTCACACCAGTGCAAAAAGGGTTGGATTTGCTTAACTCCAAATGCTTTTGGGTTTCAGACTGAACTGCATAGGTCATTGGCTCTCTGTGTGGCTATAGTATACAGTAGGAAATAAGAGAATTGTTGCTAAAAGTGGGAATAATCTTTCTGCACCAGCTGGTCTAAGAAATGTTTAGCTATGGTAGTCTTCCATTCCTGCCCATGCTCCTCACTAAAATATTTCAAACTAACAGGCAAGATGATAGATCCTTTTTTTGGTTTCATTTTCCACGTTCAGTTTATCTCTGTTTGGAGGCTGATGGATAGATAGCCCTGCTTTAGGGTCAGGAGTCGGACTAGATAGCTCTGGGTCTCTCAACATATGGGCATAGAAAGCTGCAAAATAAAGTGTCAGGCCATAGGTTCACCTAGTCCAGCACTGTCTACTCCAGCTGGCAGCTGCTCTCTGTATACAGAGAAAACCAGCACTATCAACAATGCACATTTGAGTTGTCTTCTGCATTTAGCCATACAGTAACAGCCTCCTTATGAGGCACATAAGTGAGCAGGAGCCTCAAAGTCTATGACCACTTTCAGACATGCTTCTTGTAGTGCCACTCAGTTCTTGTTTTTTATGCAAGCGGCACTGCAGCAGAGTTTCCACCCCAGTGTGTTTCTGCATGCATTTTTTGGTTCTACCCACCCCCCACTACTTTATGTAAAAAGTCAGAGTAGCACTAAAAGCAGTCCACATGTGTAGTCATTGTGCAGCTGTATTACTTTTTTCAAAACAGCCAGAAAAACTCCATTAATCAATGTCACAATTTAAGTGCAAGAAAAGTACAGACTGACAATGAATAGATGAAAACCACCCTGAACCATTTTTGGAAGGATGGTATAAAAATCAAACAAACCAATAAAATAAAATAAAATAAAGTGTGAGTGAAAATAGTGTGACAAATCTGGAAGTGTCCCATATGTGAAAATCCCTTTTGATTATTGTGCAGTGATGACACCACCAGACTAACAGACTTACAGTATGCTCATGACAGCAATAGAAACACCTGCTGATTGTTTAAAGACAAAATGCTCAACCATATACTTAAATTTCACAAATGCAAATAGGATTTAGATCTGGGAAGAGCAGAAGGTTTCAAGTTCCCTCCCTGGCTTCTCCAAGATAGGGCTGAGAGAGATTCCTGCCTGCAACCTTGGAGAAGCCGCAGCCAATCAATACTGAGCTAGATAGACCAATAGTCTGACTCAGTATATGGCAGTTTCCTATGATCCTATGTTCCTATATACCTTAAAGTGAAACATTTCATGTGCTTAAACACATAGGGACTGATGCAAACATTCCTGGAGGCTTTACACACAGGGCTTCTACCCTGAATCTCTGGAAGAGAGAATGTGCATTCACACACCAGCCAAACTTACCCCGAGATCCCTAAGAGATCCTTGGGACTCCACACACAAGTCGGGCTTTGTCTTGCAAATTCTAGCTTATCTCAAGGTATTTCTAGGTTTTTAAAATGCTGGCTTTAAGACACTTTTTCTGAATTTGCCAGATTAAATAGGGAGAGGCAGTGATGTAGAATCATCAGCATGCTACGAAGGATACTCTCTTTACAAATGCAAATGTAACTCTTCAGTACTCTCTCCCTCTCCCCTTCCCACCATTGGCTAGAAGGAAAACACGAAGGAAAACATGTGAATTTGCATCAAAACCAAACCCGAGAGCAGAGGGGAGGGGCTGCTTCCCTCAATGCTGCAAGTGTACTTCGAAGTGCCTTCGCTCAACTTTTGCAGCATAAAGCCATGTGCGAATAACTCCCTGGTATGTTTCTCTGATACAGTTTGGTTTTCATGTGCAGAAGATGATGCTCTCTTATAGTCTCATAGTGCTGAGAACCAAAACAAAGGAGGAAGGGAAATTAACACAAGAGATGATTGCTTGATTCCCAAAAAAGGCTCCCTATGGCTGCTCTCCTTCCTAATTCAGGTCTGGTTCCAGAATAGAAGAGCTAAATGGAGGAAAACAGAGAGAGGTGCTTCTGACCAGGAAGGGTCTAAGGAGACAATGGCTGAAGTGACACCTCCAGGAAGGAATTTAAACTCCCCCTCCCCAGTTGACCAAACAAGGAATAAGAAGGAGAGTCTGGAGATTCAACAGAGGTAAGTTTGCCTTCTACAGCTCTTACCACTTGAATTAACATGTATTTAGCAACAGCAATGTGAATGATGCAATGTGAACTTTGAGAGACTGTGGGGGACTCTGCCCAAAGGGCTTACAATCCACCCCTAAACATAATACTACATGAGAAATAATCCCATGGATGTCCATCTAATGTGAATAGCTTGGCAATGTGTCAGGCTGATCACACACAACTTGACAGGGGAGAAGGCAGAATAGCAAAGAGAAAGGTCATGGGTGACAGAAATCAAGGCCATACTCAAGAACTGGGCTGTATTAGTGAGGAAGAAAGGGTGGTGGCTGAGACGCTTAAAGGCAGTTTCAGGTATTGGGAACATAGTATGACAGCAGAGGGAAAGAAGAAAAGAAAAGGTGTGTGCTGCTCAAGGCAACGGTAAGTGAGTTGGCATGATGCAGTTGAAACTAGAGGTTATAAGGAAATAAAAAAGAGGAGCTGCAGCCAGGGGCAGCAAAGATGACGATGATGATGATGATGATGATGATGATGATGATGATGATGATGATATAGCACCATTCCTATGCAAAGCACCTAGAACAAAACAAAAAACCAAAACCAAGAAGATGAGTTTCTTTCCCAAAGGGGAAAAGGAGGGAAGTGGAAGCAGGGATAAACTGGGAAGAAAGATGTGAAGAAATGTGTGGGTTTGTTGTATTAGTCTATTGCAGCAACAACAACACCACTATGCACAGAGTTTTGTGGCACCCTAAAGACTAACAGATTTGTTGTGTACAGGCTTTTGTGAGTCAAATTCATGAAGTGTCAAACTTTTTCTTTGTGCCATATATGTGTACATACATAGTAGAAGAAAAACAGTTGTAGATAGTGGTGCTAAAGGGTAATGAGATGTGAGGGTAGCAGTAGGTCTGCAAATGTTTACAACATAAAAGTAGTGGTCAGATTCAGATTACTTTATTTACGGTCAATGACCAAAAGAGAGATATACAATGGTAAATGACATAAAATAGCATAATATCCTTAAAATAAGCATATACATATATCTAAAAATGGCAATTTTAAAATACACTCTTAACTTTGAGACTCTTATTTTAAAAACCACATAACAGTACTTAGCAACTATTCTGGAAATTACTGAATCTTCATCAGCTAATAAATACTTTACGAGGAAATCCCCGGTTTTCCCCTTCAGATTATTTAGCAGGGGATTAATTAATTGTAGTGGTCAATATCCAGACTAATGCATACTAACTAGGGATGTGCACAAAATGCGATTAGAGCTCTGAATCATGGCACATTCTCTGCACCTGCATTCCCTGCATGTGCAGAGGCCATGTGTGTGCCGGTGTTGCACAAGGACAGCAGGGAGATGCCTCGCCAGTGTGTGGTCTTAGCTGTGTGTGTGTGGGGGGGGTGCTGTCAAACTTCGTGTGGTGCTCTCTTTCCTGTTAAAGGTGCAGTGAATATGCCACAATTCGGAGCTCGAATCACGTTTCGTGAACATCCCTAAAACTTAGGATATTGCACTAGCTTGTTCTCCTGTTGCATTAGTGTAACAGATTGCACTTGCACAACCCGACCTGTGGTGTATATCCTGCTATGAAACCTCTTCCCAAGACCATATATGTTTCAGTGAATGATACAAAGCTGCCCACCACCCTTGTTACACAAGCACAATGCTTGAGCAAGAAGACTGAGACCACCAGAGATTGTGCAGCTTCAAGCATCTGCCCAGCTACATGACCTTATTGGATTTGTGCATCTTCGTTTGTTGCACTAGTGCACTGCCAGGCAGTGACTAAATTACAACATCTGTAAATGATGATTAGGCTTTTTAAGGTTTCTATAATTACATGCAGAATCTGCTACAAAATGTTGGCATGTAGCCCCTGTCACTAATAGGAGTGCAGTAATAGGCTCTTGTAGGACCAGCCCACCAATGAGGCATGGTTTCAGGCAGCAGGTTGGACCCTGCCCGCAACACCATCCCTGCCACCTTGTTGGGCCTCTTTTCACCCTACCTGCCCTGGGCAACATATTGACGACAACAATTTATATACTGCTTTTCAACAAACGTTTCCAAAGTGGTTTACATAGAGAAATAACAAACAAAAATAAGATGGATCCCTTTCCCCAAAAGGCTCATAATCTAAAAGCAAACATAAGACAGACACCAGCAACATTCACTGGAGGTACTGTGCTGGGGATGGATGGATTGCCCTGTGTTGTCCTGTTGTGCATGTTTCCATGTGATGTGCTAGTTTGTGCATGCACATATGAGACATGCAGCTGTGGGTGTTTGTGGGAGAAACTGCCATCACTTCATTTGATTTGTAGTCTCTAGCATGGCTTACTTCCTCTAGTGATTTGTTCTGCATCTCTTTTGATATCTCTGCCAATTAATTTCATTTCCATATTGTGATCAAAACAGTTGTCTATTTTCTATAATCATCATGACCCATTCGGTATTCGCTTTAGCCTCTCTGGCCTCTCCCCTTTTTGGGCAATATGAGGATAGCAACCCTAGACTGCCTACTACTATTTTTAAACCACTGGACAAACTATGAAGATAATTAACTTGGCCTAATTTACAGGGATGGTGTAAAGATTATAGAGATAATATATATGAAGTGCTATCAACATTTTCAAGAGCAGTATAAATGCTAACTGTCAGAGAGCCAAAGTGAAATCAATTTTTGCCCTCACCTTGAGAGGACTTACAGTGAATTTCCTTTTAAAACAAAACCAAAAAAAACTACAAAGATCTTCTAGGAACAAAAAAACTCTTATACTTTGGTTTAACAAACTGGTTATTCACTCATGTATTCCAAATTTATAAGTTAAGATGCCTGCCATATGTTCTTTGCCATGTGAATGGTCAAAACATTCTGATTGATTGATTAAGTGCCGTCAAGTCCGTGTCGACTCTTAGCAACCACATAGATAAAGTCTCTCCAGGATGATCTGTCTTCAGCTTGGCCTTTAAGGTCTCTCAGTGGTTCATTCATTGCTATTGTAATTGAGTCCATCCACCTTGTTATTGATGGTTAGCTTCAGGTTATTGATGGTCCTTCCTCCAGTCATCCTCTTCTCTTTCCTTCAACTTTTCCAAGCATTATGGACTTCTCAAGGGAACTGGATCTTTGCATAATGTGTCTGAAGTATGATAGGTTGAGCCTGGTCATTTGTGCCTCGAGTGAAAATTCTGGATTTATTTGTTCTATGATCCATTTGTTTGTTTTCCTGGCTGTCTATGGTATCCTCAAAAGTCTTCTCCAGCACCAAAGTTCAAAGAGTCAATGCTTTTTCTATCTTGCTTCTTCAAAGTCCAGCTTTTGTATCCATAAAGTGTCATGGGAAAAACCATGGTCCGAACAATTCTAATCTTTGTGTGTGTAGACACGTCACGGCATCTAAATATCCTTTCCAAGGCCTTCATTGCTACCCTACCAAGTGCTAGTCTGTGGCGTATTTCTTGACTGCTGGATGCTTTACTGTTGATGGTGGATCCTAAAAGGCAGAAGCTATCCACTACTTCAGTGTCTTCATTGTCAATTCTGAGGCTGGTTGATGTACCCATTGCCATTAGTTTAGTCTTCTTTACAGTTAGCTGTATTCCCATTTTTTCACTGTGCTCCTTGACTTTCATTACTAGAGCTTGCAGATCATCCGCATTCTCAGCTATCAGAGTAGTGTCATCAGTGGTGCGCAGGTTATTGATGGTCCTTCCTCCAGCTTTCCTCCATCTTCTTCCAATCTAGCTTCTCTCAGTTCAACATATAAATTGAATAAATAAGGAGAAAGTATTCAGCCTTGTATTACTCCTTTGCCGATCTGGAACCTGTCATGCCCCCTCCTCAGATAGTGAAGAGGAAGGGGAAACTGGCAGTCTGCCAGCAGCTGCATGGGAACCTGAAGGGCAGAGCCCAGCTGTTAGCCCACAGCAGATACCTGAGGCAGGTCCAGTCAAAGCTTCAGGACAACCAGGACGATCAGAGGTAGCAGAGGCAGGGAATGGAGAGCAGAACACTGTAGTAAACAACAAAGCACCCTTGCATCCTCAAAAGAGAAGACTGATGAAATGCAGACAACAGGTAGAATAACTCAGGAGAAGCAGACGCCTGCTTTTCAAGCCAGAGAAATCCTGAATCTGTGTCAGATAGCCAAAGGCGGTGACCAATTAAGCCCGGCAATAAATCAAGTCCGAAGGCTGCAGCTAAGTGCTGGAAGCAACAAGTTTCTTTGAGCCGAGCCTCTGACTCAGAGGAAACCCCAGCTTCATGTTGGCCTCTAGAGACCCAGGTGGACTGAGTTTGCAGGGGAGACTGTCTGAACCTGATACTTCCAGTAAAATGTTTCTTGTGTTTTCTTTCCAGACTGGGGAGGACTTCAAGGAGCTGCCTTCAACCTTGACAGCGACCTTGACATGGACAGGCTCCTGGCAGAACCAGTCTGTTTCACCATGTTCTGTCTGGATTGTGGCTTCTTGTCCTGTGTATAGGTTTCTCATGAGAACAATGAGGTGTTCTGGGGCACTCATTTTCCTAAGGATATTCCACAACTTTACATGGTCGATGCAATCAAAGGCTTTTCTGTAGTCAATAAAGCACATATGGACTTCTTTCTGGTATTCTTTGGCTTTCTCAATTATCCAGCATGCATCAGCAATGTGTCTCTTGTTCCTCAGCCTTTTCGGAAACCAGCTTGAACATCTGGCATTTCTCTTTCCACATAGGGCTCTAATCTATGTTGGATGATCCTGAGCATTATTTTGCTAGCATGTGAAATTAAGGATCTTGTGCGATGATTTACACGATCTGTTAAGTCTCTCTTCTTTGGTATGGGTATGTAAACTGACCTCTTTCAATCTGTTGGCCACTGTGTGGTTTTCCAAATTTGCTGGCATAGTTTGGTTAGAGGCTTGACTGATTCTTCTTCTGTTGCCTGCCATATTTCTGTAGCTATTCCATCAATTCCTGTAGCCTTCCGACTTGGTAATGACCGGAGTGCTGATCTAACTTCATCTTCCAGGCGCAGAGTGACATTGGAGATACAGCTAGGCACCTGGATCCTTAGCTCTTCCTCAGTAACATGTTGAGTACCATCTGACCTGAGCAGCCCATCATCTGGCACTACATCAACAATCATTCCATTTCATCTCTCCATGTGGTTTTCCTGGTAAAATACAGGAGTGGTTTACCATTGCCTTTTCCTGCGCAGTATGAAATGGTGCCTTTGTTGTTGTCATTGAAGTGAATCGTCCACCTCCAGCACCTTCCTATATCTCTGCTGCCCTATATAGGTGCCTGCTTGCTTTAGCTGAGCAGCTGGGATGACCTTCGCGCTTTGGGTGACCCTACTGGGAGTATACCTCCCAGCGTACTTCACTCATCCCTCTTGTTAATGCCATGCATTCTAAATCCAGATCTAGGATCACTCAATAGCCTTAAGTTGCTGTCTCTCAGGGTCAGGACTGTTTATTTACTTTGTATATTGCCTTTCAACAACATACTCCAAGGTGATTTAGCAAATGTATCTGTAGCAAATTTAAAACATAAAATTAAACAGCTAAGAGCAGCACCATATACAAATAACACAACTATTAAATTAATTTTCAAAAGCTTGATGAAATAGATAAGTTTCTATTTATTTTTGAAATAAGACAAGAGATTAAGCCACTCAAGCTTCTCAAGGAAAGACATTTCATAACCAAGGTGCCACTGTAAAAAAGGCCCTGTTTCTAATAGAAGACAAACATCTCTAAAATTATGATACCCAGAGCAGGGCTTTATAACCTGATTGTAAACCCCAGGAGGGTTTTAATGAAGAAGGGGTTCCTTTATAGGGATATGCATGAATCATTTTTTGTTATTTGATTCAAGTTCAAATCGAATCAGCCTGATTTGATTCAAGCTCAAATCTGCTGCCCTTTAATTGGGGTTGATTCAATTTGATTTTGAATCAATTTGGCCTAATTTGTAAGAGTTAAGAGACACTAAACTGGGTTGGGCCCCAGGGCCCCATGGGAGTCAACTGCCACCCAACCCCCAAAGCATTTGATCAAAGGGGTGGATTTTTAGGAATGTTTATGTGTTGTGGATTCTTGGTTATGAAATAACTTATTCATATGGAATCCCTATGAAGAAATTATTTCACAGCTGAGAATCCACACACAGTTATTTCACATCACCCTGGCATTGATAGCAGAAGCTTGGAGGGGACAACATGGAAGTCTCTGGGGACAAAGTGGAGGCTTGAATCACTGAATTGATTCAAGCTCAAATTGAGTGTGATTCAATTTAACCTGAAATCTGGTAAGCATCCTCAAGGGTGATTCGATTTGAGGTCGAATCACTCTAATAGCCCAGATCAGAGTTGAATCGATTCGGCCACAAACTGATTCATACATCCCAACTCCCTGAGATATTGAGGAGTCAGGCTGTTTAGGTCAGCGCACTGAATTAGGTCCAGCAATAAAGTACCCACTACTACATGTTTCACAGGCCTACAGCAATCAATGGGCAAGCAGCTACACTCTGGACCAGCTGAAGTTCTGGAGTGTCAAGGGAAGAACTACAGTATGTAGAGGTCACCCTCTTCAATACAGCTAAAATACTTTGGGAGCTGCTAATTGTGATCTTCCTTACAGAGTCGTTGTAAAGCTGAAGAATACTATCTTCCTTGAAGGGCTTAAGGGGTAGGACAGATTCAATAAAGAGCGGTTTGTTGGTAACAAATTTTTCTCCTCCTTGCAGCCTCAGCAGAACAGTTGGCCCTTCTGGCCCCTTTTTCCCCTCCTGTCTACCAGGAACTCTCCTCAACACAGCCACCTATGCCCAGGCTTTATCACAAGTTGCATCCCTCAAAGGTAAGGAGCTCTTTTTAAAATCATGGACTCCAAGGTAGCAATGCATCTTATCGCCTCTGGAGGCAAACAAAAACAAAACAAAAATAGTGATTGCAAGCCCTCCACCATCTTGAAAGGTGTGCATGGAATGCAGCTCTTCTCAGTGCTTTCCTCAAAGAGCTCTTTACTCTTAAAGGGCCCTCCCAGCACTCAGTACTCCCAGTACTCCTCCCAGGGGGAGTACTGTGCAGAAGTCAGCACAGTGGGAAAGGCTCTTCTTACATTGTAGGTTTCTTGCTCAAGTGACCCCTGGTTGAAAAACAGTAAGATGATCCAGAAGATCCAGTTGATCCAGAAGATGTGGTAACCTTATTGAAATCCATGTGTGAAACATATAAACTGGATAGTTTGTTTGGAATCCCCAAACCTCAGGGTGAGCTGCTGACTTCTGTTACCTTGCTTTCTATGTACTCTCTGCTTCTGCCACCAAACTATCTTACTGATTTTTAGATTTCTTCCTTCACTTTAAGTGTTCTCCTGAACACTTCATTTTCCCATGTGTTAAGCACACAGAATTTTGGTTCAAAATTGATTGTGTGAGGAAGGAGGGAGAGAAAGAGCCCTCGCTTTCTCTTGGATACTTCTCCAGATGGCGAGGCGATTCTCACGATCAGCCAAAAGTGGGCTAAGGGAGGCTAGCCTGCTTTTGGGCGATCGTATGCTGCAACGGGAGCCACGCGGCTCCCAGCAGCAAACCTCCCAAAGTACCCCTCCCCTTAGCCGAGGTTAACAGAGCAAGCACTCCGTTAACCTTGACTTTTTGTTGGCACGCGGTGACACACAAGTAGACGTCTGACCGTGAGGCTGCAAGCAGCCTCCCGGGCACAGGGGTCTTTCCAGGATGCCCCATGCGCTCGCACAGGGCATCCTGGAACTTCCGGGGGCCACGCAGCCCCCGATCCCTGCAGCCCCCACCAGCTCCATGACAGATCTGGCAGTCATGTGGGTGGCCAATCCAGTTGCCCAGGGCTCCCTTTCAATCATCTGCAGGGAGAGTGGGCTTAGCCCCCTTCCGGCGAGTCTCGCTGATCATGAGACTCTCCTCAATAACATGCAAAGCCTTTGTTGGCAGCAGTTTTCTAAAGTCAGATTTTCCTTGAAAACCCTTAGAAAGGAAGATACCACAGCCTCCTTAGGTAGATAAGCTGCTCCAATGGGAAGATCTCTGTCAGCAGCTGACATCCTGACTAAATTATTCAATGCAAGCCCCAAGTTTGCATCATGACTAATTTATCCTAGTAATTTCATTGGCACATCTGTTGAGTAATTTAGTCAGGATGTCAGACAAGTATTTTCTCCAGCAGTTGACATAACTGTATGCTGTTCAGAACTGGGGTCATATCACTGCTTGTCCTCTCATTGGATCTGCTAAACAATGTCCCCCTCCCCTTGAAGGGTTTGGAAATACTTCTCCTTAACTTTCTTATGGTTAGGACAAACCTGCCTCTTGCATTCAGTCATTCCTCCCGTGTCATGCCTTCTTTAGGTCTTCCATCTCCCTCTTGCCTTTGAATGGATCTTCACACAGGTCCATTTTTCAGCATCCTTTTTGGAGCATAGTTCCCCAGACTGAATGAAATATCCTTATTGGGGTTTACTAAAGTGAGGTTTAAATGAAAGAGGTTCTGACCACAGCATTGCACTCTGTGTGTGCATCCATTCTGATTGGGCAACCATGGGTACACTATTGATTTTCCACTTCAGTTCTCCAATTGTAAAATGTATGCTAAGAAGTGCTAAACAAAAAATGACAATAATAGGCACAACGGGTGCCTATTATTTTGCTCAAGCTACATTGAAACAAATGGGTGGTTCTTCTGTGCCATTGTCTAGTACTCTTGCACTCTAGTGGAGCTACACAAGATTGTGGCTTTTGGATGGTGAATTGTATTGTATCTATGTGCTTGGTACAGTTCTGGATTAATGTCATCAGTTCAGAGAAAGAAGGATGCTTCCTTCCCTCAGTGTGATCCTGCCCCAATTCCTCTGCCTTTTTTTTGGCGCACCCTACCCTATCCCTTGGTCATGATGGAGCATGACCAAGAGACTCCCAGGCTTTTCTAGATGAAATTTGATTAAATTTCTAGATCGGGGAGGTGGGGGGAGCACATTTCCTGAATGTGGTTTACATTTCCATTTATTAATGCAAATAAAACTCTGTAATGTAGGTTAGTAAATATTGGTCCCATTTTATAGATAAGGTCAGGAGATAATTTGTTCTAGAGACCAGTCCCAGAATCATTTTTCTGTGCTGAGGCCCTGGAAATTAGTGGAGTGAAAATAATGCCATTTGGAGTACATTTCCCTCACCACTGAGAAGAAGCCCCAGCACATTGGGGATAATGTGGGAGAGGTCCACTGTGGTTGTTCAGCATGGGCAGCCTACACTAGTGATCTTAGATTTGAAATAGGAGGGTTACCCATGCTGAGAAATCATGATGGACCCCTTCCCACATGATTATTTCCCATCCCTTTTCAGCATGCAGATGATCTGGAACCAGGAGTTGCACACAGCTTCCTCCCTATTTGGTTATGTAACTAATATAGCTGGATTGTGAGAACTGGCAAGTATATGATCCCAATGACTTATTTAAAAAGATAAGATGCCTTGGGTGGGAGGACTGTTGAGAGGGTGGGAAAGAGATATGCTTAATTCTTTCCCCCACATATTGTTTCCATGATGCAAATTGCCTCCAAGTGACTTTTCCCCATGCAAGTCAGGATTTCAGATGCATGTTTATGAAGTAAGCCAAGACAACTGGAAATGAAGTCATATTTGTTCAAATTGGATACTGTGAGCTGATTGTCTTGTACTGAAGTCTTTGAGGGGTAATGGTGGTTTTGAAGGGTATTTCCTATCGCCCGTCTTTAAGCTGTTTCTTAAAAGAAAAACATACTAACAATATGTTCTACATAGGGTTCTACATGGTAGACAGTTTTTTTAAAAACTGGGTAAGAACACAAAACATACAGTCATTTATGAACAATAAGCATCACAAGCAGTTATATCCCTTTCTACAATCACTTAAGTTCTAATTTCTACTTAAATAACTAACAACCTCATTTAGCAATCTTTCCAAATACTAATGTAATTGGAAGGTGGAGAATGAGCAAAGTTTTCCTGATTTGTAAATAAAATAAAATCAGAACATGTAGTTAACATAAATACTGTCAGTTTCTTAGATCAGGGATCCTCAACGTTGGGCCCCCAGATGTTCTTGGACTTCAACTCCCATAATCCCCAGCCAAAGCCCACTGGGCCTGGGGATTATGGGAGCTGAAGTCCAAGAACATCTGGGGGCCCAACGTTGAGGATTCCTGTCTTAGATGACAACTCTGAGTTAACTCCCAAAAATATATTTAGTAATGCCAACTCTGGACTCAAACTTGCCCTCTGCCTTATTATTTTACTCATCCCTGAAAAAGCCTCTGTCCAAAAAGAAAGAACACTAGGACAGGACCACCAGAAGCGAAAATATGTTCCCATTCCAACAGAGAGGGGAAATACTCTTGTTGATATAAACTAATCTGGGTCATATATCATTTATGGAAATGTTTTAAAAAATTATCCTTAATTCAGGCTGAGGTTGAAGCCACTGACTTCCATTTCCATATCTTGTTCCATTCCAGATCACTAATAGTCTGCTTTAAATCATTTTCCCAGCTCAGCTTAAGGCCAATTAAAGGGTTATTCATGTGATTTATTATAATATCATATAACTTAGAAATTAGGCCTTTAGAGGACTCTGGAACTTCTAGTACTAATACTTCAAACTGAGTCAGTTTTCTGTTAGCTTGCTTTATTATATCTGGATGAAAAATAAAAGACTTTAAGTCAGGGCTGCTCAACTTCGGCCCTCCTGCAGATGTTGGCCTCCAGTTCCCATAATCACTGGCTATTGGCCACTGTGGCTGGGGATTATGGGAGTTGTAGTCCAAAAACAGCTGGAGGGGCTAAGATGAGCACAGAGGCATATCTAGGAAAAATAGCGCCTAGGGCAAGCAGTGAAATTGCACCCCTGCCCAAACATATGACACCCATCTTTCAGATAACTTTACCATAATATCAGCTCAAAAATACAACTCCAGACACTTTCAGGAGAAACAGGTTGTAAGCAACACACACTTGCATACACACATACAACCACACATGTGGCACATATGTGCCAGTCGCCTTCCCAAGGAAACACAGCGTATCCATGTGCTGGGCATGCCTCCATAGAGCTAAGCAGTGAAAGCTCTCTTTAGCAAATGCTCTGCCACCTCAGCACACCTCGCTACAGGTTGCTGCCTCCAAGAAATTCAGGGATGGGGTTTTTTCTGTCCAAACAGCTTTTGCCTTAAAGGGAGATGGCTGCAATGGGAAATCCTACGGGTCCCAAACAATCTGAAATTATCCAGCAGCTTACAATAGGCTTGGATCCAGCAGCCTGATCAGGAAGAAGGTGGAAGTTTGGAAGTTGCAACTAGCCACAGAACAGCAAAACAGTGTGATATTCGAATCAGAAAAATGGGGTGTGTGTGTGTATGTGTGAGAGAAAGAATTTATAACAATACTCTACCCTGCACTACCATCAACAATTTTCTGTCTCTGCCACACTGCAAAGGTTTGCTAAAAGGTTGCCCCTGCCCCATCCCCTCAAGTTCCTGGGTCTAAAGGTAAAAACAAATTTACCTTGTTTACCTTTTTTACCTTAAACAAAAAACCCAATTCTATTGCACACATATTCCATTTCCTATCTGTCGCTGTGACAGATACTAATGTAGTAAGAGCATATGACCTGTGATAGTGTGTATTGGATGAAGGACACCAGCCACCTTCATAGCTTTACAACCCTTTCAAAAGTAAGTTCTGCCATAAATTAACCAAGTGGGCACACAAATATGGTGCCTTGGATAAGTTACACTTTCCTTGTTCAATACAGAGGCAGGCAACAGGCAGACTGGACAGTAAACTTTATGTCTCATTTATCAAATGCGCTAGTCAATCAGAATCACAGCATGACTATTCAATGTGTCTTTTAAAAACAATTGTTTTCAAAGTAAAAAGGGAGTCGCATTGATTTTTTTAAAAAAAGACATTCTAAAATATAACTTTTTTTGAAGGCAAGGAAACTTGAGCAAATCTACTTAGGATGCACAGGCAATAAAAACCCAAGAACAGCTCAGCTAAATTGAAGGGAATAATTTGCAGCACATTAACCACTTATTTCAAAAGACAAGACATTTCTCAGTATGGTAAGACTGCAAAAGAGGAGAGGAGAGCTGGTCTTGTGGTAGCAAGCATGACTTGTCCCTTTAAGCTAAGCAGGGTCCACCCTGGTTGCATATGAAAGGGAGACTAGAAGTGTGAGCACTGCAAGATATTCCCCTCAGGGGGTGGAGCCGCTCTGGGAAGAGCAGAAGGTTTCAAGTTCCCTCCCTGGCTTCTCCAAGATAGGGCCGAAAGAGATTCCTGCCTGCAACCTTGGAGAAGCCGCTGCCAGTCTGTGAAGACAATACTGAGCTAGATAGACCAATGGTCTGACTCAGTATATGGCAGCTTCCTATAGTCTTATGTTCCACAACACAGGGATGGCAATACATTGCAAATGCAACATTTCTGGGTGTGAATTCTTACAACAGATTTTTTTTTTTTTAAAGGACCACACAAGTTAAATGCAGGCACTTTCCAAGTTTGAAATCCCACAAACCTTATAATTAGATTGTTTGACAAATATGCAGATAAAGCTAGAGCTCTGTATAGAGAATTAAACAGCATGCGAGTGAATATTTCCATTTTATTCCTTGCTATCCCCCCCCCACCCTTCAGTTTTGCCAGCTTACAAGGTATTAAACCAACATTGTATTTTTAAAGGATGTTTTGCCCACTTACTTTTGTGCCATTTATATCTGTTTTTTAAATGCTCAGGTCCCTTGCCAACAACTTTGCATTCTCCTGACTCCCTAGATCAGGGAAAAAACTACACTTGGGTCTTGCAGAGGCCATTTGAGCATGTGCGGTGGCCATTTTTGTTTTCAGCAGCCTTTTTTAAAAATTTAAAAAATGGCTGCTACACATGCTCAAATGGTCCCTGCGAGGTCCTATGCCTTGCCAGGCCTCGCAGAGGCCTTTTGAGCATGTGTGGTGACCTCCAAAATGGCCACCGGACTGATCTTTGTAGGCCTGAACAGGCCTGAAAATTAGCCCGAGACAGGCTGCGGCAGTGATCTAAGAGGCCAGCGGGGGGCGGGGAGAGGGAACCTTTGCAGACCCTCCCCCACACGGCCTTTAGGAAGCCCCCCAAAGGGGCTACAGGTTAAACAATTTTTTTAAATTAAAAAAATCCATGAATTGGGGTGGGCATGGGGGGCAGCATGGCATTGACACCCCCCAAGTGGCGCCTAGGACATGTGCCCTGGCTGCCCTACCCTAGTATCGCCTATGGTTGAGTAGGCATCCTTAAACTGAAGGATATTCTGCCAAATTAATAAACCTCTCTCTCATGTTGGATCTAAATTGATTGGTCTATCTAAATAATAGAAGTCGCTATTCTAGTTGTCTCATGTCTGATTGTGCTGAGTAATCAAGATGGTACATCAAGATGGTATATCAGAAATTTAGGATGACTACAAATCAATATGAAGGGAGCAAAAATCTTATACCATTTTCCCCAGGTCTTCAATATGGCAAATAAAAAAGGATTGTCAAAACTTCTCAAGCTCTTAACAAAGTCTGGCAGTAAAACCAAATTATTATTACAAAAATATTGTTCTGGAACCTCCATCCTAGCTCAGAGTTTAGCCTCTGCATCTGCTGTTAACCAAAGGATGTTTCAAAGGTGCAAGGCTTCATAAAAGGCAACTAAATTTGGAACTCCTATGCCACCCTTGAATGGTTTTTTAAAATATAATTGACTATTACGAAATCTCGATTTTTTGCCAGTGTGAATAAAGCATTTTAAAACCTTTTGCCGTCTACCCAAAGTAGACTTAAACAGTTTAATCGGCAAAACCTGTAATAAAAACAGTAATTTTGGAAGTAAATGCATCTTTGTAGCGGCTATTCAAGCAAGTTCCTGGGACAGTGCATTA
This sequence comes from Hemicordylus capensis, assembly GCF_027244095.1. Taxonomy (NCBI): domain Eukaryota; kingdom Metazoa; phylum Chordata; class Lepidosauria; order Squamata; family Cordylidae; genus Hemicordylus; species Hemicordylus capensis. The sequence continues at coordinate 193,166,408 of NC_069659.1, read as the reverse complement.
TTAAGCCCCTTGCTTCAATACAGCAATGCTGCTGACATTCAGCAAGTGCTTATTACAGCTTTTTTGGCCATCATTTAAGAATGCATATTTTCATGTAAGATATTTGTAGTGGAATCTTACTCCCGCCCCCAGTAATATATAGCTGCTGTACTTCATACTGTTGTACTCTGGAGCTTTTAATCGAATGCTGAATTACAAAGGGAAAATACCTTGCAGCACTTGATTTATTTATGCACTGTGTAACAATACAGAGTTACCAGGAGAAATCAGCAAGCTAAAAGCAAGAACCCCTAAGCAATTCCTTAATGGACAAAGGCAATAGTGCAACTCATTAATGGAGAGGAGATTATTAATGAGGGTAAACAAGAATCTCCGGTTTTCAGCGGAAATTCTGTCATTGTAGAAGGAGCTTCCACAAGCGAGCTTCCATTTCACTCATTCAGAGCTTCTTTGGAACCTCTGTTTCCCAGTGCAGATTGAGAGGAGAAAACTAATTACACTTGCCACAGAATGACTTGCATAATTCATCCCCAGCTTGTTCCCCCTCTTGTATGTTATTGCTTGCTCCATTGGCATAGCAGCCTATACCATTGATGGGAAAGCAGCACTTGCATTATACATCAAAGCACCAAGCACGATCGATCAGGATCATTCAGGGCTTGTTTGCTGCTGTGATTGCAGAAGGAAGGGTTTTATGGAGGCTTAATTGTAATGCCTAGAAGGAATGGGTTGGGCCCTAAATTGTCCTGGAAAAATAGAATTTGTCAGTGCCAGAACCCATCCAAATGTAGTGAAAGGCAGAGATTTGAGATCCCCTGAAGCTGATATTAAGGGAGGAAGTAGCAAACATTAGACAAACGTTTCAGAATCCTCTTTGAATGCCCTGGCCAAGAAATGATTATTTATTGAAAAACACTTTCTTTTGGAAGTTCATTCATTAGCTGCTGAGTTTTCAGTACAATTGAGTTAGCTCTCAAGGTCTGTGCAAGGTGTGTGTGTTTGCATGTTTAATCAATATATGTATATTCATATTTGCGGGGTGGGGGCGGTTGTTAGGCTATTCATGAAGCTTTGTATTTTTGTACAGGAATGACCTGGGGCTTTGCCAGCATCAGAGACATTATTTATTTATTTATTTACACAGTCAAACAGGTGTTATTGACTGGTTTGTTTTATCCAGACATCGAGTCCTTCCCAAGGACCTGGGATGGCTGAATTTTATTGTCAGTGTTGTTGCTGTTGTTATAGATATCGTCACAGAATATAGGCTGTTCCCAGTAAAGTTGCTTTTTGTAACTGGCTGATGGTAATTTCTGTGTCCCCTATGGTGTTGAGGGTTAGGGTCTTCAAGGTCTTTTGGAACTGCACCCAGGGCGCCAATTACCACTGGGATTATTTTGGTCTTTTTCTGCCACAGCCTTTCAATTTCCGTTTGTAGATCTTTGTATTTGGTGATTTTTTCGATTTCTTTTTCTTCTATTCTGCTATCCCTTGGTATTGCTATGTTGATTAATTTAACTTGTTTTTCTTTCTTCTCAACTACAGTTATATCTGGTGTATTGTGTGGCAGATGTTTGTCTGTTTGTAGTCGGAAGTCCCATAATATTTTTACATCTTCATTTTCTTCAACTTTTTCAATTTGATGGTCCCACCAATTTTTGGCTACAGGTAGCTTGTATTTTTTGCAGATGTTCCAGTGTATCATCCCTGCTACCTTGTCATGCCTTTGTTTGTAGTCAGTCTGTGCGATCTTTTTACAACAGCTGATGAGGAGGTCCACTGTTTCATCTGCTTCTTTACATAGGCGGCACTTGCTGTTTGTTGTTGACTTATCGACTTTTGCTCTTATTGCATTTGTTCTTAGTGCCTGTTCTTGTGCAGCCAGTATTAAACCCTCTGTTTCTTTCTTCAAGTTGCCATTCTTAAGCCATTGCCAGGTCTTGGTGATGTCTGATTTTCCACTTATATTGTGCAAATATTGACCATGCAGGGGCTTATTTGGTCAATATTATTATTATTATTATTAATAATAATAATAATAATAAATTTGATTTCTATACCGCCCTTCCAAAAATGGCTCGGGGCAGTTTACACAGAGAAATAAAAAAATAAAAGTAAGATGGCTCCCTGTCCCCAAAAGGCTCACAATCTAAAAATAAATATACGATATACACCAGCAACAGTCACTGGAGGTACTGTGCTGGGGGTGAATAGGGCCAGTTACTCTCCCCCTGTTAACCACATTAAAAGGTGCCTCTTTGCCAAATTAGCGGGACATGTAAGAAAAGAAAGCTACTGTTTCCAGAACTGCTGCCAACTCAAAACCCAAAGATGCTGAATTATGGCATGTGATTGGTCTTCTAAAATAAATTGAAAATATATGTAGTTTGCACTCTAAGAACTGGCAGCAGGCCAGTTCTCAAAAGGGTTGTTTTTTCTTTTGCTACATGCCTCTCAAACTGGTGGAGGTAGAGTACTCTTCAGCATAAAGATAGAATGGTCACTCATAATTCAAATGAAAATGAATACAACTGCAACACCAGCACCCCATACCTTCTTCAGACAGCTTCTTTCCTGTCAAGAAAGGAAATTCATGGGGAGATTACCCCATGGATGTTATAGTTGTGTCCTGTTTACTTTCAATACCTTATTTTCTTACTTTAATGAGGTCAGGATCAAGTTATCTCAGATATTTTTGTCCATGAGCATACTGTTCATGCAAGTCAGTATGCATGGGGTCTCTCTCTCTCTGCCCCCTCTTCTTATAGTTGCCTATAGGGCACTATATGAAAACAAAGTACTTCCTTCCTTCAACATATCATTAACATATCTTTAACATTTACTGTCCCAGAATGCAGTGGTGAATTAGATAACCTTAAAGAAAGATTAGACAAATCCATGGAGAAAATGTCAGTCAGTGGCTATTAACCAGGTGCTGGGGCAAACAGAAGGTATGTTGCTTTCATGCCCTGCTTGTAGTTTTACAGGAGGAATGTGGCCTGACCACTGATGGAAACATCTAACTCATGCCCTTCTGAACCAATCCTTGTCTCATTTGCAGAGGCCTGCTGATGTGCTACTATAGTGCACGTCTACCTGGGGATTTGCAGTGTTGGGGAGATACCTTCATATGGCCATTTTGTTTTCAGGCTTCTTTCTTAAATACACATGTGGTTTGGGAAGAAAAACATAAATACTGTTTCCCCAGTATTTGTTCTTCTTCCCAAACCACATGTGTATTTAAGAAAGAAGCCTGAAAACAAAATAGCCATATGAAGGCCATTGCAAAAGGCCCAACACTGCAGGTAGACTTGAACTATAGTAGCACATCAGCAGGCCTCTGCAAATGAGACAAGGACGGGTTCAGAAGGGATCCTGGAAGGCTATGAGAACCCAGTATTTGAATGTTTAAAGTACAAGTTCCCCAAAGGTTCTAAATGTCACCGGTTGAGTCTGAATTGAAATCTCAGCATGTCTGGTAGGATTAGCCCATCAGAAGTGATAATGTATGTTGTTTTATATAGATTTCAATTTTTAGCAGTTCAGGAGGGATCTGATCCAGACCTGGGACCTTACCAAATTTAAGTTGGGTCACTATAGGTTTGCATATCAAGAAAAGCAAGGCTTGAATCAGATCTTCCTCAGAGCACAGACATCAAACACTGCAGTATTTCAAAGTTCAAACATAACAGTAGTAGTAGCAGCTGTCATATTTCCTTGAGTTGTTCAGATTTCCTTGAGGACGTGGGCATCTTTGTGTGTGGCGGGGTGGCAAATGGAGTAGCCCCTTCCATTCATTGCCAGATAAACATAAACAGTTGCTTTTATTTATATATTTATATGTATATACTTTACCAGCCCCCAGGGAATTCCTGCAGACACCCATGCCTGAGGATTCCATTGCATTGTAAAAGTGCACATCACACTTAGCTAGAATTTGCATCTTGATGCCGTTGTGAAAGGAAAATGGTCCAGCGGGATGTGATGTAGGAGCTTGCTGTTGGGACCTCCCAACCTGATGTCTTATAATGGGAGAAGAGGACTGGAAGGGACCAAGGATGTGGGTTTACTTTTTTTTGGTGGGGGAGTCTAATCCTTTCCACCTGCACCATGGCCATGATCTAAATCCTGCCCCAAATTACTATTGGATGCAAAGGGGAAAATTTATGGGCATAAAAATTGGGCTTGTATGTTTTCTTCTCCACAACTAATAGCAACTTTGCAAAAGGCAATTTAAGTGGGGGAATTATCTTGTCTTAGCCATCTAATATAGTGGCCACCATTACATTTTGTGGGAGTAAATTTCATAAGTTAACTATTAGTTGTGCAAAAATGTTCTTTCCTCTTGTCTGTCCTGAATCTACTACTAATCTTTGTTAATTGGGTGACACTAAATTCTAACATTATGGAAGAAGAGTGGGGGGAGACTTCTATGGCCCTCCTTTAGTTTTAGTTTTTTGTAAGCTAAATTGATACCACTGAGTAAAATTCAATTTCACTCTTTTTTTCCTTCACCAGATAGACTTTAAGCCATGATAAAAGCCTTAGGGTAGAATTAGAAATTATGACTAAAAGGGGGTTGCTACCCAAAATGGCAGCCCTCTGCCTTGTAGAAATGTGTGATGATAGTACACCATCCTAGTTTGCAGGTTCCCAAACACAGCCTTAGTGGCAACCATCATGTGGCGTGAGAGTGTGATAGCATTGATACAAGGCTTCTGTTTTAGACAGATCATGCCATGTTTGTTGTTGCATCTAGTGCCAGCTTGACATGCAGTCATCATCCAGGTGCAAGGGAACTTATCTGAATTGTTGCTGGCATAAATTGTATTCTTTCCCCAACCTTAATATAAGAACAGCCCTGCTGGATCAGGCCCAAGGCCCATCTAGTCCAGCATCCTGTTTCACACAGTAGCCCACCAGATGCCACTGGAAGCCTACGGGCAGGAGCTGAGGGCATGCCCTCTCTCCCTGCAACTGGCACTCAGAGGCATCCTGCCTTTGAGGCTGGAGGTGGCCTATAGCCCTCTGACTAGTAGCCATTGATAGACCTCTCCTCCATGAAGTTATCCAAACCCCTCTTAAAGCCATCCAAATTAGTAGCCAACACCACATCTTGTGGCAGAGAATTCCACAGGTTGATTATGCATTGTGTGAAAAAGTACTTTTGTTCGTTGCAACTAAATTTCTTGGCAATAAATTCAATTTTTCGTGGACACCCAATTACATTATGAAAAGGAAAACAAGGCATGGGGTAGGGTCATGCTCTGAATGCAAATGCCAGGTTCAATCCCTGGCATCCCTAATTAAAGGATCTCAGATAGAGGAGACAGTACAGCCAGAGGAGACAGTACTGGATTGTCTGAACTCAATAAGGCAGCTTCGTAACTGAGGTCTGAACTTCCAGGGAGATAAAAATCACTTGGATTCTCAGAACCATCTGAATTCTATTGCAAACTTTGCTCCTGTAAACTGCCCAGGTAGTAGACTCTTTGGGAGCCACATGAAAGTGCTTCTGAGCTCTCTGAGGTGCAGGACAAGGTGAGATATGATCATCATGGGAAAATATATTATAAAATCCAAATCAGTATCTGATCTCTTCCTGTTCCCCTTTCATAGTATCTGTGTAAAAAGGAACCCTTTGTGAACTAAACTGTAGTTCAAGTACCTCTTCCAATTAAAATGTGCTTTTGGCAGAGATGACGCAGGATTAATTTAATTTTTCCTGTCAGTCTCCCTGTAGCAGATCAATTAAACTGCCAAGTGGATCAAATATTTCAGACTGTATTTATTACATTAAGTATTTATGCCCAGGCTCAGCCTTTCAGGCATGATGTAATATAGCAATGCTAGGTGCTTCAGATAAATTCTGCAGAATTTGCTGTAACCTAATGGAGACCTAATTGTGTGTTTTAATTTAGAATACAAGAGACAGCAGGTTCTTGAAACAAGTTAGCATCTTGTGCTGCAAAGGCCCAGATCATTAGTCAAAGTTGGGCTTCCACAGACTGGGGCAGGAGCAGGAGCAGGGCTGGTGTTGGACAGCTGGACACTGTTGGACAGCTGCCAAGGGCCCCAGGCCCCAGAAGGACCCACTGCTGGTCCCTGCCCAGAGCTTTGGTGGCAGAGCCATTCTCTTAGGGTCCAACCACCTAGGAGAGGATCCGTGGAGGGTACTTTGCTGAGGGCTCTCTGTAATCTGAAGCTGGCCCTCAGTGGGAGCAGACCTGCCTTCTTCAAGGTACGAAGGAATACTTCCCTTTGTAGCCATGTTCAGTGTTCCCTGTGAATTACTGCAAAGAAGCAATAGAATATAGCCATGGGGTTATTGGATGATGCAGCTCCCACTAAGGTCAATAGCAGGGTGTTCTGTCTGTCCTAATTTTGAGTGTGCTTCCCTTTAGAGATTTTCAAATATAAAAGTATGTTTGAGCCTCTCTTGTGTACATGACCTCTGTATACTGTTAATGTGAGTGGAAGGAACCATTTTAAAGTGATATGCGTCTTTTGACCAACAGAGGTTTTGCATTTACAATAAGACATGTGGAATACATGTACTTTTAATGTAGTAAGTGGAAACCCATTTTGGACTTACTGTTTTCATAGGCAGATGAATTTGACCCTATTGCTCTGTGGCATAACAGATAAACATTAGGCAAAGAGAAAGAGATACCCTTTAGCCAGTTTCAGTAGCGGTATGCAATTCTTGTGCATTGCACCCAGACCCAAGGAGACACGGACACAAGATTATTTGGTGAAATGGGCCACATTTATTGAAACTTAGTTCTTTACAAGCCAACATGGCGCTCAGCTGGGATTGGCACTCAACCCAGCACAGTGCAGTTCCTAGAAGGCTGGCTGTGAGAGTGGCCGCCTTGACCTAGATGATAATGGCGTTGGCACCTTGGCTCCAGGCAGCACCGTAAGCAGGCGCCGCCCTTCCTAGCCGACCTAAGGTCAGGTCTCTGTTACTAACGACGCCCCTCCGATGCTGCCAAGCCATACGGAAGGATGTCGCTTTTCAGAGAAGAGGGGCTGTGCGGCAACCCTGATCTGCCAAGCCTCAATGTATCCGCTCCTCCTCCTTGAAGCCAAACGCTTACCTAAGGTGCCTCACCAATTATAAGCTGTTGCTTCCCTCCGCACTGTACCTGCCAAAATGTGACCAGAAAATATGGCACTAACTGACTACCAGGACTACAGGTATAGACTGAGGCAGGCGAAAAAGGGGTGCACACCGCTGGCCAATTAGGTGTGGACCCAAAAAGTTCCTGCCCAGCCCCAGACGGCGACCAGCAATGCCCAGCCTATATCTGAGGGATGGGGGGGTGGGGTTGCTCTCGAGAGACGGACTGAATTGGCGCCTGCTCTCTGTGCCGCTTGTGGGCCCCGCCCCAGGAGAGCCAATCACAAGGCTCCCCGGCGTCCGTGCTCCTTAAAGGGGCTGGGGCAAACAAGCCGCGCTGGCCAGTTGGTTCGGCGAGCAGCTGGCTTATGCCTTTGTCACCCCAAATGTAAATTCTCAGCTTTATAAAGACCAAAGTGTTGATTCCTAAGCCATATTAAGCCCTTTTCCATTGTGGTGGGATCAAACCCATTTATAGCTGTGTTGTGCAAACACCTTGCTCACTTTTAGTATACATAATGATCTCATGCAAGTCTGCCTGCCTGCTCTGCCTTTGAAGATTAGGTTGGATTGTATGCAGAACAGCAACTTTTTTGTGCTTGTACCCGGGTTTTGGAACTCATGTCATAGAAACATAGGAAGCTGCCATATACTGAGTCGGACCATAGGTCCATCTAGCTCAGTATTATCTACACAGACTGTCAGCAGCTTCTCCAAGGTTGCAGGCAGGAATCTCTCTCAGCCCTATCTTGGAGATGGCAGGGAGGGAACTTGAAACCTAGATGCTCCTCCCAGAGCGGCTCCATCCCCTGAGGGGAATATTTTTCAGTGCTCACACTTCTAGTCTCCCATTCAAGTGCAACCAGGGTAGACCCTGCTTAGCTAAGGGGACAAGTCATGCTTGCTACCACAAGACCAACTCTCCTCTCATTGTCCTCTGGAGTTTGTTTCACCCTCTCACCCCTGGCCTTCCAGTGCTATCAACTTTTTTCTTTCAGAGGACTTTTGGGGTGGAGGGCTAACTTGTCTGCTGCACTCAATGCTCAACCATGATTTAATGATGCTATAGCATGACTAGCATGATACTTGGACTCACATGCTTCCCTCTTCCCTTCACACACAATGAGAAGAGATTTGCTGCTTCCATTCCTGGTTTAAAATAAAATGGGATTTGTCACTGTGTAACAAGTGACAAATTTATTTGCTGTAAACCCAGCAAATCCCAGTTTGTTCTAACCACGGTTTTTTAACAGGCCAGATCTGTACCTAGAGCACTGTTGACAGCCTTCATTTAAAGAATGACCACTTGTTTTAAGAATAGGGACGATCAGGGGCATTACTAGGTATTTAAAAGATCTGGGGCTTGGGCTCACAGCTTCCCTCCATTTTGAGAATTACTTTTCAAGTTCTCTAAAGGAAACCAGCACTCTCTTCCAGTTTTTAAACCCATTAATCACCAGTACATCCTTTATCTGTTGTGTTTTGGCCAGGGGTGTTGCTAGGACACAATATTTTATTATCACATTTCTCTTGACCTTTGCATTAACTTCCTGCGGCAGCCTTTGCCATCAGATGAAACTTGGGAGGAGGTTACTGTGCATTAATAACTCACCCTCACTTTTTCTTTTTTGTTCTTTGAGGTGACTGTGCAATGGCACAATTATTTTTAACAGAGTTTTGTGGGTTAACAATGATTTAGAACCAGGTTCCTTATGAACGTGCAGTGTGCTTCGGGTGAGAGACAGCCCCCTTCCGGCCATGCTTCGCTCCCGAGCTGGACGGCTCTCCATCTGCACCAGGCCAGATGGCCTGGCTATCCGAAGCCAACCAAGGCTCCACAGCACTGCGGTATCATTACCTAGCACTGTAAACCACCCCCATATTTACTACCCTCCTTCTCTTGGGCAATCACCAATACCCTCCTTCTCTTGGGCCATCATGGTTGGATTGTAGCTGGGCACAAAAGCCAACCACTGCTCCCTCCATTGAGCCTGTCAGCTGGGTTGCTGCTGGGCACAAGACTGAGGGGACCCACCCTGAACACTGAAAGAGGAAGCCCCCAGAACAGCCACCTCCCCCTCCTCTTTGCATGCAAATAGGATATAAAGAGGAAATGGGGGAAAGGCACTCCAACTCCTATTTTGCTTGGCTCCATCCCCATCCCCAAGCACACAGAGGAGAGAGCAGGGAGCCTCAAAGAGAGAGGATGTAGTGATGGGGAGAACCTGCTGGGCTGACTGTTTTAATTCCAGCCCAGAGTATGCCCCTTGCTACCACCTCCTGCTTCATCCACACAAGCACAGGGGGCGGGTGGGCAGGCAGGCAGGCAAGAGGTTCAGGGTACTTGGCCAAACAGTTGTGCTTATCTGCTTAAAAATGTCTGAATGAGGCTAGAGTGCTTAAAAAGTGCTTAAAAGGTATAATAAAGTGGGGGAAAACAGTGGGGGGGAACATACTTGGGGGGATCTATCCTAAGTTAGCCATCACTAAGTTAGCAGTCACTTTATACACCAGGGGGCGTATCGTCCATTAGGCAAGGGGAGACAGTTGTCTCCCAGCCTGCTGCCTCAAAGGGTCCCCCAGAGGCCAGTCACACATACCTGTCCCCCACAGCCAAGGCGGCCGCCTGATTGCAGTCAGCCATGGCCGCGCAATGGCCAGCAGCCTTGGTGCGGCGATGGGGGCAAGGAGGGCTTTCCCTTGCCTTCAAGGCAAGACCTGAGCAGCTGCGCCTGTGCACCCCCTCTCTTCCATTCCGGGCAGGGCGGCGGGACAGGTCAGCAGCCACCTGCCTGCCTCATGTGCCATGAGCATCAGGGCAGCATGCACAGGAAGCTAGGCAGTGGCAAGGTTGGCTGGCCCAGCTGGTGGCTTTTGTTTGGACAAAAGACTTGGAGGAGGCAAGGAGGAGAAGCTCCAGAGCAAGCAGAGTAGGGACTGCTGTGATGGTGGACCATTACGTCCTAGTCACCACACTCCACTGCTTGAGCCGCTCTTCCCCTCCTGCATCGTTAGTAGCTATTATCAAAATCCAAAGTTGCAAGAGAAAACTCCCCAGAAATCCTTATCCCACGTAGGATCAGCAGCAGCAAACAGGGCTCTTGGAGGAAGTAAATATGGGGCAGTGGGGTACGAGAAGCGGGGTGTGTCACAGGAGTCAAATTATTTTAATTGTAATCACTGTAATTTGAGCCAAGAGTAATCTTACTTGAGCCAAGAGTACCATGGTCACTTCCTCCTCTGCAAGAGTTGCTTTCATTTTCCTGTTAAAGGCATTGGAGACCTACTGGGGCAGTGAGGGGGGTGGACATGTTCAGCCCTGGAGAACAACAATCCCATGGACTTGTTCTCGTGAACGTGATATGTAAAGAAAAGATTACATCTGATCCGTGGATGTGCAAAGTGCTTTCCTTCCCTCACCATGGCTATCCCCCACCCCCCAGATCTGGAATTAAGGGGGAGTACACCCACACTAGAGGGGTGTGATGCAAGTAAATCTCTAGCTCCAGACTTAAAAAAATATATATTAATCATAACTAGAAAACTGTTGGCACAGATTAACAGTCCTGTGACCCAACACTCAGTTTCCTACAGTGCTAGCCAGTTGCTTCTGTGGGACTTAAAAGCTAGGCACAAACACCTCCCTGGTGTTTGTCTCTAGCTTCTGGCTTTCCAAGGAGGTTTATATAGCTTTCAATGCTGATATTAAATTAGGCAGAAGCCTCTCCCAGCCCTACTACATAATTATTAGTATTTTAACTGGAAAGGGTGTTGGACCAAAATAGCAAATGATATGTTACAACATCCCAGAGGTCTTGGTTATTTTAAGAGTAGGAAGAGAGAAGTGGACCATTGCAGAAGGAGCAAAGGAGGGAGGAATTTGGTACGAAGGGTGACAGTGATTGGTGAGGAAGGAGGTTGGTTTGAGAAAGTTGCTTGACTAAGTGACAAGACGAGAAAAAGAGCAGGCAAAGCAGAGCAAGGGTTGAGCCTGGAGAATAGAGGGATGGTAGGAAGGGTACGAGGGCTAGGGAGTTTGTTAAGGGTAGTAACAGTAGGGATAAATCTTCAAACTTCATGTAGTTAGAGCTGCAATGTGTCTACAGTCTATGATGTTGCACCCATTTACAGATAGGAAGCAAAGAATTAATCAATTTTCCCACATGATTCAATGAGGCTTGGCTGGATGAGAATTTCCTGACCACATTAGCTTTATCCCAGGTTTCATCTGTTTGCTAGTATTTTTGCCAGGACCTCTTTATTCTCCAGAAACAATGAAGAGTCTTGTGACACCCCTTACAGACTAACACATGGATTATAGCACAGGTTTTCATGGAGTACAGTCACATCGTTGGGTACATGAAGTATAATCTCAGACAGGTGCATATATAGTGGGGGAGGGGAGTGAAAATAATGGAATGGCCTTATAATGGCCTTATTCATTTATTGCTTAATTACCAGACTTTAGGGCAGGAGTGGGGAACCTTGGCCCTCCAGCTGTTGTTGAACTACAACTCCCATCATCCCCAGCCATAATTATTGTGGCTGGGGATGGTGGGAGTTGTAGTTCAACAACAGCTGGAGGGCCAAGGTTCCCCACCCTTGCTTTAGGGGCATGTTTGCCTTGCAAACAATAACTGCCCCCCACCCTCAGATAGCTGGAACTTGCCTTCAATTAGCTGGAACTTGCAAGTTATAGAGCTCAAGGACTTGAGTTGAGATATGTGCAATTATTAGTTATTCATTGATACTGTTGTATTAGTTGGTTCTACTGCTATTTATACCTTGTAACTGTAGTTGGGATAGTTAGCAGAGACATGGGGCCAGGAGAAGGAAAGGAAGGCAGCAAGAGGCCCATTTTAAAATCTCATCTACGGGCCCACTCCAACCTTGGTACACCCCTGTTACACACAATCATAGTGGCTAATTTGTCTTTTCTTTTCTGGAGTGCTTACTGGGGCCAAAAGATGAAAACAGGGTCCCAGAGGAATAAAACACTGATGAACACACTACACTTAGCTGGCTGACTCCATAGGCAGCATTCAGGCCAGGGCTTCAAACAGGGGTGTAACAAAGTTGGAGTGGACCCTTGGAGAAAAAGTGAAGGTGGGCTCCTCCCCCCCCCCCGCCATCTCCCCACATTCTTTGGAGATGCAGAAGGGGGAAAGTGAAGAACTCAGCAAGTGAGCTCCTTCTCCCTTAAGGGACCAGGGACATGTTTCACCTTTTGTTCAGTTATAACTTTGACTCTAGCTTTAAGCATACCAGAGTTGCACCACTTGCCCTATTTATGATTTTCCTCTGATTGTGTGCACAGAAGCATGAGACCTTTTCGGGTTTCTGGGCAGAAAAACCTACCCAACAACCAGTTGTTGTTTAAATCCAATTTCTTCCCACAATTAGTTTCCAGTTTCTGATAGACATTTCCATGGCATCCCATTAAAATGTTTATCTAATTGTCTGCCAGAAAGGAAAATCTAAAGAGAATTTGGAACAAGACTAGAAAGAGGAGTTCTTTGGGACACCCCAAGGTCTTTATTTCCTCTCTGTCTTTTCAGAAACTATTAGCAGTTGTATTATGGACACATTTGTTGTTCTGGAGGGAAATGAGATACCTGGTCTAGCTTAATATTCTTATTTCTTATGAAGCAAGCATGTGTATCTCTATCTATATCTATATAGCTGCGGGTGGGGGGTGTACACACACACACACACACACACACACACACACACACACACACGTACCAATGACTTAATTCATGCTGTTCATAATTAAATTTCTGTTAAATTGACCTTTATATAGCCTAATCTGTAAGTTAATGCTCTCTCTGCATGGAAGAGAGATGTGAAAGGGAGGGTCAACTGAGCAAAGAGGCTCAATTGTGTTGTCACAACACAGCAAATCTTAATAAGATTTTGCCTTTCATCATAGATTCTGGCTCTTCTTTCCTATGAATTAGATATAATTTGGCAATGGAGAAGCTGGATGACAAGATTCTTGAAGCAATGTCTGGCACAGCTCCTGTGCAACACAGAATTGAAATACAACCTCTATGGAAATCAAAGTTAATGTGATAAGAAATATTAGGAGAAGTGAGAAGGATGTTAGTAAATTTGCCATGCCTGACACTACATTTCTCTCCCCCTACCGTAGTCAAGAAGCTGGTGAGCATGCAATGAGCAGCACCGATCATAATCCAGTAAAAACTGGCCAGTAGTCTACTGATGTGGGCTGAGGTACAGTTCAGTCATGTTGTGATATTGGCAGCAGCCTGCGTCCAACTTTTTTGGCAGGCCAGAGCCTCTGCCACAGCCGCCCCTTTTACTCACCTGCTGCCGTTGCTAACCTCTGTGGTCTCACTAACCACCACTACTTCAGCCGGCAAAGGGAAGCCAACCAGCCACAGTGCAGTATAATGACATTATCCCTGTGATAGCAGGCACTGGGAGGTAATGTCATGCCACAGCTGGCAAAGGTCAGCAGTGGTGATTGCAGTGGTTAGAGGGCCAGAGGAGGGCAGTGGCGGGAGGAAGGGGGCCCTGAAGCAGGTGGGCAGGGAGGTGAATGGTGGGCAGGGGCCTGTGGCAGATGACTGGGCCTGTGATGGCTCCGTCCAGTGGCCCTCCCAGCAGCCTTCCCACCCTGGCAGCCCATGTTCATAGCATGTGGCTGCACAATAGTAGTTCCACCTCCGGTACAGTTGATAGAACGCTGAGGTTGGCCCAGGAAAATCTGACTTCTGAAGCATGTTCCATCATCTTACTGTCTGGATTGACTGCCTGTTCTCTCCTAGATTTTGCAATATGTAAATTTACTGTATTGACCTTTCTTTTATTATTATTAAATGTGAACAGGTTACAGTGTCATACATCCATATAGGTATGAAAGGGAGAAACAGGTATTCAGATTAGTTCAGGCTGTTGCTTGTAGGATAATTGGCTATTCCCAAAACCCTATCTGTCTTCCTAGTCTTAGGGGAAATGAGTACATTTTAAATTTTAAAATTGATGTAAATAAAACCTTAGGATTTGCATACTTAGTGTAACATTTAAACTGAAATATTGGTACATTCATGGTAATGACCATGCCAGAGCTCTGTGACCCAGGAATACACTGTGGTGGCATGCTATATATATATTGTGCCCTTGAGTCGGTGTCAACTCCTGGCGCCCACAAGCCCTGTGGTTTTCTTTGGTAGAATACAGGAGGGGATTACCATTGCCGCCTCCTGCGCAGTGTGAAATGATGCCTTTCAGCACCTTCCAATATCGCTGCTGCCAGATATAGGTGTTCCGCATATTTGGGGAAACATACCAGCAGGGTTTTGAACCAGCAACCTCTTGCTTGCTAGGCAAGTCATTTCCCCGCTGCGCCATTAGGTGGCTATGCTGTGTGTATGCCTGCAATTTATTTTAAACAAGATACAGAGGGCATAGAACGTTGCATGTGCTAGCCTGTTTCTTCACATACCTGATGTCACATTTAAACCAGGCCTTACGTGTGGAATATAGCCATTCTGCTCTGAAAGGTTTTGACAGAGAATTGAATAAATCCATTCTGCTCCACCAAAGCTTGATTGCGGATTGCATCATTCAACACAGATTCTGCAATCCTCCACTCCAGACATGAGAAGGAGGGCTGGCTGCACTGGGCTGGCTCACCAGCTCCAAGGCCTCCTGCATGTCTAGAGGACGAAGCAGATGATAGCAGCACTTCAGGTGTGGGTTGTTATGGAAAACTAACTCATCTCTACTTAGAGGCTCCTGTATAAGGGCAGCACGCTGGAAAAACCCTTCTGGTGTATATTTGGAGATGTGTGTGACAGCATCAATCCACCCCATATCTGTTGATGATTCTGGTGGCAGGCAGTGTTTCTTTTTCCTTCTCCAGGTAGCCCACTGTGCTCTTGCTGTGTTCCTGACCACATGGGCCTCTCCTTCCTCCCCACATACGGCTGCCAGAGTAATCGTACGGCAAGTGTGGCAGCTCTGCGCATGAAAGCACGGGAGCACTCTGAGGCTGTGCTGCAGTCAGCTAACCTCCTGGCCTCTGTCAGCCCCACCCCCACTGGAGGGGCCAAGCCTGGCCCAGAGAATGCCTTGGACAACAAACCTCCCTTGACCATGGAACAGAATGAAAGCGAGAAGAATGTTTGAAACCCTACCTGCCACATCACAATGAACTCAAACACCCCAAGAAAGCAAATCCACCCCAACAGAGCACCTCTACAACAATCTGGATTATTTTGTAACTGGGAGAAGCCTTGGTAGTTGCCCTCCACTAACCCACCAAGCTACAAACACTAGCTTTCTTTGTCCATCTCTCTTATCTTTTTCACTTCTTGGTAGATTTCCTCATGTTCCTTATGGCTCCTCTTGACCTTCTTAGCACCATCTGCCACTAACACTGGATAATGGGACTGGGACTGGACACAGGAATCATGAGGGAAATACAAGACAGAAACAGAAGGGCATTTGTCTGGTGCTTATGTTATGTGTAAAGCCCTTGGGGGAAGACAAAAGTTTCCTTCAGCATCACCTAAGGTTCCTCTTTCATTAAGAGAGTAAGCAAGTATAGTAAGAGATGATGGGGATTGGAGAGTTCCTTCTCTACAGAATGTGCTCTGTGTAGATCCCCCCCCTCATGGGGACTGGGATTTCAAGTGGGCATTCCAAAGGCTCAGGCAGCAATATAGACGGAGGTCTGTCTTGCAAAGTCTGTCTTGCAAACTCTTGCAGAGGGATGGCCTTCTGTCCCAGTTGCTCCCTGAAAAGGACATATACCTTGCTGCAACAGTGCCACACCCAAGCCATTCTACACAGTGCTCTACAATACACAGAAAGAAGAGGCAGTCTACATACTCCGTAGGGTTTTGCCTTAGTGTTACTAACTTTCTGGCTCAGTCTCAAGCCATGGCAGTCAAGCAGGACACATAGCAAGATTGTGGTGATTTCCTGGACAACACTGGGGCTAAATTTCTAGGAATTCAAGCCGCTTCCATGGAACTATCACCATTCATGGTCCAAACAGGAGGACAAAGATATCACTGGCAGAACAATTCTAGTGGAAATATTGAGGATGATTCCAGTTAACACCTCTTTTCTAAACTAATTTTCTTAGCTAGGATTGTGGGGCATTAAAAATGCTCTGAGAAGTCTCTACCACTTTGAATGGCACATCCAGCTAGAATCTGGACAGTAAATACGTTTGGGTCATTAAAAGAACTGTTTGACTTGTGGGGGGGATGATATTTCTTTAGAACATTAATAGGATCCCTCTTAACCTGTTCCACTTGCCATACTGAGAGCCCTTTTTCAGCTTATCCCCCTCCCCATTAATCACAGCAGAACAGCAGATGTGAAGTTCTGCCTTGAGCCCAGACACCATCAGACACCCCAATCGCGTAAGCAAATTCATCAATCGCGTAAGCAAAGCAAAATAAATGAAATGCCACCAAAGCCACTTCACTAGCAGTCCATGCACAATACTTTGGTTCATATTTTTTAGCTATTTAGAACCTCTAACATTATTATATTGATATTCTCAGATCTGCCCCCTTTCATGGACCTAAGCCCACTGAGTGCCTCCTGAGGCCAGACTATGGAGGACCTGCCCATTACCTTGAAGGCTTGACATAAGGGCAATAGCCCGTATGAAATCATCCCTGCATTCATTAACACAGAGAGGGGAAGCAGGATGATGCCTGCTGCCCACAACCCCAATACCAATGCTTCTGTTGGTCATGCCCCTCAGCAGCCCTGGGAGTTCCCACTCCCATGGCGTATGCAGGTAGGGCCCCTTTTTCATAAAGGCTAAATGTGTGGCCTCCAGGGCATGGCCAGTGAGTAGGTTGGCATCAGGGGACATAGCCAGTGGGTGCAAGAAGCCTGCTCTTTAACATGGCCTTTTAATAAATGTGCCATAATGCTAAAGCAGGCAATCATTGTCACTCTGGAAATTGCAGCATTCATGTGGAGCTGGGGGTCCTTTCTCTAGCTCCAAATTTTGTTCATCTTGAGTTCTTAAATTTTGTTCCCCTTGAGCGTCTACCTGAAAAGCATCAAGAATGTTTCTGCCTTCCAATAGTGCCAAGCAGCACTCACGGAAGAAGAGGAATGAATCCCTTTCTCTCTTCATGATCCTGCCAGTCATCATTGGGCATTGCCCCCCCCCCCCACTTATTTCCTAAGTTCCATCACTAAAATGGTCTGCCAAATATAAGCAATCCCAATTTCACTTCAGCATAATTACTCATCATTCAGGTGAACTTGGCCCTTATATACACTAACTCTTTATTCTAATGGTTTGATTAAACTCATTTTTCCTGCAGAAAGGTACATAAATAAGTGAACTGTTGAGCAAATTAAGAATACTTAACAGCATTGCATCTGAAAAGTAGTTATGCTGATTAAATTTTCTGTCCTTGAGGATTTTCAGGAAATTACTTTTGATCGTCAATAACACAATTAAGTAAACTACACGCACATTAGCATGAATAATTGATAAGAAATTATGTATTACCACGAAGCACTGATTTAATAATTCATGGTGCGACACTCTAGTGACTGTGCAAAACTGGAGA
The DNA here is from genome assembly GCF_027244095.1 of Hemicordylus capensis. Classification (NCBI taxonomy): domain Eukaryota; kingdom Metazoa; phylum Chordata; class Lepidosauria; order Squamata; family Cordylidae; genus Hemicordylus; species Hemicordylus capensis. The sequence goes on along the minus strand of NC_069659.1, from coordinate 193,148,699 downwards.
CTGTCACAAAGCCTGCCTGCCTGCCTGCCTGATGTAGCTGGAAATGCTGTCTGGCAGTTTTGCTGTATAATAACAAGAAATACCTGCTGCATGATGTATTTTATGCTGGTTTAATTAAAAAAAACACACATTCAGAAAAAAGGACCCTGAGGAAAGCTCTGCATTATTTTTCTTTCTGTATATCACTGGTTTGCTTTTTTATTTTTAAAGGCAGAACTGTCTCTCTCTCACACACATATACACAAAACACAGTTCCTCAACATATTTCTGATTCATTTAAGAAAGGCTTGTATTTGTAACACTCCTGGTAAATAGTGCTCAAAGATTTTCAGTCTGAAAATTATAATTGCATTATTGCGCATTGATGTTGACCCTAGTGACAACTGGAATCCCTGTTTTGTCACTTTGCATGATACTATTTGACAAAAACCTGTAAAATTTCAGTGGAAAAATGGATGAAATTCACATTGTAATTTTAACTTCCATGACCAATTGTTGATGGAGATTATATATGGGAAATACAATACAATGAATATTTATATACCACTTTTCAACAGAAGTTCCCAAAGGTTACACAGATATGAATAAAAAATAAATAAAATGGCTCCCTTTCCCCAAAGGGATCAAAATCTAAAAAAGAAACAGAAGATAGACACCAGCAACAATAGCTGCTGGAGGGGTGCTGTGCTGGGGATGGATAGGGCCAGTTGCTCTCCCCCTGCTCACTAAAGAGAATCATCACTTGTAAAAGGTGCCTCTGTGCTCAGTTAGCAGGGTATTAACTGCTAACTAAATTAAAGTCTTCATTCTCTCCTTGGAAGCTGTTTTATATTGTCAGATCAATGGCCTCTGCTGAGTAATGACTCAAGCTGTGCTCTGCCAGTAATTCTCCAAGGCCTCAGACAGAGATGATTAAAACGAGGAGGGAAACCATGTATGAGCTCCTTGGAGGGAGGGCAGAATACACATGTAATATAGGTGTAGTTTGTGATCCAAACTACATGTGCAGTTTGAACCTGGCTACATGTTACACTCATCATCAACCACATGTAAGTCATATAGGATTTGGGCCTTGCAAAAATCCCTTTTCCATGCAACTTTCCTATATTATTCAAGAAAAAGAGAGCCAAAGCAGGTCCGTATTTTCTCAATGCTTTATTTCAACTCCTTCTAAAACAAAGCAAGTCTGTCTCCTATTGGTGACATACTCTGCAATCTAAACTAGATCTGGGAGTTAACTCTTTTTATTACACTTGCTGTGTATGCCTGGTACATGTATAAATGTAATTATCTTGTATGCTGGACCATTTGTGTGTAATGCTAGAACACTATCAATGGACTTGCCCGGGCCATTGGTGGTCAGCTAACATTAAGACACAAATGAACCAATGCACATAATAAATGCATAGAAACGTGACCAGCTGTGTCTGAATAGCTTATACAAGAAATAGCTATCTCTATAGCCTGTGCACTTTACAAATCAGGCTGAATATTCTGAAGCTCCCCTGGAGATAGACAAAGAGGAAAGGAGAGGTGTTGGAAAATCCAACCTTTTCCCCTTCTGTGCCATTTCTCCCATTGCTCACCCTGCAGAAACAGCCTTCACAGAGGAAAATGCGATTACGGCATCTGTACAGGGTGCAGCTAAAGGTCAGCCACAACACATCATCAGTTTTAGTTTCAAAATGTGGTTTTTCATATATTGTCAATCACTAGAGGGCAAATAAAGCACTTCCTCTTTTATGCAACTATTCTTGTATTCTTGCCTCATTTTCTGTGACTATTATGTTTTTCAACATTCTCATCCCCACAAAAGCATTTAAGGGAATTCATAATGAAGAGACCTGCAGATGCAGTGAGAACATCCAAGTGGCAGTGAGGGCTGATGCCAGCTTTGTCCTCACTCCCCAATAATGTTTGGTGATGCTGCCCACTACAAGAAACAGCTGTTGAGGCCACAGTGGGTGGGGGTGGGGAGGAGAGGACCCACCCTCTTGAGAACTTTGACATCCATTGTTAGAAATGAGGAGTTGTCTTGACATGTGATCAAAAGGCAGGGTTGAAATCAAGTTGCCATCAGCAGCACCAGGTGACCAGATGGCTGCACATTTGCAAGTAGTTGGCCAGGGGTGGGGGGGAAAAGAAAGCATGGAGCAGAAAAGGATGGGGCAGACTGTTAAAGGAGAAGGAAGAAGTGCATGCATTGTGGGGATGGAGAAGATTGGCGAGCTGAGAAGAAGCACTGCAATGGTAGGGGCTTGAGAGCTTTTGCTACTCGAGGTGATGCCAAGAAGCTACTGGCTCTGCCCTTTTGAAAATTTGGTGATGCCAAGAAGCTGCTGGCCCTGGCCATGCCAGAAGAGTTACTATACAAGCCGAGTGCCTTGAACAAACAAGGAGGAACAGCCAAAATTCCCTTAACCGGAGAGTCACACTACATCAGCTACCTCCTGTGCTATTGCTGCTGATGCCGTGTGTGTGTGTGTGAGAGAGAGAGAGTGAGAGAGAGAGAGAGAGAGAGAGGTGTGCCATTAGCACCTATAGGTGCACTTATGACAATTTTATTTATTTTTATTTCTTTAATATTTCTACCCCACCCCTCTTGGGGCAGCTCACAACAATAAAATAGATACAATATAAAATTAACCAAATTAAGTAAACAAGTTACAAGTCAGGATAAAACCACAATCAGAATTAAGTTTCAAATTAAGTTATTTTAAAAGCTAAAAATTGAGAATTATAAAAACTAAAGATATTACCAAATATAAGCAAAGATGGAGCATTAAAAAAAAACTCTTTAAAAAGATGTGTTCTAGTTGTTTTTTTAAAAACACTGAGGGAGGGCACATGGTGAAGCTCTTCAGGGAGGGCATTCCAAAGCTGAGGGGCCACAACCGAAAAGGCCCTGTCTCTAGTCCCCACCAACTGGATCTCTGTTAGTGGAGGGGCCATGAGCAGGGCCTGAAATGATGAGTGGAGGGCCTGGCAGGTTCATATGGGTAAATGCGGTCCGACAGGTACCCCAGCCCCAAGCCATGTAGAGCTTTAAAGGTCAAGACCAGCACTTTGAACCTTGCCCGGAAGCAGACTGGTAACCAATGAAGTTACTGCAGGATGAGTGTGACATTCATGAAACAACTTGTGACCACGAGCATCTCTGAAACAGCATTCTGGACCAGTAGAAGATTCTGAACCATCTTCAAGGGCAACTCCACATAGAGCGCATTGCAATAGTCCGATCTGGATGTTACCAAAGCATGAGTGACTGAGGTCAGGTCTGACTTCTCCAAGTAGGGTCACAGATGGCATACCAGCCATAGCTGGTAAAAGGCATTTCTGCACACTGCTGCCACCTGCGCCTCCAAGGACAGTGTTGGGTCCAGAAGCACCCCCAAGCTGCAGACTTTGTCTTTCAGAAGGAGTGTGACTCCGTCCAGGACGAGATTTACCTCATTACTCAGATGATCAGTTGGATTAAGTTTCAGCTTCTTTGCCCCCATCCAGTCCAGAACAGCCTCCAAGCCCTGGACCCACTGTCTCCCTGGTGTCTGCTGACTTAAAAGATAGGTAGATCTGGGTGTCATCAGCATATTGACCTCTCCCAGAGGTTTCATGTAAATGTTAAACAGCATGTGGGACAAAATAGATCCCTGTGGCACCCCATAGGCCAAAGGCCAAGGGGTGAAGCAGGCATCCCCCAGCACCACCTTCTGAATACGACCTTCCAGGTAGGAGCAGAGCCACTGTATGCCCCCAAGTCCCAGCCTGGAGAGACATCCCAGAAGGGTCAATGGTATCAAAAGCAGCTGACACATCACATGCAAAGGGGGCGTGGCCTCAAGCTCTAAAGAGCCAGAGGGAGCTTTGCAGTCTCATTTCAGGGCAGGCTTGCTGCCTGAAAGCATCTCTTCAATCTCAAGGTGCACTCCTTGTTCCTTAAACATCCTTAAATTTTGCAGGCAACCCCTCTCCCCATCCTGCTCAAATCCAATCTTCCTTTCTTTGGGTGGGTTTTTCTCTGTGCTCTGTTGTTATTAGAGGGGATTAGAGGGAGGGGTGGGGAGAGGAGTAGGCTCTTAACTGTGCTGGCTTGCCTTTCCAGCAGCTCATGGGCACATGGATTTGATTGTTGCAGAAGGATAAATGAAATCTCTTTTCCTCTGCTGTTTGCTCTGATTTATTGGTACAGTTTGATTAACATTCCAGAATTGTTCATAAGTGTACCCCTTATGAATTAATTTGTTAGTTTCTCTCTCTTCCTTGCCCTGTGCTTGAGTTTCCCCAGCAATAGCTCTGCCTACTCATTTTGTGTATCTTACTCTTAAGTTGGAGTGGGGTTTTTTGTTTTTGTTTTTGTATGTTGTAGCTGTACATGCATGTAGGCTGACCTGTGTTTTGGAGAAGGCACTGAGGCTGTAAAGCAACCCATGCTATTCAGTAACATCAAAGCTGATGAGCATTGCCAAAGCAACAGGTGAGGGGAAGCAGGTTGCCTTAGCAGACAAAGGTAAAGCTTTTTCTACTGACCATAGCACCCTCCACATCTGTGCCTCTTTAAAAAAAGCTAATAGCTAGTGATACTTCCTTAATAGGCACCAGTGGCTAGAAGATAGCTGTGTAATTTAGCATTGGTTACTAGGACTTGTGGTTACTAGGTCCTGACAGGCCCACATGCTCGGGTGGGCTGGAGAGAGATAGTTTGGCAGCTGAAGTGCTGGACTAGAACCAGGGAGACCTGAGTTCAAATCCCCATTCAGCCATGAGACTTGCTGGATGACTCTGGGCCAGTCAATTCTCTCTCAGCCTAACCTACTCCACAGGGTTGTTGTGAGGAGAAACCTAAGTATGTACACCACTCTGGGCTCCTTGGAGGAAGAGTGGGATATAAAAAATGTGAATGTTGCTGCTTGCTGCGAGGGGCAGGGGGGTTGCTAATACACACTGCTGGATTTGAAAAGCAATAAACATGCTGGTCAAGGAATGCCAGGACTACATCCAGTCTCCAGTACCTCTCTGAATAACTGATAGATGTGATTCCTGCTTTCTGAAGAAGGCTGTATCTGTGCTGCCTCAGCAATTTGCATCAGTGAAAGCAAGTAAGGTGCAGTTATAATTTTCAGGTAGTGCCATAATTTGTTAATTAAAAGATTAACAAGCTTGAATTTTATTTTTGAACTGATATTATGGTGAAGTTATCTGAAAGATGGGTGTCAGAGATATTTGTGGGGTGGGGGTGGGGGTGCAATTTCAGTGCTTGCCCTAAGTGCTATTTTCCCTAGATACGCCTCTGAGCAGACACAATGGTAGCGGAAAAGTAGGATTTCTTTGCCACCATCACTGCCATAGAGTAGGCTGTAATATGAGCTCCAGCCTGTGTTTGGTCACATTCATTCTGAGTTTTTTTGCCAAGGATGCTCAAGCCATCTACCAGCAACTGCTTCATTGTCCATATACCAGGCTCGGCAGGTCAGATGTCTAGGTGTGACCGTGTCAATTGCCCGACCCATCTCCTCTAAGCAAAGGGAGACCAAGGCATCAACAGAATTGTCCACTCTCCCAGCAGGAAACTTCCCCAGAGCCATTAAGAGTCCATTAGGATCCATAAGCCTTGAGGGTGGAGCATCCTAATTGGTTCCCCACCCCTGCAGAGTAGGGATGTGCTCAAAACCGGTTCTCCTGGTTCGGTTCGAATTTGAACCGGGTTTGAACCGGGGGGTGGTGGTTCGGTTTGGGTTTTGTCCGAACCACCCCCTGGTTCGGTTCGCATTCGAACTGGTTCGAACCTCGAAAAGTAGCTAGGATGAAAGCTAACCTTGTGTGCCACCTACCACTCAAACCTCAAATCGATTGGACCTCCCTCTGATTTTTTTACAAATTTTAAAAATATTTTCAAGTTTTGCCCATAATGCCCTATGTGGAGCACTTAGGGGCAAAAAGCTGGGGTGGGTGGTAGGCACCCATGGGTGTCCTCCACTCCAAAAATCCCAAGGCAATTGGTTGCTCCTAGTATTATTGGTGAATTTTTTGGGGGGGAAATTCCCATTGGATAGAATGGGGATTTGGGGCAGCCCCGGACCCGCCTCTGTGGGGTGGCAGCACCCCCAAAGTGGGTCTGGGGCAATGGAAAAAATGGCCTCAGTCCCTCCCAAGCATCCCCAGATGGATAGGAGTGATGGTTTTTTTATTAAGATTTTCTAAAGCATTAAATAATATCTAATTGGAAAGAATAGAATGTGTGTCAGTGGGTGAAAGGTAAAGCCAGCAAGCTCTGAGAGAGAGATAGTTATTTAATGCCTTAGGAAATCCTAATTAAAAAAACCATCACTTCTATCCATCCGGGGATGCTTGGGAGGGACTGAGGCCATTTTTGCCATGGCCCCAGACACACTTTGGGGGTGCTGCCACCCCACAGAGGCGGGTCCGGGGCTGCCCCAAATCCCCATTCTATCCAATAGGAATTTTTTTTTTCTTTTCAAAAAATTCACAAACAATACTAGGGGCACCCATCAATTGCCACCCCAGCTTTTTTGTCCCTCTCTGGGCGCCCTAACGTGTAACACCCAGTCAGTCCACCTCACCTACCACCTACCCAAGCAAATAAAATGACACACAGACAGACACCAACTATTGACTCTCTAATCTAACAAAAAGGCCACTGCTGCTGCTGCTGCCTGCCAGCAGTACAGCAGCACACACACAGAGAAGAAGCAGGAGGCGGAGCAGAGCAGCAGACCTGCTGCTCTGCATGATGGATGAATGATGTGATGCCCAAAGAAACCACTGCCTCAGTGCCTGCCACTGAGGCCACCACAGACAGACAGAAGCCAACCTGCTCTGCTGCTCCTCCCCTCCATGGATGATGCACACACCCCCTACATCTGAGTTCTGATCTGACTGAAAAGGCCAAGAAGGTGTCCAGGCAGGCCAGGGGACCAATCCAAACCAGACCAAGTGAAGAGTCAGCACAGGCCAGCAGCAGCAGCAACTACTACTACTACCACTACTACCAGTGCTACACCAACATTGCCAGTCACACGCACCACAGCCTGAGCATAGCACACAGCCAACAGCTGCTGCCAGCCAGTGCCTAGCAAGCCAAGCCAACAAGAGGAGAGCTAAGTAGACGGCGCGCGCACGCCAACCCGTGATGACGCAACTGCAAGGGGAGAGGGCACAATTACAGGCAGGAGGAGGAGAAGCAATTCTAGCACAGATTTGAAAGTTAAAATTAAGGACTACCACCAGTGTGTCTGTAGTGTCTGTCTACATAGTGCAGTGAGTGCAGCTGAGCTGAGCTGCGTGTGAGGATGATAGTTAGAGCAGACTCAGAGCACTGAGGATGGGCAATGGCATTGGCAACCAACACAACACAACACTCACCTGCTACTGGTTCAGTACTACTAGTAGTTGTCTCTTGTCCACACTAGTGTCTTCATCTCTTCTTCGTGTGCGCAGTGAGTGCATGCCTTTTGCCTTACTTGGGGAAAGAAATGGTTCTCTGGTCCACCACATATTTGCTCTAGGACACAGAGAGGCCCAAGGCAGGTGGTGGCACCAGTGTGAGTGCATGCGTGTTGGTGTTTGCCAGGTGTGTGTGTGTGTGTGTGTGTGTGTGTGTGTGTGTGTGTGTGTGCTGCTAGCTAGGAGGGGGGAGGGAGGGAAGGGGGGAGGAAAGGGGAGGGGGAGTGGGAGGGGGAGAGGGATGTAGCAGAGGGGATTGAAGGGGGAGGAGGGTCCGGCTCAGAGTTGGTCAGCCACATATTATGCACACACGTGATGCGTGTGCTTCGGTGGGAGAGACCAGATTCTCATCAGCTTGCCAGACCAGGGGCAGGTGAGATGGGTGTGGAAGGGAGGATGGAGGGTGATGAAGAGGAAGGAGGGAGGATGAGGGGAGGGATGGAGGGAGGGATTGGGGGGGAGGGAGGGTTGGAGGGGGAGGGGAAAACATGTAAATACACAGCACAGACAGGAGACAGCACACTACACAGCAAGCATCCACACACAGAGACAGTGCTAGGCATCCATTCACACAGACAGACAGACGCAACAGAAACAAACAGCCTGCACCACACACGCACGCACAGACACACACAGACCCAATTCCCTCCCCTCCCCCCAAATAACCCAGACAGACAATCAAAGCAAGCAATAGTTATCAAACAATATGTTGTGTTGGCAGCCAGTTCATTGCTATTATGATGGTTTGTGTTTTTTTGCCATCAGCCAACATCAACAGTGACCATAATCACCACATGCACAGACACACCACACGCGTGACGACACACACAGACCCACACGTGTGACCACACGCGTGACCACACGCACAGACACACAGACCCAATTCCCTCCCCTCCCCCCAAATAACCCAGACAGACAATCAAAGCAAGCAATAGTTGTCAATCAATATGTTGTGTTGGCAGCCAGTTCATTGCTATTATGATGGTTTGTGTTTTTTTGCCATCAGCCAACATCAACAGTGACCATAATCAAGAACATAAGACGAGAATTCATTCGTGAAGCAAGGAAGTGGGGTAGCATTAAAAAGAAATTAAACTCATTTTTCATGTAAACCAACCCCCCACACATGATTTTTTTGGTAACATTTTCAATAAAATCAATTCATTCAGCAGTCATTTTATTATTCCTTTGTTACCAGTATGATTTTTGAAAAATTTTGAGTGTTGATTTTAACATGAGATTTTTTTAAAAAATTATTTACATATTTATTTACATATTTATGTACATATTTACAGAACGTATACCCACCGCTGCTGCTGAAAGTCTAGTACTATTAGGGCTGTGCTACTTTGGGTGTGTGGGCCGTGCCCACATCGGGTCCCCAAATGCTGACAGGTGGAGATAAGGGCCTGTGGTCGTCAGCATTGGGTTTCTTTTTAGGTGGGCATGGGCATTGTAAACATTTGGCCAGTTGCAGCACTACTATTACTAGAACTTCTGGTGTGTGGGCACTGCATGCTATGACTTGGCTGGCATGGCTCAGCATCTGTCATGTCAGCTCAGCTAGAGGTGGAAGGGGGGAGGGGAGGGATGAGCGCAGAGGATGAGCCAGGCAGGTGACCAACCATGGGGCAACCACGGTAATCACTCACCCAGCTCAATCTCCAGCTCGGGGTAGCCCAGCAGGGGGAGGTTGATCTTGAGGAAGACCAACTGCTCCACCAGACCAGCGTCCAAGCGGGAGTGAGAGGGTGTCACCATGTCCCTGGCATGTGAGAACACCTGCTCGCTCTGGACACTGGTTGGGGGCAGGAGAGGAGGCGCACAGCAACCACTGCCAGGTCCGGCCAGATTTGGCAGTGGGTCACCCAGAACTGTGTGCAGTCCATGCTGTTTTCCTCCACAGGCTCCTCCAAGTACTGCGCAACGCATTGCTCAGCACTGGAGGGGGGCCTGGCAGGTCGAGCCTCCCACACACCAGGCAAGGCACCAAAGCACACCCGCTGAAACCACTGGGCGGATTTCGCGGCGGGAGCAACTGGCTGCTGCGATGGCACTGCCTGGGATGCCACGCTGCTGGACTGGGAAGAGGGAGGGGAAGGGGTTGCTGACGCCGGTTGGCCACCCATGCTGCTGCTGGGTGCTGGTTGGGCGGCGGGGGGCTGCCCCCGCACCACTACCAACCTCCTGGTCTCTGCGGGCCCTAGCGGCTTCCTCCTCCCTCACCTTCTGTACCAGGAGGTCCCTCCACCCGGGCAAGTCGCCGGCACTGACATTGCCCTTGATAGCTGGGTTGCAGAGACAAGTGAGGACATACTCCTCCCTGCTTCCCAACTCACCAACGAGCCGCTTGGCCACTCCAGACTTCAGCCTCCCAGCCAGAGCACGACCCCCTGGCATGGTCAGAGAAGTCTGGAGTTCACCCATCAGCTTCTCCAGACCCAGAGCTGTGGGCAGCACCTGGCTCAAGGGAGTGGTGTCGGCACACAAGCCCTTCGTGGCAAGCTGGAAGGGCTCAAGTGCCGACACCGCGTTGGACATCTGCTTCAACTCTGCGTTCGAGAGGTCACAGACGGCCAAGGACTCATCCCTCGCCAGGGCGCCAAGGGCTCTCTCCTGCTCCAACAGGTGCTGGAACAGGAGGAAGGTGGAGTTCCACCATGTATCAACATCCGTAGGGATGAGATGGCGAGGAAGCCCAAGGTCATCCTGCTTCTGGCGAAGCAGTCTCCTGGACCTCTCGCTGCGGTGGAAGTGGGCGGCCAGCTTGCGAGCCTTCTTGACAAGCGTGGCCGTGGCAGCAACAGCACCGGCGGGGGGGTCTGTCCCTGGGATGCTTTCAGCTCCTTAAGGCCGAGGGTGTCCCTGACGGTCAGATGGAGCGTGTGTGCCATACACCGTATGTTCACACAGCACATGACAGTCTCGACAGTGGTGGTAATGTTGGATCCATTGTCAGTGACAATGAATCCCCTGGAGAGGTGTGGACACCCGTCAATCCACTCCTCTATCTGGCGGTCGAGTACGGCCGCCACCTCCTCCATGGTGTGCCTCGTGTCCATCGTCTCCACGTGCAGAATGGCCCACCTGTGCCATAGTGCATCGGGAGCTGCGCCGGACCCGGATGCATCGCCCAAGGAGGTCCCCTCACTCTCTGGTCCCCACCAGTGGGCAGTGAGGGCCAGGAAGGCAGCGTGCATCCCACTGACACTGGTCCAGAGGTCAGTTGTGAAATGCACGCTGGTGCCGGCCGGAGCCGCACGCAGCCCGGCCAACACGAGCTCCCTGCACCGGCGGTACAGGGAGGGGACCACGTTCCGGCTGAACATGGTCCTTGAGGGGATGATGTATTCGGGCACAAGGTACTGGAGTATCTGGCGGAAGCCGGAGTTCTCGACCACCTGAAACGGCTGGTCATCGGTGGAAATCATCTCCCCTATGAGGCGGGTGAGGTGATGATGATCCACACGAACAGCATGCTTGCTGCCCGACACTGTGTCCACCGCTGGACTGGCAGTGTAGCCTGCTTTTTGGCTGGCACAGGCACACTGCCCTTGTCCGCCCTAGTGGCAGTTGCACAAGGCGCACTAGCGCTGCCAGCCTGGCCAAGGAGACCTGGGTGGTGAAGTGCCATGTGCCTCCACATGGGTGTCGTACCCAGGTGCCTTGCATCCTTGCCACAGCTGACCTGCACCCTGCAGTGGACACAGCGGGCATGGTTTGGGGCATTTTCAGGGACCTCAAAATGCTCCCAGACACTGCTGCCCTTGATGCTTTCTTAGGCCTCTTTTGGCTGGGTGGCTGCAGTCCTGGGTGGGGGGGGCGGCCGCCGCTGCCTGCCCACTGCTGCCACCCAACCCGCCCCTTCCGCCCTCCACGTGAGGCAGGCCTCTCCTCCACCACCTCGGCAGACCGTTCCTCAGAGTGGTGGGCTTCACGGGGGGGGGGCACTGAGCGGCGAAAGGATAGGGGGAAGGGCCCCAAGAGGAAGGGAGAACCTGGCTGCATCACTGCCAGCCATAAGATCCTCACCGCCCTCTACCTGCTCTCCCACACCAACAGTCTCCTCCACCACCACTGGTGGTGCCCCAGCAGCAACTGGTGCCACCGAGGAGGGACCCGTCACAGCCCTAGTGCCTCTGCCTCTGCCGCGATTGCCAGCAGCAGGCTGGGGGAAATCGAGCCTGCGGACAAAACCCTCAGCTGGGGCAAAGAATTGTGCAATGGGGAGGACTGGGGTATCCTGAGGCTCCCCGCATCCTCTCCCTCCTCTCTGCGCCACAGCCGCCACAAAGACAGCCCGCACCTGGCCTCTCCCACCTCTGCCTGCCAACCTTCTGGTAGGCCGGGACGCAACCCGCCGCTCGCGTTGGCCAGACATGTTAGACTTTTCCTAAAGGTGGGAAACTTTAAGAGGAAGGCCAGAAAGGGGCAAAAAAAAAATAATTTGGAAAGGGGGAGGAAGGGCAAAAAAGCCAATTAATTTGGAGGTGGCGGGAGGGAAATTTGATGGGGAAAAGCCAATTGTGGGGAAGGGAAGACTTTTTGATGTGGGGGGGAAGCCAATTGAGGTGAGGGGGAGGGTAACCTTTTGAAATTGGGGTGGGTCCGGTGTGAAGCCAATTGGGGATGGGGATGGGTGTTTTTTTAATTTGGGAAAAGGGCAGACCCCTGGGTGGGGGGTGGGTGGCACCGGCAGTTAGGTGGAGTAGTTGTGGGGTGGGGGGCAAGTCTGTGGATTATTATGGGGGAAATGGATGGGGGGAGGGCACAGCACCTACCGGGGGGGAGGGACACAGTCAAAGCTTGGGAACCTGAAAATCAAAGGAAACCCTTCTTTAGTGAACTGAACACAGTGTGTGGGTGGATTGGGTTGGGGGGGTTGGTGGATTTCAAGTAATGCTGGGGTACCAAGCATGAACCTTGCAGCCTATTTAAGAAATTGCACTTTCACAAAACCCACCCACTCGACCCAAAGCAAGCAAGCAAAACACATGATGGCACATCATATATCTTCAGAACATAACAACAATGACCTGGGGTGGTGTGGTGTGGTGTGGTGTGGTGGGGAACCTGTTAAAACAAGAAACAACCTGCAAGAAAAGCATGCAACACAACAACAATTTCTTCAGCAGGACACAACAACAGTACATCTCCAACAAGTGTCCCTCCCCACACCCAAATGCATTTCAAAATACAGGTGTCCCTATTTAAAACCACCAACTAGGGAGGGAAAGGGGACAACAAAAGGTGCACACATTTGCGCATGCACACTAAACCCTCTTCTTCCGGTCCTCCTCCTGCCGCACACTGCTGGTCACAGACGCGCCAGCCACCCACCTCTGGGCTGGGACACAGACAGGGCGGCCGCACAGGGCACAGGCAGCTGGGGTGGGTCAACGATGGAGGGGCAGAAATGAGGAGACAACACTATTTGTGTTGCTCAACTCACCCCCAAGCAGATACAAATGAAATGAAATACTTTAAGAAAAAAACAAAAACCGATGGCAGGGACCAGGTGAGGTCGGTGGTGGTACTGTGTGGCTGCAGCTGTGGGAAGAAGGGATGGATGAAAGAAGGAGAGAGACTAGAGAGAGAGAAGCAGAGAGAGAGAGAGAGAGAGAGAGAGAGAGCAGCACGGGGGGGTGGGTGGTGGAGGTGTGATGTATCAGGGAGGGGGGATTCAGGGGGACAGCAGCAGCAGTCCCAAGAAGAGACCAGAGGGTGTGTGTGGGGGGAATCAATGTAGCAAGGGTGGGGTGTTAGGAGGCAGGGGGCAGCAGTCCCAAGAAGAAGAGACCAGAGGGGTGTGTGTGTGTGGGGGGGATCAATGTTGCAAGGGGGGTGGGGTGTTAGGAGGCAGGGGGCAGCAGTCCCAAGAAGAAGAGACCAGAGGGTGTCTGTGTGGGGGGGAATCAATGTAACAAGTGGGAGATGGGATTTGGGAGGCAGGGGGCAACAGTCCCAAGAAGAAGAGACCAGAGGGTGTGTGTGTGGGGGGGAATCAATGTAGCAAGGGGGGTGGGGTGTTAGGAGGCAGGGGGCAGCAGTCCCAAGAAGAAGAGACCAGAGGGGGTGTGTGGAGGGTATCACTGTAGCAAGGGGGGTGGGGTGTTTGGAGTCAGGGGGCAGCACTCCCAAGAAGAAGAGACCGGAGGGGTGTGTGGAGGGGGTATCAATGTAGCAGGGGGGGGGTGGGATGTTGGGAGGCAGGGGGCAGCAGTCCCAAGAAGAGACCAGAGGGTGTGTGTGTGTGGGGGGGGGAATCAATGTAGCAAGGGTCGGGTGTTATGAGTCAGGGGGCAGCAGTCCCAAGAAGAAGAGACCAGAGGGGGTGTGTGGGGCATCAATGTAGCAAGGGAGGGTGGGGTGTTAGGAGGCAGGGGGCAGCAGTCCCAAGAAGGGACCAGAGGGGTGGGGGCGGAATCAATGTAGCAAGGGGGGGTTGTTAGGAGTCAGGGGGCACCAGTCCCAAGAAGAAGAGACCAGAGGAGGGGTTGTGGGGTATCAATGTAGCAAGGGGGGTTGGGTGTTAGGAGTCACGGGGCAGCAGTCCCAAGGAGAGACCAGAGTGGGGTCGGAGTGGGGGGTATTGATGCAGCAGGGGGGTGTTGGGAGGAAGGGGAGGGGGCAGCAACAAACAGCAAACAACAAACAACAAATGGGCAAAAATCTCAGGAACAAAAGACCGCAATGAATAAAATAATTAACTGGTAATAATAATCAGCAACAGATTAATCCTTAGAAGAAAAGCCCAACTCGGGCAGGCAGCAACAGCAGGGAGCATGGGTGGGTGAGTGGCGGTGGGGAATCTGGATGGGAGGGGGGAGGGCAGGAGCAGAGGGGGCGGCAGCAGGAGTGGTGGGGGGTGGGGGGGCAGGACCCAAGGGGCACAAGGAAGGGAAAGCCAAGGGAGCAAGATTCAACAACAGAAACCCCAGAAAATCAATGTGTAGAAGCAAACCAAATGGGCAAGAATCTGAATCTCAGGAACAAAAGACCAAAATGAATAAAATAATTAACTGGTAATAATAATGAGCAACAGATTAATCCTTAGAAGAAAAGCCCAACTCGGGCAGGCAGCAACAGCAGGGAGCGTGGGTGGGTGAGTGGGGGTAGGGAATCTGGATGGGAGGGGGGAGGGCAGCAGGAGCAGCAGGCCCAGTCAATGGACACACAAATTAATTAACAATTCAACCAAAGCAGAAAATATATAAATTAACAGCAGCAGCAGAAGCAATAATCCAAATGAATGAAAATCCAAGGTGGAACAAAAACAAGGCACAAATAATGAAACAGCAATAAATGAAAACAATGCAGATGGATGGGGGTGGGGGAGGGGAAGCCAAATGATAAAGGAGGAATGAAAAAAAATGGAGGGTGAGGAAAGGAGGACAACAGAAGAAAAACAACAGGAATATGGGGAAAGTTAAGAAAAAAGTAAAGTAAGTAAAGTAACAGAGAAGAGACACACAGGGCAGATGGACAAAAGAAAGAGCACAGCACAAGGTGGTACACACACAGACAGACACTAAGGACACACAGTCAAGGGACTCACACAGACACCAGCAGCAAACGAAGCAAGGGTCTCAGGTGATGATCCCACAACTGCAGCCAAAGAGAATTTTCCAGGCAAGAGGCTTGGTTTAAATAGGTTCCTAACTCCCTCCTTTGGGATCCCCCACCTTTGCACTCCCCCCGCCCCAGCCAACAGGGTGCCAGCTCTCAACAGTGCAACAGCCAACAGCCTACCAGAGCGCAAGAATCATTCTGGCCAATCAAAGGATCAATAGCGCAGCCAATGCAATGCCTGAAAAATAGCCTCACAAAATGGATGCCAGGAGCAAAAGTTGAAAGAAGATGCCACAAAATGGGGGACACACTATTCACTTAATACAGACCCAATAGAGCCCTATGGCACATCCGAACCGGTTCGAAATGATCTGAACCGGTTCGGATCCGGTTCGAATTCGAACTGGTTCAGATTCGGAAGAGCCCAGTCTGGTTCAAATTCAAACCGTCGAACCGGTTCGTACATCCCTACTGCAGAGTTGTATTGGGTCCACCCTCAGTTCAATCTTCACCAGATAGTGATCTGTCCATGACAATGGTATCGAGGCCTCTTGGGCTCAATACCGGACTCCTCCTGGACTCAGTACATCATAGAGCATCACTGTCTACCCAAAGACAAAATCAAGTATATGGCCTGCCATGTGTGGGACCAGAAATCAGTGGAGACAAGCCATGGAGGACATGAAGTCCCAAGCTGCACCGGACAAGGACATTAAGCATGGACATTAAAGTCCCAATGTCACATCCGAGACCACCTCAAGCAGCTCAGGCAGGGAGACTGTAAGACAGAGGGGTGGGTGGTATACCAACAGAATCCCAACTTTGTCTTGAGATCCCATCACTACATGTAAGCACTTAAACTGGTCAGAAAAGCGAACAGTGCATCTGGTGAGAGGGATAGCTTCCTGATGAACTAGGGCAACCCCAGCTCCTCACCCACCCTGCCTTGGCTGATGATGCACCCAGAAACCTGATTTACATCCCCCCCTCATCCAACCAGGTCTCCGTAATGCATGCCAGGTCTGCATGCTTATCCAGGATAACCTCCTGGATGGATGTGGTCTTTGCATTTATGGACCTTGCATTTAATAGCACCAGCTTCAGGCAAGGTGGGCTGCTGGGAGAGTTACTGGGATCCAGGGGCGTAGCATGGTAGGAATGGGCCCAGAGACAAGATTTTAAAATGTTCCTTACTGAAGCTCAGCTCATAAAGTAAAGAAATCTTAAATGATATATATATATATCCGATGTGCCACAATAGAACATCATCCTAAATTATTTTTTGTAAATTGTGGACGATGCAAGTCATTTAATGGTACTAGAGAAAGACATGCTGTTCTGGTAGCTCCAGGTCTTAACACTCACATCAATTTTGGAGGCTGAATACAACTGAAGGAAGCCCGGGTGTGTGTGTGGCTGGGGGAGTCAGTTATGTGACTTGCCTCTGGGGTCCCCCCAAGGCAGTGGGCCCCCAAACAACTGTCTCCCCTTGCCCTATTATAGTTACGTCCCTGCTGGGATCTCCTTGGATGAGAAAAGGACTGAAGGGCACAGGCATAACCGGGGGGGGGGGGGGGCAGGCAGGGCACATGCCCTGGGCACCACTGCAGGGAGGGCACAAAAATGCCACTGACACTCCACACCCACACCACCCACCACCCCATCCCCCACAAAATCAAACCACCGGGACCCCATGCTGCATCCCCCAGGGCCCCACAAAATCAAACCATCGGGAGGGCACCCCAGCCATGGCAAGTGCTCAGCTCCGGGTGCGCCCTTGCTGCCTGCAGACTGCTGCACCCCCCCACACACGAGATCACCGCCAGAGTGCCGTGTTACATGAGTCATGACACACGCACATGATCAGCTGCACGCTGCCGAGAGGAGGAGAGTGTCTGTTTGCTGCTGCTTGGCTGCTCCTTTGTGCATCTTGACAGGATCAGGATCAGGCTGTGCTGTAGGGAGGAATGACTGGTCTTTTTTGTCCAGTAAAGTGTGTTTTCCAGATCCAAGGGGTGTGTGTGTGTGTTTATTATTATTTTTTAAAAATAATAAGTTTACCCAGGGATCGGGGGGAGGTTAGAGGAGGAAAAACAGTAACTGTTGGGGCACGCATGCTTTTGCTGAGGGTGGGGGGCGGCCAGTGGGTGACCTGACCTCCCTACCACCCTGACAGTTGAAGAGGTGTAGTTGCAGCCTGCCCCAGCCCTTCCCCTTTCCCTCTCGCTTGAGCCAGGCATGACTCTGTGTATATTTTAAAATATTTTTTCCCTTCAGATATCATTTACAGGCGGGAGGGAAACGGGTTGGCCGGCGTGTGTATGTGTGTGCTGTTTGAATCAAAATGGTGGCCTCCCCCCACTGTTATGTTAAGCCCCATCCATGTAAGCCCCTGTCTGCTTGTCTGTGTCTCTCTTGGGAGTGGTATGGGCGGCGGCACAGCTTGGGGGGCTGGGGAAGGGGCTCCCATCTGAGTCTCCCAGGTGGCGGCAGCAGCTGCGCATCCCGACCCGACCCATGGCACATAGTGGTGTGCCCGAACCGGTCCGGCAGCCATTCCAAAGAATGGCCGAACTGCCGGACCGGTCCGGCCCTGCCTGGTTCGGGTCCGGGTGGGGGGTATGTCTTTAAGGGCGGGGAGGGCTTGCTTAGCCCTCCTGCTTCCTTGCCCCCGCCAGCGCCCATATTGTACAGTATAGGGGCGCTGGAAACCAGCCGCCCCCCCCCCGCCGCCGCGGCGAAATAACCCCTAAAACCAGCCAGCCCTCCCTCCCTCCCAGCTAGCTGCCCGCCCGCCCGCCCACCCACTCACTCAGTCGCTCACCCGGTCGCTGGATAAAAAGCGAGAGGAGCTCCGGCACAGAGCTCCTCTCGCTTGGAAGGCCTCCAGCAGAATGGTGGCTTGCGCGCGCGCGCGCATGCGCGCACCACAAACCACGCCGTTCTCCGGAGGCCCGGTCTACCCGCCGGGAAAGGGCCGGGTAGACCGGGCCTCCGATCGCTGGGTAGACCGGGCCTCCGGCGATCGGAGGCCCGGTCTACCCAGCGATCGGAGGCCCGGTCTACCCGCCGGGAAAGGGCCGGGTAGACCGGGCCTCCGATCGCCGGAGGCCCGGTCTACCCAGCGATCGGAGGCCCGGTCTACCCAGCCTTTTCCCGGCGGGTAGACCGGGCCTCCGGAGAACGGCGTGGTTTGCGGCGCGCGCAAGCCACCATTCTGCTGGAGGCCTTCCAAGCGAGAGGAGCTCTGTGCCGGAGCTCCTCTCGCTTTTTATCCAGCGACCGGGTGAGCGACTGGGTGAGTGGGTGGGCGGGTGGGCGGGCAGCTAGCTGGGAGGGAGGGAGGGCTGGCTGGCTGGTTTTAGGGGTTATTTCGCCGTGGCGGCGGAGGCGGGGGGGGCGGCTGGTTTCCAGCGCCCCTATACTGTACAATACGGGCGCTGGCGGGGGCAAGGAGGCGGGAGGGCTAAGCAAGCCCTCCCCGCCCTAAAAACAAGGCCCCCCTTCGGTGCCGGTCCGGACTTCTCCGGACCGTGCACATCCCTAATGGCACAGCCAGGCAGCACTGTCATGGTGGCAGCTAGTCTCTCTCTCTCTGGCTGCCTGAGACTGAGAGAGGCCAGTTTTCCCGGCAGCACGCAAACTGCATAAATGGGCGCGTCCGTCTGCCGGTGTCTGCTTCTCATGGAGGGGAGCAGTGCTAAGCAGCCGTTGCTACTGCCCCTGATCAAGTCACCCCACACACTCCCACCCACCCAACCCAAAGGACAAAAGCTGCGGTGTGTGTGTGTGTGTGTGTGTGTGTGTGTGAAATTGCATGGCTGGCTGGCAGGCAACCGCAGCACCTCGCATGAGGTGGCGGCATGCCCCCCGGCACAATCTCAGGCACACAGAGCCTTTCCCTAGAGGTGCGTGCAGCATACCTGGCTGCATCGGCACACATGCAGCAGGAGGAGAGAAAGAAAGGCACACAAACGAGCTCTGCACGGGGTGGGGAGACAGCCGAGCAGTGGCTGCTCCTTCTCCTTTCCATCCCGCTGGAAGGAGAGGCTGCTCTCTCAGCTCATGAGACACGGAAGACATGGAACCCCTCCCCCCATCCTTCCCACCCTTCCCACCCAAGCCACACCAGCTCTCTTCTCCATGCCCCTTCCTTCTCTGGGGTCAGAGACAGACCTTGCTGTCCTCCTGCTTGGCAGACTCGTTCTGCATCCAGACAAGTTTCCCATGCACACTGGCGTTACCTTTCTAAGTAGGTGTCCAGGATATTTGCCCTTTCTTAGAGTTGTGTGCACCTGATCTCATGCACATTTACTCAGGAGTAAGCTGATTTCAATATTACTTCACTCCAACCTAGGAATGCAGCCTTAATGTGATGGGCGTAATGTGATGGGGAGGGGAGATGTAAAAGAGAGCTTCTTAGGGGAAGGGATTTGGACCTGTGAACAGCCGAGCAGGTACCCAAAGGAGCCTGATTTTGACCATATGGCAGAACTGCGAGGGAACGTAATTGCCACGTGGAGCGAAGAGATGGAGAAACTGCCAGCCGGGAGTCGCCTTCCTTTTTGTTAGTGAGAGTGAGAAGCAGGCTTGAAAGGAAGTCCAAGCAGAAACCGGGACTCTTCCCTAGCCCCACCCCACTGGACTTCCCAATATAGATTGCTTGCTCATGCTTTCCCTTGGAAAGAATCTCCCCTCATTCTTTTGCGCGCAGCATAAAGCTCCTTCATTTTGGCAGAAAGCTCTGATATTGATCTCCTCCACTGCTTACAGGGTGGTTGTGACAATAAAATGGGGAGGTCAGTGCTGAGCTCCAGATGAATATCTTGTGTCAGGGTTGCCTCTCCCACTCGCTGTTACCACTCACCATAATTCTAAAAGTACGACTTGGGATCAAGCAGCAGTGTTACCAAGTAACTTCTTCATGATCAGCATGCATAACGCCTTCTGGGTTGTTTTGTTCTCTTCCCCTCACGGTATGATCCGCTAATCTCATCAAATAGCTGCTCTCATTAAAGCCAGAAACTTTAGGTTGGGATCCTTAAAGGAGCTCTCCAGTTCTCTGGAGTCAAATTATTGAAGTCTGCCCCAGAAATCTATACCACATTAACTCAAAAGTAAGTACCATGGTGTTCAGTTGGGCTTACAGTTGGTAAAATGAACGTAGGATTGTAGGCTCACAGCACAACCCTAGTCATGTTTACTCAGAAGTAAGTTCCACCAAATTAGTCTGACTCAACACTTACTCCTAGTAAGGTGGGTTAGGATAGCAGCCTTGGAATTTCTCTGCAAAAAGCTGGATCTGCCTGCACTCCTCTTTCTAACAATGAAAGTTGCTGTTAAAGAAGTGAGGGGAGGGGGAAAGAGAGAGAGAGTTGTTTATCTCATTTCAGCCTCGGTAATAATAAATGACCTATCAGATTTTTTTAAAAAACGGAGCAAAAGAACCAAAGAGATTCGTTCATACTCTTCAAAGTTCACCCTCTCTTTCACACTCATGCACTTAGAAGAGTGTCTCCTCAAGTTGTAAGAAAGTTGAGTTTGGGAGCAGGGCTGTAAATGATAATCTTGGGCTGGGAAAGTACATGCATTCGTAAGCACAACTCTTAAATGACCACTTACGTTTAAGCTAAATATTAACATTCGGGGACAATGTAAAATAGACTCAGAGACACTGGACCACCTCTTTTTGGTGTAGGAGTGCGTAAGCTGTCCAGTTACACAGAATGCTTCAAAAAGTAGAATGAGGAGGCAGGGCATGTGACATTGCTATTAAAAGCAACGCTTTACCCACCAACTAAAACAGTCCCTTTCATCACTCAAGTCACATTGTCCTTACAGGAAGAAAATGACACCCAAAGAAATCAAAAGAGAATAACTGGTTTGTTTAAAATATATTAAAATGTGGGTTGCTTTAAGAAAGACACTTATTGCAGTGTGTGGGGTGGGGGGATGGAGAGGATTGCAAGAGGATGTGTTCTTGCACTCTGAAATTGGAGCATGTAAGTTGCAGACAATGCTTTGCACTGTCAAGGGCCATTTGAAATGTGAAGGTTTTTAACATTAGACCTGAACAAAAGCTGGTTGCAACATCAAAATAATATGCACATCTAGAGAGATGCTATTGTATATATCCCATGTAATGTGAAGCAGTGCTCCCTGGACAGTGCCAGGGAGACCCGAGTTCAAATCCCCATTCAGCCATGAGACTTGCTGGGTGCCTCTGGGCCAGTCACTTCTCTCTTAGCCTAACCTACTTCACAGGGTTGTTGTGAGGAGAAACTTAAGTATGTAGTAGTATCATGGTAAAGTTATCTGAAAGATGGGTGTCAGATGTTTGGATGGGGGGTGGTGGATTTCAGTGCTTGCCCTAGGTGCTCTTTTCCCTAGATACGCCTCTGCATAATAGCTTTGATATAGCCAACGCTCCTTCCCCTCACCTGGCATGTCCTACTCCCACCGCCATATTGCCCTCTGCCAAGGACCATCTCAATTGGAAGGGCCTCCTCCAAAGTAACATGCCCCCCCACACACACACATATTGTAAAGACCAACACTTTGGTAATGACAAGAAATAAAAACTTCCTCCTATTAAAATGAAAGGCAATACAAGACAGGCAATAACATTAGATCAAGCAGCCTATTCAAATATCCCAAACCCACCTGCCTCTCCAATGTTTTTGTTTGTGTTGCCCCAATGAAAGAATGTCTTGCTACACCCCTGAGGCAAAGGGTGCTAGGATTGCCAACTGGGGTGAGAAAAATATGGCCTGCAGAAATCAGCATGGGATGCGCATCATCACCTGCACATAGTGGCAATTTAAACTGCTGATAAAAGGGCAGCCTCAGGTCAGCTCCAGGTTGGTAGGAGCACACAAACAGGAAGGATGTGGGCAGGGTGCTGTGGCGGCTGGGTTGGAAACTGGCATCTGTAGCATGGGTGGTGGTGTCATCTCTGGTGACTCCTCCTCTCTGGGCAGGCTCCCTTCTCCTTCCTCCAAAAGGAGACACAATGGATGCAACAGCTCCTTCTCTGAGTTGCTGCTGCTACTGCCACCACATCCCACTGATTAAGAGAGGGGGAGGAGCTCCAGATAATGACGCTGCTGCTGCTGGAGTCAGCAGGAGTGACTCCTCCCCATCCCCACTGGCCAAAGAGCTTCCTCTTAGAGGCCCCTTTATCATCACAAGGGCCTCTGGGAATTCACAGACAGGCTACACTGGCTATTACCTATGTTGTATAAGTGCAGAATTATAGTACAGAATCTTTAGAGGTCCAGACAACAAAAAATGTACAAAGCATTAATTTCAGGCCCTGCTTGGCCTCTCATTGCCCCTTCAGCTACAGTGGCCCATTCTACACTTTGAAGCCATTTCCTATGCCCACTTCTCCTGAATCCCTTTCCACCCTCCCAGATGTCCTCATAGCATGGCTATGTACCTAATCCTTCCCTGAGGACAGGATACCTAAGAAATATTCTCTTTCTCCCCTCCCGCCCCACAAGAGAATATCCTATGCACAATTCCTGTGTGTTTACACAGAATGCAGCATGCATTTTCCCCAGGGAAAATAGCGCCTAAGGCAAGCACTGAAATTGCGGCCCTGTCCAAACAGGGATGATGGGACTTGTAGTCAACAATATCTGGAAATCCCTTTTAAAAGGAACACTGTACCATCTAGACTAGAGCACTGTACCATCTAAACATGGTTGTCGATCAAAACCTGAAAACATGAGCCATCTCTGTTAAAGACTTAGAACAGTCAGGAGTTATGTGAGGATTCCAAGTGTCATTTTCTGTCTCATCTCATGCTTTTTAAAAAAACATGACTTTGTCCTAGAGGATCACCTGCCCAAATAGCCACTAGCAAAAAAGGGGAAGAAGAAGATGGCAGGTGCGGGGGGGAGCCTATAAACCAGTGAATGATTCCTGCCAGCCTTTATCTTGTGATGACTGTTGGCTCATGATGGGGTTTATGTGCATTCACCACACTAGTGCTTACTTTGGCACCAGGAGGGAGGAGGATACATTAGTTTGCCACACTAGCTAGAGGAATTTGCAACAGGAGCAGACAGGCAAGTTCTGCCAGGGTCAAAGCCCTGCCAGACTAAGAAATCATAATTTGCCCCTTCCTGTCACAAGCAGTGTGCTGCTCTTTTATCATTGGCTCTAACTCTCAGATATCCCAGTCATGGATGGAAAATTCAGGGTAAATTTACAAGAGACACATTTTCTACATGGAAGTTTCTTCTGTGCAGATGTTGTGCAGAAACCCATGTGTAGTGATCAATACATATGTATCTATTCCGCAAAGGGCATAGCAAGGTTGGAATGGGCCCAGAGATGAGATTTTAAACTGGGCCCCCAGCCCCTCAAAGTCCAGGGCCTCCACACACCCCAGGCCCCCAAGGATTTAAGTCTGATATTTCAAAATAAGTATGCTGCCTGGAAATACATTTCACTGAATACACACACACATACTTCACAATATATAGTGATATACATTGAGTACTATATATTTGTGCTACTTTTAATGCCTAGAACACACTAGAAACACTAATTATTAAAATGGCCCCCTTGCTAAAGATTAGCAAAGGAGACTCTCAACCATGCAGTGTGAGCCTATGAGCCAGGTCTCACAATCAGTGAGACCCAGTTTGGGGAGCTAAGCAGGGAGATTGGGCTAAACCTGGTCTCCCTGCACACGAGCAGGGTGGGAGCCCTGGGCAGCTGGATAGGCCGCCTACACGGTTGCCAGCTCCGTGACAGAGCCGGGGGGGGGGGGCTAGGGGGAGCAGGGACTGATCAGCCCCCAGAAGCTCCAGCATGCCCTGCACAAGTGCACAGGACATGCTGGAGAGATCCCCAGAGCCGGGAGGTGGCTTTTTGCCTCCCCTCGGGGGGTCTACTCATGAGTAGCTGTGGCTACTCATGATTTAAAAAACTGGATTTGCGAACCGCTCGGTCCGCAAACCTGGTTTAAGGGGAGGGGTACTTAGGTGGGTTAACCGCTGGGAGGCAACTGGGCTTGCCTGTGAGCCCAGTGGCTCCCATGATCAGCCAAAATTGGGCTAGGCTCCCCTAGCCCAATTTTGGCTGATCGTGGGAATAGCCTCTGTGTATGTTTTTTCATAATTCTGAACAAATTCAGTAAAGTTTGATTCCAGGATGTTTTCCACACGGGGCTTTTAAAGCCCTTTAACATACATCTCCTCTGGAATGGAGGTGCTGCATTCATGTTGGCCAGATTTACCCTGAAGTCCCTGCGAGTTACTGGGGAGCAATTCACACACAGGAAAAATAAAATAAAATAAAAGCACAAACATGCTTCATAGTTCTCACTCAGACCTTCTGTGTTGCAAAATAACTTGAACATAAGTGCATTTATAAATGAATGAGTGAATGAATGAATGAATAAATAAATAAAATATTGTTTTTTCCAGAAGTTTTTGTAATTTTCTGCCATGAAACAAGCCACTTATAGGCCTTTTAAGATAGTTTTTGTTTTTAAAGCCAGCAAATTTTCCAATCTGTTTTAAATTAAATATTCAGAGACTTCTCAGTCTCTCCCCCCGCCCCATATCAAAGCCCTATGGCAAGCAGATCCCTATATTTGGGAAGGGACCACAAAAAGGAATCCACATTCTAACTGGCAAAGTCTGGGCTGGCTGGCCTGGGTAGAGGGTCTGCAGAGAACTCTGCCTGCCTCCTTCCTTGCTTGGGGCCTGCCGGCCTACTTGCTTCAGGGAGGCCTGCATGGAGGCCTCTCTGGAAGCCCCACCCTCCCGCCGATAATCTGAGAGGTGGGGAGAGAAGGAGCTGTGTCACAGTTTGCAGGCTGCTCCGGAGGGTAAGGCAAGCAGGAGGCAAGTGGCTGAGGGGCCTTGGGGCTGGGCAGGTGGGCAATGGGGTGGGGGTGGTGTGGTGCCCCCCCTCAGTGGCACCTAGGGCACATGCCGTGGCTGCCCCACCCCAGTTACACCCATGATTTTTCCCAGTCCCTTGCAATCAACACCCACTAGCTGCACAGAAATTTAGGCTAGGCATATTAACTATGATTCTGGCTGGGTCCATACATAACACAAAACCAAAGGTGAGCAAACCCATGATTTCCATTTGGAACTGTGAATTGCCCCACAGACATTTGTCAAACTGCAGCCTACCAAACTCCAGTTCCAGGAGATGGGAGCCCCTCCCTGCTGCTTGGCCACTGAGGCCAATCCCAGCAAGCCCCATGGCCAGATTGTGGGCAAAGCACTGGCACATCAGTGGAGTGGCCATGATTAGCCACAATCTCAAAGGGGTGTGTGCCAAATGGGATCGTGCATTTTCAGAGCGCTCTGTCTGGTCTCAGCAGAGAAAGGGCATTTTAATCCCCTAAGAAGCCCTGCTTCTTCTGGCAGCGATGGCACTGGCAGCCCCCAAAGAGCCTGCACCCTGATAGTCCTGCACAAGCATGCATTGGGGGGGGGGCGGTTCCGGGAGGATATTTCCCTGACTCTGGGAGGGGAGACTTTCTAGATATGTATATGAAGGAGGGCAAAAGATGCTGGGTGTGTGTGTCTGTCCCACCATAACCTAGGATGGCAAAGCAGTCCATCCAGGTCCAACAAACATCCTGTTCAACCAGCAGCTTGCTGCTGGCAGGCTCACCCTCTCATGAGAGGTCCAGTCTTCTGGGGAGACCAATGTGGCTGTGAGGACACTGGTCAGCCCACGGACTGCAAGCTCATGAGCTGAGCCGTCCCACCCACCCACCCACCCAAGCGGGCCCTGCTTGTGTGGGGCCGCCAACTTTCCATGGTAAAAGATAGAAGGGAATCTTCGCAACCTCCCTGCCCACATTCCCTGTGAAGACCTGCAGGCACCTGAAGGAGATTTAATGCTCCATGTGCTATATCCTGGCCACATATGCAGATGGTGGAGGAGACACTGGGACAGACCTTTGAACCCATTTAAATGACCAGGCCTGGCATCTCGCTGTAGGCAGCTCGGCCAATGCTGGGAATTGTGGGAGAAGGGAGACCCCATTTTTCAGTGACCCCAGGACAGTTAGGTCAGTGATTTAGGGTGTTGGCAAGGGTGCAGAGGGGCTGGCAGAGGGCATGCCTTGACAGCAATTTGGCGGCAGTCACCAAGACAAGGAAAGCAGTCTTTGGGGTACCCCTCCCCACGGGTTTCCTCCACACAGCAACCTGGTTTGATGGCCCAATGACCTGGCACTCCCTTGACAGAGCCGTCCATGAGTGAAGAGCATGTCTTGCCATCAGGCATCATGACTGAATTTGCTCTGCATTTCATTCCCCTCCCCTCTGATGGTTCTTCTTATGTAAGGGGGTGTCCCCAGGACCTGGCACTCTCATGAGTAAGTGGTCCATCCCAGATCAGACAAATCTGTCTTCACAGCAGTTGTGCATTCTCCTAAGACTGGAGCACTACTAAACTGGTGACCAGAGTTGCTCATGAGAAAACCTAGGGAGCACAAACCCCCAAAGGGGAAGGGGCTGGGCAAATAGAACTTGGTCACTCCAGAATCCCTGCTTGAGACTGTCTTAAACCCAGCCAGAAGCACCCCCTCAAACCATTTGCTCCCCTCCCGGCAATGGTGTCCTGCTCATGTTGGCTATCCCTCCCATGAGAGTGACTATCAATTGGGGAGGACCATGGGGTGTTTGCCCAGGTCTCCTTCGGGACCAAACACTCACAGGTCAAGCTAATCCCTCCATAGGGGGCCCTGCTTGCAGGAGGAATGCAACTCTCAATGGAAAAAGAGTGAGCTTGAGTGTTGCAACCCCCAGTTCTCCATAAAGCCTTGTAAAGCCCCATAGGGATTTTTTGATGCCTCATGTGTCAGAGCCTGACCATGTGCGGAGTTGGGGGAGACACTACTTTCTGGGACAGACCTTTAAACCCATTCAAAATTCCTGGGCTTGCTCTGGGAGATTGCACCGGGAGATCCTGGTGTGGAGATTTGCGAGAGAGGGGAGCCCTGGTTTCCAGCAGCCCCAAAACAGTGTGTTTGCCTTTTCGGGGCATGGGCAAGGGTACACTTGTACACATGGGTGGACAGGCTGACAGGGCGTATGGTTTAAGCACTCGCCAAAGTAACCAGCCCCATGTTTTTCCTCCACAGAGCATCCATGCTCAGTTACTGAGTCCTGATGACCTGGCATTCTCATGAGAGAGCAGTCTGTGGGATAATGGGTGGCAAGTGCTCGAATACCACCTAGTAAATTTGATGCTCAAATACAGGAAGGGTTTCCAAATGCAACGAGAGCACCTCAGAGCACCCCCCGCTACTCCTCACATACAGTTCTTCTCATGAGTAAGCCTAGGGACTGATGATAACCCCTAAGAGGAAGGGGCTGGGCTGGTTGGCTTCCCCAACCTTTCTGTGAAAAAATATTAGAACTTGGCTACTTCAGAATCCCTGCTGGGGGCTGTCTTTTAAACTTTACCAGGGGAACTCCCTGCATGCCAAATGTTCCCCTTCCAGCACTGTGATGGAGTGCCCTGCTATGTAGCCACCTGGAGTGTTCATGCTTGTGAATATCTAGCACTTACTTCTCAGGTAGAAAAACACTTGGTGCCCATCCTGTCATTCTGTCCCCTTTCCCTCCTGCTTGCCAGGTGGGGGGAGCAAGGGACAGAGTTGGAATAGGGAATGCCCATTGAGAGGATGACAAAGCTGCAATGGGGTGTTGCGGCATCCTTGTTGCTGAGCAATTCCATAGCTGGATAGCAGGAGGGGCCGGGCCAGTTCTCTGATAGACAGCCAGCGAGAAGCACCTTTGGCATATTGCTGCCACATCCCTGGGCAGGTCTGCAGCATCCGAAGTCAGACATAACGCTTCGGCAGTCAAACCTGAGGTCTCGGCAGTGAACCTTTGTGCAAACTGAAGGTTCGGTTTGGAGCTTGGGAGCCAAATCAGAGGTTGCTTTGACACAAAACCATGATTTCACGCATTTGGATATACTGGAGTTCCAACCTCTGCCCCATTTAATTCCAGTTTGGTGTGACATATGAACCAGGCCTTTCTCTTCTTCACTTTGTCACCCTCTCTCTCTCCCTACCCCCATGTTAGGATCCTCTTTAGCTTGCATTAGAAACTAGATGTTCTTGTAATTAGATGTTGGGCCTTAAGGCTCACACTTCTGACCAGCTCCCTCAGAGGTTACCACCTTAATCTCATTTACTCCTATTCTTCAACAAACTTAATCCTTCAGATCAAATCAAATCAAATATTTATTACAGTCAACAACCATCTTCTTATAGTGAGGGAATTATCACTAAAACTTATATTCAAAGAAACTTGCCTTTGGCTGTTCTTAGGATCAGCCAAAACCGGGCTAAGAAAGCCAAGCCCGGTTTTGGCTGATTGTGAGAACCACCAGGAACCTTGCAGCTCCTGGCAGCTGCATGGTGGCAAACCTGGCGAATAGGCTAGCCTCGTAAACAGGGTTAAGGGAGCAAGCACTCTCTTATCCCCATTTTTTGTATTGTCTGCCAGCACTGGCTGCTTGCAGCTGGGCCTGGGAAACTTCAGGGCTCCTGGCCAGCACCAGGGGTGGGGAATACCCACAATGCAGTATGATCTTGTGTGGTGCATTATGGAATTTCCAGGGGCAAGGGCAACACGTCCCAGCCCTCTGCATTGCCAAGAAAGCGTGTGGATGCTAGTGATGTGCATACTGGTTCGGAGGTGGGGGGGATCTCTTTAAGGACTGGGGAGGATGCTTTTACTCCAGCACCACCACATAGTTGGGCAGGGCAGTAGCATACCTCTTTGCCACCATGTTGCTTCTTGGATTGGAAGTAACTGGAAGTGCCTGGCGCACACACATCACAACATGCATACATGCACCAGAAACTTCTGTTGTCTAAGAAGCAACAGGGCAGCAAGGAGTTCCACTGCCACCTGCCATGCCCTCGATCTCCGACAGCAAGGAGGAAGGGGAAGCTGTCAAATTTCCAGCCAACTCAGGAGTGCCTGAGGGGCAGAGCTCGGCTGTCAGTGTTCATGAAATGGCTGTGGTAGATCCAACTAATGATTTAGAGCAGGCACAACAACCTGAGTCAGCAGAAAGCATGAGAGACCAACCGGAAGAAGAACTATGCAGTGAAACATTGACACCACAACAACGCAGGCGCACTAAATGCAGAACGCAATTAGAATCTATTAGAAGGAGCAAACGCCTCTTGCTGAAGGCTGATAAGCTGTGAATTATTGCCAGCTGGGAGCTATCGGCTTCCACTATAAATCCTGTCACCAGCCGTCTACTCCTTGCTGAAAAACAACGTACGTTGACAGCATTCAGCCAAGAGTTCAGTCGACAGCGTTCAGCCAAGCCGTGAACTTCCCTGGCATTTGGCCAGACCTTGACAGTTTGTTTTTCAGCCACATTCGCAGCGGGAGATTGAGACATGGCAGAGCAACTTCAGAGCCAGGTAGACCTACTCACCACTGCCGTCAAAGCCCTGCAGGCGCAGATTGGCAACCAAGGACAAACTGGCAGACATAAGTGTCCAGTAGCCATGCCTGATAAATTTGATGGGTCTCCTGAAAAATTCCAGACCTTTCTGGCACAATGTGAACTGTTTATGCTCCTTCGAGCCAAGGATTTCCCCAGTGAAAGGCACAGGGTGGGGTTTGTGCTCAGCCTCCTGACTGGAACAGCTGCCAGATGGGCTACTCCTTTCCTATGCCAGGGGGGCACCTCTCTTGCAGAACTATGCAGCATTCATAGCTGAGTTTAGGGCTGCCTTTGCAGACCTCTTAAAGCCAGAGACAGCTAACCGAGAGATTTGTTGTCTGACCCAGGGGAAGGATTCTGTAACAACTTATGCTACAGTTTTTTGGCTGCTGAGTCAAGACCTGGCCTGGAATGAGGCAGCCCTGATGGACCTGTTCCAGGAGGGACTATCAGATGAGGACTTGGATGAACTTGCAAGGGTGGAACGCCCCCCTACTCTGAAAGGCCTGATTGAACTTTGTACCCGTATTGATGGCCGCTTGGAGAGCCGCCGGCATAACCACCGTGCTACAGGGATACGGAGGGAGGTTCAACAGCTACCCCGTGGTGTTCCCTCTGACGCTGATGGATCTGCCGGTGGAAGAACCCATGCAACTAGGCGGGGCCCGGCCCCTCTTGACTACGGAAGAAAAGAACTGCCGCAGATGGGCTGGCTTGTGCCTCTACTGTGGACAGGCTGGTCATTACGCAGCAGCTTGCCCTGCAAAGCAGTCCTGCCCCGTGGCTGCGGGAAACGACCAAGCCCGGACCTAGTTGGGATCCTACACCTGGGCAGTGAAGGACGAGAAAAAGGACTTCTGAGATCCCCTCTTTCTGCACTCCAAGTTCCAGTCACCCTCAGTACTCCAGGGAGACAGCCGGTCCAAGGACCTACTGCAAGCTCAACAAACACAGGACTCCTTCGCGCAAAACCGTATCCGAGAGTTGAACCAAGTCAGACCGAACGATTCATCTGACTTTTCACTCCAACATGGTCTATTGTATTATCGGGATCAATTGTATATACCAACAGAAGACCTCTGAGCTCAGGTCCTGAAACAATGTCATGACAGCCTCCCAGCAGGTCATTTCAGCCTCTACAAGACCCTATACCTGGTTGCCCAGGAATTTTGGTGGCCCAAAGTACGCTGAGATGTGGAGAATTATGTACGTATGTGCCCCATGTGTTGGCAAGCCAAGGATCAGCGTGGGAAACCCACAGGACTACTCCACCCCCTGCCGACCCCTAGCGGCCCATGGAAAACGATCTCCCTAGATTTCATTGTTGATTTGCCAACCTCTCAAGGCCACAACACCATTTTGGTGGTTGTGGATCTGTTGTCAAAAATGGCTCATTTTATCCCATGTTCAGGAACCCCCTCAGCCCAAGAGATGGCCAAACTGATCATCCAGCAGATCGTCCAGTTCCACGGCTTGCCTGAAGAGATAATCTCCGACCGCGGACCCCAATTCATCGCCCGTTTCTGGCAGGTTCTGTTCCGTCTCCTTGACGTACTCCTTGACTCCTCTCCTCGGTGTACCATCCACAATCTGATGGTCAGACCGAACGGACAAATGCCACGCTGGAACAGTACCTAAGGTGCTATGTGAATTACCAACAAACAGATTGGGTGGACTTGTTACCTCTTGCAGAATTCGCCTACAATAATACCCCACATGCATCCACCCGACAGACGCCCTTCTATGCGAACTACGGGTACCATCCCCGCTACTTCCCAAACACCTGCACTTCGGTCTCCTCTGTCCCTGCAGTTGACCAGTTCCTTGAGGAACTTCGGGCCGTACAAGACATCCTAAAAGAACAACTGGATTGCGCAAAGAATGCATACAAACATGCTGCAGACGCCGAAAGACAAGCAGGTCCAGTCCTGAAAGTGGGGGATCGGGTCTGGCTATCAACCCAACACTTCAAGACACGTAGACCATGCAAAAAGCTGGATGCCCGCTTCATGGGGCCTTACCTGATTGTTGCCCAAATCAACCCGGTCGCCTATCGCCTTCGCCTACCCCCTGGCCTGCGCATTCACCCGGTCTTCCATCGGTCCTTGCTAGTCCCAGTGGGCCCTACCCATCCCTGGCATGGGCAGAAATTACCTCCACCTCCGGTGCTGGTGGATGGTGAGGAGGAATTCGAAGTCAAAGAGATCTTGGACTCGCGGGTGCGGCGTGGACACCTACAATACCTGATCGACTGGTCAGGGTACGGGCCCGAAGAACGTTCATGGGAAAATGCCAGTGATGTTCATGCACCTGAGCTCGTGTGCCAGTTTCACCATTCTCATCCCACCAAACCCAGACCCCTGGTCCCGGAGGGGGAGCACCCTGGGGAGGGGTGTAGTGTCATGCCCTCGATCTCCGACAGTGAGGAGAAAGGGGAAGCTGTCAACTTTCCAGCCGAGTCAGGAGTGTCTGAGGGGCAGAGCCCGGCTGTCTGCATTCATAAAACGGCTGTGGTAGATCCAGCTAATGATTTAGAGCAGGCACAACAACCTGAGTCAGCAGAAAGCGTGAGAGACCAACCGGAAGAAGAACAATGCAGTGAAACATTGACACCACAACAACGCAGGCGCACTAAATGCAGAACGCAATTAGAATCTATTAGAAGGAGCAAACGCCTCTTGCTGAAGGCTGATAAGCTGTGAGTTATTGCCAGCTGGGAGCTATCGGTTTCCACTATAAATCCTGTCACCAGCCGTCTACTCCTTGCTGGGAAAAAACGTACGTCATTCAGTCGACAGCGTTCAGCCAAGCCGTGAACTTCCCTGGCATTTGGCCAGACCTTGACACCAACCCACCAGACCATTTTTAAGGACAGCGCTGGCGGGGAAAATGTGACGGGGGGACCATAAGAGCACCCTCCCCAGTCCTTAAATATATCCTCCACACCTTCGAACCAGCCGAACTGCCAGACATTCAAACCAGTTCAGAGGCCCATAAAAAGGCCTCTGAACTGGTTTGTGCACATCCCTAGTGGGTGTGCGGCGTGATCTGTGTGCCCAGTACAGACAGAGCAATCAACTGCAGGGGAGGTAGGTTTTTACAGCCTTCCTCCCCATGCACCCTAAGCCCTTTCTCACTGATCATGAAGAAAGGTAACCAGTGTTCTCTCAATGTTTTCATCTGTGTGCACATTGAGTTTTGTTCTGGGTGTTTGTTCAAGGCATCGTGTGCACATGTGCATTCAGAGTGGGGCCTTCCTGATTCAACCTGAGCGGGATCTAAAATTAAATGAGCTGACATCAAAAAACATGTCTGTGCGCACACATGCGTACGACTTAGAGGGAACACTGGTGGTAACATTTCCCTGAAATATGCCCATCCAGCCTCTGCATGAAAATTTCTAGTGAAGAGGAGTCCACCACTGCATGAGGTAGACTGTTCTACTGTTCCAAAAAAATTCTCCCTAATGTCTAGCCTAAATCTGCATCCTTGTAATTCCGGCCAATTGATTCTAATCCTATTCCTTCTGTGTGACAGTCTCTTTGGCTCCTTTCAGCTCTCATTTACCCAGCCTCTTCAATTCCCCCCTGCCCACAAGGCCCAGCTCGCCTTTTCTACCCGTAACAGCCCTCATAGTGTACATTTGCATGTGCTTGTCTGAGTGCATAGCCTGGTTCTACCCCTTCCTGTCTCTAAATTAAGTGGTGGAGTTGGGTTTAGGTGAAACACATGATCGGGATATGGAGATAAAACATACCGTTCTTTAGAGTGAACACTGGGGACCAGGAGTGGAACTCCCAGAAGAGTTTGAACATACATGGCAGATAGAACCTAGAAGAAGAAGAAGAAGAAGAAGAAGAAGAAGAAGAAGATTGATAAGACCCAGAAAGAGAGTAAGAGTTGATCATGCAATGAAGCGGATGAGATGATTGAGCACCTTGTATGTTGTTGTGAGAAAATCGCACAGACATTATAAGGAAAGACACAACGAAGTTGCTGTAATGATCCACTGGAACTTTTGCAAGAATTACAAATTGCCAGCAAGCAAGAATTGGTGGAATCATCTGATTGAGAAGGTCACAGAAAATGAATAGGCAAAAATCCTTTGGTTTTTCCGAATACAAACCAATAGGCATTTAGCACGCGCCTGATCTGACTGTCATCAAGAAGAATTGGGTTAATTGATATTGCAATCCCAGGGGATAGATGAGTCAACGAAAAACATTTGGAGAAAATAACTAAATACAAGGACGTTCAGATTGAAATTGAGCAGCTCTGAAAAAAGAAAACAATAGTGGTCCACAGAGGTGTGCCTCTTTTTCCCTTTCTCTTCCCCCCACCCCACATGAGCTGCCATCACTGGCTTGGTGGCATAGTCTGCGCATGCTCAGCATGGCCTGAGAATGCTGAGCAGACATAGATTTTATGTATTTATTATTCAATATACAGTAATATATTATTTTTCATAAAATTATCCCAAGGTGGTTGGGGGGGGGGTGAATGACATCATATTTTCACTCACCTTAGGCAGCAAAATGTCAGGGTAGTCACCTGTATCTTGTATACAATAAATAGCTATCTTCAACAATATCTTTGGGAGAGGAGAGCTGGTCCTGTGGTAGCAAGGATGACTTGTCCCCTTAACTAGGCAGGGTCTACCCTGGTTGCATATGAATGGGAGACCACATGTGAGCACTGTAAGATATTCCCTTCAGGGGATGGAGCTACTCTGGGAAGAGCAGAAGGTTTCAACTTCCCTCCCTGGCTTCTCCAAGATAGGGCTGAGAGAGATTCTTGCCTGCAACCTTGGAGAAGCCACTGCCAGTCTGTGTAGACAACACTGAGCTAGATGGACCAATGGTCTGATTCAGTAAATGGCAGCTTCCTATGTTCCTACGTTCCATTGCATCATTTGGGGCCCCATGGAGGAGGAGGAACAGCCTCAAATTAAATACACATACAAAGGTATGGAGAAATACATTTGATACATAATAAAAGACATGCAAAAGTATATTAATTGTTACATTATATCTGTATCTTGTTTTTCCTCCAAGGAACGCAGGACAAAATATAAAGCTTTCTCCCCTCCCCTCATTTTATCTTCAACAACCCTGTGAGATAGATTAAGCTGAGACTTAGTGACTAGCCCAAGCCCATTCAGTGAGCTTCATGGTTGAGAGAGGATTTGAACCTGGGTTTCCCTGCTCTGGGTCTGACACTCTAAACACTACATCACACTAATGAAAGATGTGCAGAAGGATATATGCAAGGGGAAACTGCCCATGGATGAAATTACATTGGAACCAGCCCCCTGCTTGACGTAAAGCTCTCACTGGCAACCATCACTGGTGTGAGCTCTATTTTACGTAGGTACCTCCAGATTGGGTGTTTAATCTGGGATTTTAACATTTTGTTCACCACTCTTTACCGGGGATGGTGGGGTGGATAGCACAACATTTTCACCCATCTCTTATCAGCCTGTATTTCCCCCACACTTAAACAATCCCATTTATTAATGGCGAATCTGACTTTTTTCAGAACGGCAGTACAGTAGTGCAATTGCTGCATATGTGGACTGCTTTTCACACAATTGTTCTGTCTTTTTTGAGAGGTGCATACAACAGAGTATAACTAATACAAGAAGGGCGGGGGGACAGGAGAAAAGGGGAACAGTTCTACCATGACTAAATAACACACTGGCTGACATCCAGACCAAAGAAGTGCTCCAGAAAACATGCCCCTGAGGGCTAAGTGACCCTCAGGGAGATATTGTAGGGGGAGTACAGTGGGCTTTGCAGAGGAGAGAGAGAGAGAGAGAGAGAGAGAGAGAGAGAGAGAGAGAGAGAGATGAATATTAACCCTACCTCAAAGAGAATGCTGTGTATTCTTTTCCTCAGTGCTTCCTTAATCTGGATGTCAGCCACTGCAATGAAAGGAACATTGCAAGTGGAAAAGCAGCAACTGGCTGGTTCTACAAGGAGTCTGACTAGAAGTGCCCTCGAACTCACAGAATATTACTGTGGCATTTTGGATGTACTCAGCCCATGGTGATACTGGTGTTATATGCAATCAAGGCAGGTGCTGGTAGCTCTGAGCATGAAAAAGTTTAGGATGCAACTTGCTAATGAGTTGTTTATGATCCCAACAGGTACAAATGGGAATTGCCCATTTTAATAGTCTGTGCATCTCTTGTTTGATGTTTCTAACTTTCTTTTCTAATTAAGCTGGATTTGCTTTGTCATCTGAACTGGTTCTCCTTCCAGTCCTTCTGCTTAAGAATTATCCTTTATTAAATTTCAGCATCCCACTTCCCCCAAGAGACTGACGGTCTCTTATCTGCAGTTGTAGCACATGGATTACTTTTCCTATTGGCTCTGTGGAGTCTGAGCTCTTTATACACACTGCTTGTAAGAACTCAACTGTACATGGTTTGGTGTGTTAAACAGCAGGATTCCCAGTCACCCATAATAAGCAATGCTGGCTTTCCAAGACACATACATTAATCTGTCTCCTTTGTAGCTAGCACTTCTCAACAGTACCAATTTCTCTCAGTCAGTGCTGAATTCAGTTTGATTTACTTGATCAAACTCATGTCTGGCTGTGTCTGTCTACACTGATGCTATGTTGCCAGTACCTCCTCAGGGCATCAGGACATGCTGCTGTGTGGGGTGATTTCAGATTCATTGCTTCAAAGAAGAACAAAGTCTCCCATGAAAAAATAATAGAATATAAAAATTATCTGGCAATAGAAATCCTGCAGTTACCCTGTTCTTGACTGTGAACTGAGCTGGTCTGTCCACCTTCTCTCTCTCCACTTCCTACTGCCTTTTGCACCGGGCATTGCTGTTGTTCCTATCCAGTTTCCACAAATGTGCAGTGATTGCACAATCATCTCCAAGAACTTTAAAAAGAAAAAGAAAAACTAGGCTGAGATAAAGCAGTTGCCTTTCTCTCCGCCTCTGCTCTCTTTTTGTCTTGTGTCTTTGTTATTGTGACCTGAAGGCAGGAACATGTTTTCATCATGCAGAAGCTATAGCTCTCCTCCCTACAGCTGCAGTGATGCTCCCCTGGCAACTGCCTGTTCGGCATCACCACCAGAAAGGTTTGTGGCCAACCACAAAGGGAGAACCAAAATGCCCCCCTCATTTTGGCAGCCAGGTGCAAAACGAGAGGGAGCATATTTTGGTCTAGCCCTCAATCTGACATCATTTCTTCTGCGTTAGGAAATTGGGACTGAAATTGGGACAGTCCCAGTTTCTGATTAAATGGGGTAAACAAGATCCATAGATCCACTCAGTGAGGCTGTTTTTACCCTCAGGCAAAACTGGGCTAACAAAGCCAAGCCTGATCTTGTCCACACATGAGAACTACTGGGATCGTGTCCGATGCTGGCAGTGACTCGGCAGTGACCTCGCGGAGCCGGTAACCCTTTTAAATGGAGCTAAGAGAGCGAACACTTTCTTAACCCCATTTTGCTGATCATCTGCCAGCCCCAGCTGCTTGCAGACAGGGCTGGAAGACTGTGGTGCTCCCGGCTAGCGTCGGGATGAGGCTCCTCATCATGTATTTGTGCAGTGCATTATTGGAGTTTGGGGGGCCTCCTGGCCCCGAAACCTCCCAGTAGCCAATAGCAGCTGGCAAACATCTGACTGAGCAATCTACTCACCCGGCAAGAAGACTGAGATCATCTGTGGGGGAAGTAAATGTTTTAAGGCTTCCTACCCTGCAACATGGAGCCCTTTCTCGGTGATTGTGAGAAAGTGCTCGATAAGTCTGATTAATATACAGGTGAAACTCGGAAAATTAGAATATCGTGCAAAAGTCCATTAATTTCAGTAATGCAAATTAAAAGGTGAAACTGATATATGAGACAGATGCATTACATGCAAAGCGAGATAAGTCAAGCATTAATTTGTTATAATTGTGATGATCATGGCGTACAGCTCATGAAAACCCCAAATCCACAATCTCAGAAAATTAGAATATTACATGGAACCAAGAAGACAATGATTGAAGAATAGAACAATATCGGACCTCTGAAAAGTATACAGTGTACTGTGCTTGATTGGCCAGAAAACTCGCCTGACCTGACCCCATAGAGAATCTATGGGGCATTGCCAAGAGAAGGATGAGAGACATGAGACCAAAGAATGCAGAATTGCTGAAGGCCGCTAATGAAGCATCCTGGTCTTCCATAATACCTCATCAGTGCCACAGGCTGATAGCATCCATGCCATGCCGCATTGAGGCAGTAATTGCTGCAAAAGGGGCCCAAACCAAGTACTGAATACATATGCATGCTTATACTTTCCAGAGGTCCGATATTGTTCTATTCTTCAATCCTTGTCTTCTTGGTTCCATGTAATATTCTAATTTTCTGGGATTGTGGATTTGGGGTTTTCATGAGCTGTATGCCATGATCATCACAATTATAACAAATTAAGGCTTGACTTATCTCGCTTTGCATGTAATGCATCTGTCTCATATATCAGTTTCACCTTTTAATTTGCATTACTGAAATTAATGGACTTTTGCATGATATTCTAATTTTCCGAGTTTCACCTGTAATGGCTACTTGCTCAATAAAATAGAAGTTAGGACTGTGCCAGATGATATTATATTATGTTAAGTATCTTGGACTGATTGTAACTGTGGATTTGTCGATGATAGTTGAAGCTAATTTGGATCCCATTTTTCGAGATATAAGATTGACTTATCTGAATAATGATAATAGTAGTGGAAGAGCCACCATTTCCACCCAGGACCACTCTGCCCCCTCAGAATGAAATGACATCATGATGCAGCATCATTCCCAGGGCATTCTGGGGAGAAACCAGCCAGCACAAGGAGCTCCATTGCTGCTGCTTCTGTCACTGCCACCAACAAAGAGGTGGTATTAAATAAACAAAAAATAAAAGGAAAAAGGAGAGGAGAGTCAGACAGGAATGGTAAGCCACACTGAAACATTGCCATGCTGGGCTACTTCACGGGGGGGACGGGACATTCTGAGGGCTCTGAAGCATGGCTCTGAAACATTCAGAAGCATGAATGTGGACTCTGAACATTAGAAAAACCCTCCTGGGTGTCGCTAAGAGTCGACACTTGCTTGATGGTTTCAATCATCAATCATCTCAGTTTGAAGCCTGCTCTGGGAAGAAAAGAAACAGCTTCAGGAGGTGAGTAAGCTTTTCTAAACAGAATCACATCAAGCCTTTCCCCCCTTCAAACTAACAGGAGGAGGGGAGATTTTGAGGGGCTGGTTTCTCTTTAAAGGATAAGTCCTAGTCTCTGTGTTTGATATTTCCCAGGGCTAACATTTGCCAGGGCTAGTAAACTCCTGTGGTATCCAGTGTTGTTGTTGTTTTGTCCCTGCCTGGAGGGGGTGGAGTCAGCATGGACTGTGGGAGCCCCCACATTCCTTTGAGCCATATCCTGTGTCTCAGTTTGAGAGCATAGTGAACATAGCATAGCAAACAGGGATAGCAAACAGGGCACTGGAGTTTTGCAGGAGTTTAGTGGGAAGTGTGCAGGGGGAGCCTGAAACAAGTCCCTGTGATCACAAGGAGAAGAGAAGAGAAGAGAAGAGAAGAGAAGTACAAATCCCTTCCTCATGTAAGTAACGATCCCTCATATACCTGAGAAAGCCTGTTTCAACAGTCAAATAGCTGACAAATACAGACGAGACCTATCCTTTTAATAAAATATCTCTAAATAGTGTAAACTGCCAAAAAACAAAACAAAAAACAAACCAGTTATGAAGACAGAAAGTCAGAAGGGGAAGGGGACACTTCCCAGTGTGACACAAGTATGACTATTTGATCCACAGGCAGAAGGCATGCATGTGTGCTCAGTGCAAGGAGCTCCTGGCTCTCAGGAAACAGGTTCTTTCCCTTGAGCCCAAGGTGGCGGATCTGGAGAAGCTCAGCGAGAAAGAGAGGCATGCGGACAAGACCTTCAGGGACATAGTATAGGCATCCCACTCCAGGGCTGATAGCTCCTCTGCTGTCAAGGAGAATGAAAGTCTTGGGGAAGGAGGACATTGGTCTGAGGAAGAGGGAAATGCTCCTTTAGAAGGGACCCCTTCAATGGAAGATGAGCCCAGTAGATCCTCCTCCGAGCAGGGGTGTACAAGGTTGGAGTGGGCCCAGAGACAAGATTTTAAAATGGGACCCTCGCTCTAAGTGAGCTATGTATATGTGTGTGTGTGTGTGTATATATATATATAACTGTGTACATGTGTGTGTGTGTGTGTGTGTACATAACACATACACATACATATAACACCTATGTGCCACAATAGAACATCATCTAAATTATTTTTAAAATGGTTTTGTAAATTGTGGATGATACAAGTCATTTAATGGTACTAAAGAAAGACATGCTGTTCTGGTAGCTCCAGGTCTTAACACTCACATCAGTTTCGGCAGATGAATACAACTGAAGGAAGCCCGGGCGGGTGTGCAGCTGGGGGAGTCAGTCATGTGACTTGATTCTGGGGGGACCCCCAAGGCAGTGGGCCCCCAGACAACTGTTTACCCTTGCCATGTTATAATTACGCCCCTGCCTCCAAGGGGTGGGGGCCTCCTTGCAGTGAGCGATTAAATCATTAGAGGTATAGAGTGGTGGGTTTGTGACCTGTGTGTTAAGTGCACGATGACTTGCCTGCCTGGTGTGAAGGTTGCGGACATCACGCAGCATCTAGATAGAATGTTAGACAGTGCTGGGGAGGAGACAGCTCTCGGCACCAGGATTGTGGGGAAATGTAGTTGGTAGGCCCTGGAAGCCAAATTTAGGTTGATAGGGAGCGTATTTGTATCTCTGTTTTGTTTTTAATGTTTTCTGTTTTAATTGTGAGCCATTTCGGAAGGGCGGTATATAAATCAAATAAATAAATAAATAATAAATAATAAATAAATAAACCACATAAAGAGCAGACAGAAGGCTGTGCAAGCTGGTCAAAGAGTCTAAAGGAAGATAGCAGACACCAGGTAAGAGATTCAGCGTATAGGTGCTTATATGCCAACGCCAGAAGCCTCCGAGCCAGGGTGCTGGCGTGCTTGGTTGCTAACACAGAAATAGATAGAGTGGGCACAGCAGAAACATGGTGGAACAGTGAGAATCAATGGGACACTGTTATCCCTGGATATAAACTCTATAGAAAGGATAGGGAGGTGGAGTAGCACTGTAAGTTAAAGAAGGGATTGAATCTAACAAGCTAGAAAAACTAAGAGGGCTGGAGTCCTCCACAGAAACCCTGTGAGTGACAATACAAGGCCTAAATGGAAATGTGCTACTGGGGACGTGATATCGCCCTCCGGATCAAAATGCTGACAGTGACTGGGAGTTGCAGGAGGAAATTAGGGAGGCATCAAGGAGAGGCAGGGCAGTAATAATGGGTGACTTCAATTACCCACACATAGAAGGGGTAAACTCACAGCCGGGTAATGACAAAGAGGTCAAATGTCTAGATATGGTGTATGACTGTACCCTAGAACAGTTGGTCATGGAAACAACAAGAGAGATGGCGACCTTGTACTTAATCCTGAGTGGCACCCATGACCTGGTGTGATGTCAGTGTCATCGGCCCTTTAGGGAAGAGTGTCCATAGTGTGATCAAATTCAGCATACATGCGGGGAGAGAATCACCAAGGAAGTCTAACACAGATACTTTGAATTTCAGAAGAGGAAACTTCTCCAAAATGAGGAGTAGGATGAAAAGAAAGCTGAAAGGGAAAATCAGGAGAGTCAAGTTGCTCCAGAATGCATATAGTTTACTCAAAACCACAATACTAGAAGCCCAGTTAGATTGTATACCCCAAAGGAGGAAAAGTACCCCAAAGTCCAGGAGGATGCCAGCATGGCTAACAGGTAAAGTCAAGGAAGCCACAAAAGGGAAGAAGACTTTCTTCCAAAATTGGAAGGCCTATCCAAATGAAGAGAACAAAAAGGAACACAAACTCTGGCAAAAGAAATGCAAGGTGATAATAAGGGAGGTGAAAAGAGAGTTTGAGAAACATTTAGCTGAAAGCATCAAGGGGAGTAACAAAAACTTCTTTAAATACATCAGATGCAGGAAACCTGCCAGGGAGGCGGTTGGACCATTGGACAATGAGGAATTGAAAGTGAATATTAAATTACTTATTTAGCTTCTCTGCAACCTCCATATCCTTATAGAGGTTGCAGAGAAGCTAAATAAGTTCTTTGCATCTGTCTTCACAGCAGAGGATACTGAGCATATACCTGTTCCTGAACCAGGCTTTTCAGGGATGGAGGCTAAAGGACTGAATCAGATAGAAGTGACAAGAGATGTTCTAAACTGTCTGGAAAAACTGAAAAATTGCAAATAGCCAGGGCTGGATGGCATCCACCCAAGAGTCCTCAAAGAACTCAAATGTGAAATTACCGATCTCCTTGCTAAAATGTATAACTAATAATAAGGGAATAACATCCCTTCAGAAAAACTTCTGAGGTGTGAATTCTGATTCAATGATAGCAAATGAGATTTTTTTCAATTAAAGAACTCTCATGACCCCACTTTCACTTTTTCACACTCTCATTTACTATGAATATCAATCTAGCACACTGCACCTTATGAAGAAAAACCTCAGAAATTCACCAAAATCCAGCCCTCTGCCCAATCACTCTGAAATTGGGGATGGGTGGTAGCCTCCACCCATTAGACACTATCTACCAGCCCATCCCACTCTTTTGGGGCAGATCCACTTTCTGCCCCCAATCTGCCCCAAAGACACCAAAACTTCAAAAATTCCCAAAAAATCAGCCCTTTGTCCAATCTCCCTGAAATTGGGGTGGTAGCCTCCAGCCATTAGGCACTACCACCCCACCCCACTATTCTGCCCCAGGCTCCAATTTCTGCCCCAATCTGCCCCAAAGACATGAAAACTTCAGAAATTCCCCAAAAATCAGCCCTTTGCCCAATCCCCCTGAAATTGGGGTCGTAGCCTGCACCCATTAGGCACTACCACCCCACCCCACTCTTTTTGCCCAGATCCCATGCTATGCCCCTGAACTGCCCCAAAGTCACTAAAACTTCAAAAATTCCCCAAACATCAGCCCTTTGCCCAATCCCCCTGAAATTGGGGTGGTAGCTTCCACCCATTGGGCACTACCATCCCACCCCAAAATTTTGCCCCTGGGCCCTTCCCCCCAATAGATTCAGATTCGGATTCGGATTAAATCCGAATCCGAACCGAATCAAGCGTGATTTGGGTGGCCCATATTCGGGCACAAAACAGAACAGGGGTGATTCGGTTCGGGTCCTGAACCGAATCACCGAAAATCCGAATTGCACACCCCTACTCTGGTGCCCACTTGGCACTTGCTCGCGCGTGTGTGTATATACATAGAGCTGCAGGGGCAGCCCCACTGTGTGTGAAGCTGCTGTTTATTAACAGACCATTAGTCGGGATGTCAGGATGTACAAAGACTGGACATGTGTTGAACTCAATGTGTGAACAGGGCTTCCCTCTCTGTAGGATTATTATTTTTAATCATACACATCTTCAAAACAAAATGATTTTAAATCCCACAACTCAAGAAGAGAACTGGGAACTCTTGGCACCTGGGATACCTCTTCCCCAAATTGTCTCACCTGTTGCCAACAGATCACACACTATACCTGTATATTCTTCTGCTTGCAGTACTTCTGTACTATTGCTAGGAATATTCTGGGCCTC
Organism: Hemicordylus capensis; assembly: GCF_027244095.1. Taxonomy (NCBI): domain Eukaryota; kingdom Metazoa; phylum Chordata; class Lepidosauria; order Squamata; family Cordylidae; genus Hemicordylus; species Hemicordylus capensis. The sequence continues at coordinate 193,105,494 of NC_069659.1, read as the reverse complement.
CGAGATCCAAGAGCTGTAACTGAGACAATTTGGTGGCTTGCAATAATTCAAAGTTCCCATTGTGGTAGCAGAACAGAAGTCTCCTGGATTCTGACACACAGCAACAATGACTGAATGAGGTCATTCACAGCTGTGTGTGCTCCCAATTTTTAGTTGTGTTGAAGCAAGTTAGAAGGAAAATCTGGATAGAAATGATTGTGTGGAAGCAAGTTAGGAGGGAAACCTGGTTACATTTTCCTCCTACTTGGCTTCCACACGATTTTCCTCCTACCTGGCTTCCACACAATCACCTCTTACCTTGCTTCCACACAACTGAAAATTGGGCGCACACACAGCTCCCAAACCCAGGTAGAACACAGTTTTTGATTGTGTAAATGACCTCTGAGTGTTTTGGCTTGATAAGCTACAAAAGTAGTTCTCTGAAGTAAGTATACAGAGCACCCTATTCATATGTTTAATGTGGAGCATTGTTTATACATATACTAGACAAACTGTAGCAAAGGCTGCATGGCCTCACAGTCAACCCTTTGAGTCGAAACCATCATGTCCAGGTGCCTGAAATATAATGTTAAAACATTACAGACTAGACAATAATCAGGATTCTTGATACTTTGAACCCCCTCCCAACCCAAATTATGTAGGACAGTTGCGTCCTGGTCAATCGTGTCCCGGTCAATTGCATCCCAGTAATTGGCGTCCCTGGACGTTAGCGTCTGGTTTTTTTGTATCCGAGACATTTGTGTCCCTAACCCAGAGGATAACTAATATTTCCATATTAGATTTCATAAAAACAATTTTATTAATTAAAAAAGAGATTGTTGCATGCATCAAAATTATTTTTTAAGTACTCAAAAAGTACTTAAGTGTTGTGGGCAACCCCTCGTAATGATGGAAGGCGCTTATTGATATTTTTATTTCTGGGGGTTGGACAATAATCCCTCTTTGGTAGTCAATTTTTTTCTTTATGGCCATAGCTTTCTTCCTTGAATAGGCGGTCATATGTTTCTTTAGTCTTATTGGGTAGAAGAGCAAATACACGGGGAATACTGAATGCACCATCTTGGATATCGATGCAATACAGTTGATAGTAGATTTGTGGGCAAATTTTGAAAGTGCCATCTGCTGCCCAATTCTGAAATCGTGACAAGTCATCCAAACCCTTTTCTGAAGCAAAGATGAGCATTCTATTTTCATAATTTATGCCAGTATCAATTGCAAGAAACCTTTGTCCTGTTGGGAGAATACAATATTTTTTCTGGTATTTCATAATTACATCTTTGGTTTGGTATAGGCAGAGCATTTTGTGCTTTCTGTCTCCAGCGACTAACATTTCTCCCCATTTCTCCCCAGACAGAGGGCATTTCTGCCATTGAAAATGCATCATGTTTTGACAAAATTGTTCCAGTGAGATGTCTGGTTGGTTCTTGTGAGGATATCGCAGTTTCTTTCAACTCTGAAATCGATTCTTTTGCTCTCATTGCAGCAGCACAAGAACCATGTTTATGCTCATTAATTTGTTTTGTTACTACATCGCTCTCGGTATGAACTCTTGCTTTGCAGTATCATACCACACATCTCCAGTACGTTTCCGTGCCAGCAGCATTTTTCTTATGATAGTGATAGCTATAATTTCCGTCATCAACAAGTACAGTATGTTTCCACCTATGCTTCATTCCACGAGCTTAGTTCCTAAAAAAAATTACACAATAGGGAATGTTTAACATATATAAATCTTGACTGATCAGAACAGTGCTGAACTCACAAGGAGAATGAAGTTGGTTGGTTGAGACAGCTCCCACCCTTTGTTTTCTAATCATGCCACACACATGTGGGGATTTGTTTATAAGTAGCTCAGTCACAAACGAGGCACCCATCATGTGCCTACAATTACACTAACTGATTAGACAGGATAAGCGGCTTAACATATATATATAACATGTGGTTTGCTTATAGTTGGGTTAGAGATGCAAATGTCCGGGATGCAAAAATAAAACCCAGATGCAAACATCCAGGGATGCCAATGACCTAGTACCATTTTGAATGATTCCTATAATTTGCATGTTTTCGTTCAGACCCAATTTCCAAACATTCACATAATGTTGATTGTTTAAACTTTTGACAATGTGGTAGCAGGGGAAATGTGAATAGGCATAACTGGTGGGATCTAGAATTGTGGGCAGAGGAACACAACAACATCGTTGTAGGTAGTTTGGAGGACACAACGGGTAATTTGAAGGACACAGAAGCTCCAGACCTCTATAACATTGGATCTTTTTGCAGCTACTGCTTTCATGATTTCAAATGTATCTCCAAAACTATGAGGGACAGAATCTTTCTTTATTTTAAAATGAAAACTGGAACTGGCAAAGGCTGTCACAAAGTTCTTACATTGATCTTTCTCACTGAGATGGATTATTATGGGTGAGATGTGCAGTCAGGATGAGCAGGATACCTTTCTATTACAAATAGAAGACTTATTTGTACACTGTGCCAGATATTAAACTCTCTGTGAAAGTCCTCATACTTGGGACTGCAGAAGGCAAAGAGAAGGCAAATAACAATATTTAGCTTATTTCTAAAAGTAGATATCTCCCAAAGAGATTTTACTTATTGAGATTAGATTTGCCAGTCACTTTGGGCCAGAACCAAAGTGGTAAAGAACTACAGTCCATTGCCCCCACTGGAAACCATACATTATGTCTTGTCATGTTCACAGGTGGCTTCAAAAGCCCTGAATCCAGTCCCAGTCCACTTTGTCACGAGGGGAAGTTCTGCATCTTTTCAGCTTGGTGACCATACTGATAGGAGATACATATTTTGAAAACTAATTCTGAGAGGTTTTAGGTCCAGGGTCTTTAGCATTCTGTGGGAGTTCTACTTAATAGTCTGCTGGCACACAACCATGCTTGATCAAAATAGTCAAAATGAAATTTCTTCCTCTCTGGAGTGCCACCATAATAAAAGCAGAGAAAAAATGGGAACAATGAAAAGTTTACATGCTGCAATGAAAATACAGTAACCAGATCTCATTCAGCCAGTCACTCAAATTCCAAACCTTAAATTTTAACCCAGAGTGATATTTCTTAGGATGAGTCTGGCATGAGGTATCCATTGTATATGTGAAAACTCATCCCAACCTAACTCTCCAGCAGCACTTTATAGTACCATGTGCAAATAATAGGGCTTTTGCTTATCCAGGCCAAAGTATTTCTGTATTGTACATCCAATGTACTATATATGGTTATCAATGACTGTAACTTTTGATATACAAAAAGTTAATTCTCATTCTTATATTTGTTTCTTGTTGTACATCTTTCAGCTGTACGTGCTGTGTCAAGCTAAAGTCTCCACCTTCTCTTTTACCACAAGGGGATTTGCTCCTTGCTACTTTCCATCATGTGACACCCAATCATTCAAGAATTGGAAAAAAGAAGTAGTAGTAGTCTTCATATGGTCCACCAGTTCCCTTGAGGACAACTGGGTGTCCTCTGCAAATTACAATGGAGACAACCGCTCAGTTTTCTTGCTAACATAACTCACACTCAGATCTAGCCTTTTAAGTATGTACTGATATTAAAGAGGGTGTGCGTGCTTCGGGTGCATATGTTTTTGCTCTAAAATAATCACAAGCATATTTTGTTCTCATGATATTCCTTCAATAGCAAAATCTTCAATCGCACCCATTGAAATGATGTCAGCATTAGCAGAAAGGCTCACGTCCTTATCAAAACTATACTGTGACTCATCAGCTTCTTGACTGTGAATATCAGACACAGCAGGTTCAGTACAGGGTTGGCTAGTAGGAGGGTCTGGATGCTGAACATCTCGTTGCCAGTCTGATGCTGGTTCCAAGAGTGCTCCTTGCATTAGTGATGCAGGTTCCAAAAGGTGAGAAGGAGATGCTAGGACTGGAACAGATGAAACTCTAAGAGGAAGCGCAGTGGGGTACAAAACATATGGAGAAGAGAGAATCTCTGAACAGGGTGTTTGAGACAAGTTTCTTTTTGAAGGAGGAATTGATATTTGAATATATTTTCCACTTTCTGGATCATAAAATGTCTTTAATTGAATGGGTAAATCTACAATAAAATACTCTCCTGAGTCAGGATCCTGAAGGAGTTTACGCTGAGTTGCAGGTAAAGAGAGTGTGGGACTTAATGATGGAATGGGGTGAGATTCTGTCAAGGGTGAATTAAAGCATACTGGAGAGTGTGGTGAAGGGACTGATGAAGAGGGTGCAATATCGCCATAGAGCTGTTTGGGTTCAATCTGAATCTTTTTCTGTTGTGCCTCTGTCTTTCTCCTCCGACTTGCCAATTTCTTTGCCCGCCGTAATGCCTTTTCTGTTTTTGGTGGTACGGCAGGGGGTTTAGCTGCTGTCTTTGCCATTCGACACATCAGCTGATGCCTCTCATTTGTTACAGGAACACTTTCAACATCTCCAGAGAGTTGACTTGTCTGCATAGGATCACATGTTTCCATGGCAAAAGGGTTATCTCTGCTCTCGGTTATCCTGTGGAACGAAGAGGAATTTGCTATCTTTGCAGCCTGTGTTGTGCTGCAGGTAGCAGTTGTATCCGACAATGGACTTGTGAAGGCAGACTGCACTGTGCTCTCTGACCTTGGACTTGGTATAATGGAACTTACTAGGATGCCTGATGTAGCTAATGCATCTTCAAAAGCATCACTGGAAGAAGGAGAACATGTCTGGTTCTCTGATACCATGGGAGAGTTTGTCTCCTGAGTGATTATTTTTTTTACACAAGAACCACCTCTGCCTTTAGATAAGAGATTATTCTTAAAATAGTTTTCCTTTTCTCTTGTAGACCTTTGCTTATTTTGTCCTGAGTCAAATTTGAGGCAAAGATTTAGCTGACTGGCAGAACTAGGCCTCACTTTTCCAGCTCTGGACTTTTCTTTCTCTTGGGTCATTCGTTTCTCATTGCATTTCTCATCTTTATGTAATAACATTGCGGTATTATTAGCTCCTTCATCATCTCCCATGTAGTTCTGTAGTTCTTCTCTAAGGGTACATTGTGCTGCTAGGTGGGGTTTTTCTGGCACTTGAGAGCTCACATTTGCTGGGATGGACTCATCAGCATTTCGCTCAGTTGCTGCATCCCTTGCATGCTGCTGGTTTCTATTTCTTGTCCAGTCTATCTCTTGAAGATTTTGGGTGGCTTGAATTGGCACATATGCCTGTTTTTCCATCTCCATATGACTGCCAGGAATGGCATCTTCACAGGACAATGATCTGAGCAAGGGCAGCTTGACTGCTTTTATCACAGGGGATGACCTGAATGTGTTGTCTTTAATCATGAATAAATTGGGCTTGAATGAACTTGATGATGTGGGTGTCAGTGGCTCTTCTGATTTGCCTTCTGATACAGAATCCACGCTTTTCCATCTTTCTGTTTTCTTCTCCTTCATCACTCTTTCTTCTAACATATTCACATGTTCACTCTGCTCTTCCTTCCGTTCACACTTTTCATATGTATTTGAGCAACAGTTGCTAAGGTTATAGTCATGTTGTTCCTCCTTCCTGCCTGCCTTTTCTATTTCTTTGCTACTTAGCTTTTCCTCGCCACACACCTCCTCCTGACTTCTCTGGCTTTCTTGAAGACATGCTTTCTGAAACAGTTGCATTAGAGAAAATGACTCCTCATGAAAAGGCTGGTCTAATATGGAAACAAAAGAATGTTCAGAAGAGGAGCTAGGGCTCTTTTTGCCTCTGTGTTCATTCCCAGTTGCTGGACAGATATTATTCACATTTTCTTCAGCTGTGAAAAATAAGTTTGGGCAGATCTGGGATTCCATATCAGCATTCTGACTTGGAACAACTTTTTTATTTTTAGAACCCTGTAAATGGACATTATGTTTGCACACTTCCTGCTCAGATTTGTATGAAAAAGCATGTTGACTTACAGTGTATTCATTTGTGGGGAGTTCAGTCACAGAGACCATCTCATAGTCCTCCATGCCCACATAATTATCTTGCCATATATTATTTCTGCTTTGGTAACTTGAAGTGTCTTCTTTTGAGTAAGGTGAATTCAAAATCAGATAATTGTCAGTGGGGTGACCATTTGAACTGGTGACACTGTCCATTTCCTTGGTGCTGTCCATTTGTTCAGAAGCTTTTGTCATCAGACCTTTTTCATCTTCTTCTATCGATTTTTTACTGCTCTCTTCTAGCAAATTGGCTGCTATAATATTTGCTTTTATACTGCCCTGTTCATTTATCTTTTTGTCTTCAAGGGTTCTTAGGAGAGGAGAAGGACTATAAGTGCTTTTGACACGTTTTCGAATATCCTTCAGGTTAAATAACAAACTTGGTGCTTTAGACTTATAATTATTCTGAGAATTATAAAGTGTTCTCTCCTCAGATTCTTTGGCTCCTCCAGCCTCAGACATGGGAGATGTTACGGGCAATAACAGACTATCTGATGATTCTTTTTCTTGCTTGGGTAGTATAACAGGAGTTAAAAGTTTTGTGATATTGAAAGAAGAGACATCAGATGAAGTTATGTGTGAATCAGCTGCAGCCATTTCAGCCAAAGGAGTGACAGATAGATTTCTGTGCAATGAATCTTTCATTTGTAGTACTTCAGTAACAGTATCCTCTGTCACCTCCATTCCCCTAAAGGTACTACTCCTTTGTCTCCTCCAGGGTGGGCAAACATTTTCCAGGGAAAGCTTGAATTCTGAATTATTAGTCTTTTCTGTATCTGTATCCATGCAGTGGAATACAGTTTCTGATGGAACAGGGACCAGAGGCAGAGATGGTGGTGGAATAGGAGCCGTGATGATGGGTAACGGTGAAGTAACAACCTGAGGAAGCACTGTTGGTGGAAAAGGGACTTGGGATGCAAGGGATGGTGGCACAGGAATCCTGGACACTGATGCTGGTAGACCAGAAACTGGGGATATCAATGTTTGTGCAACATTCTCTTTGGTTATAGATAGTGGCGGAAAAGGTCTCTTGGATACTGGGGAGAGAGAGGCTTGGGATAGAGGCTTTTTGGGAAAGGCATCTGATAAGAAATCCTGTTCTACAATTACAGGAGCAGTGACCTTGATGGGAGATGTTTTGTGTTTACATGTTTGGGATTCTTTAAAGAAAGGTGTTTCTTTAGAGTATGTAAGGTTCTCTTCTTTGGGTATGATTTCAGTAGAGCCCCCCATTTCAATCAGTTTTTTATGATGTGTATTCCATGATTCAAAGGCGCTGTTTTCACTGTGAAGAAAATGGCCCTTTCTAGATGACTCCTTGGCTTTCCCTGTTATGTTTTTCACTCTATGTTTAGAAACAGTGGAGACAATGGATTTAAGTCTATTCGAAGAGTCTGCCTGAGAAGGATAAAAACTATCTGGACCTTGATAGACCAGATCCATTTTGTTGTGTCTTTTATGCCTCTCATGTCTGCCACCTGCATTTGCCACATCTTGGCATGCATTGGAAAATTCAGAGAGTTCCTTATGGATGTTTAAAATTGTTTTGCCATCCCAGAAAGCTAGGTTGTCTGCACAAATTAACTGAGGTCTTGGCAAACTATTTTTAATTGGCTGTTTAAAAATAGCGGCTGAATCTTGGTTTTCAGCTTTATCAAAGGTCTTTATCAAGGAGGACACTTTTGAGGTATGTTTGTAATTGCGCAGACCCATTGGCAAACCCAGCTTTCTCCTTTGGTTTGGAGTACTGTTTGTAACAGCCTTTTTATCTTCATCCTTTAGTAAGTGCAGGAATGTTGAATGCCCCTCAGTTTTTGACAAGAACTTGTTAGAGACAGTATTTGGGCCTTGGAAGAATTTACTAGAGAACTGATGGGAAATCTTAGGTGAAACAATTGGATCAGATTCTGTGTAAGATGTTTCAAGCTCAGCCACACACAGGCTTTTGAAGGCTCGGTCAGTGAGGTTGCAGACCTCTCGATCTGTATCATCTAGGAGGCTTCCAAGGCTGGATGAGTCACTATGTCCATCTGTATGTTTCTTATTCCCTTGCATTGTCCATATGAATCATGAAAAAAATTATCAGAACAATGATTTCATATATAAAAATAGGTAGATGATTATCTTGGCTACCATTTCTCAGCCATGTTCAATGTCCTTTGGTGAATGTCTCCTCTAGAATGTGCTACTTTATTCTCCTTTTATCGTACGGAAGCACAAAATGGGGCTTTCTGCTCTGTAAATTGAATACATATAAGATAATTATTGTACTAACACAGATACAGCACAGTTCTACATGGACTTACTCTTTTCTGTCATCTCTTCCACACACTTCCTAAACATCAGCAAAATGTCTATCACCATATCTAATAATGAAATTGCCTTTTGGAGGATCTTCATACAGCTGAACATTACAACTATCATTGTCTAAAGGTATATAACTTGCAGGATGTGTTCATGCATGTGCTCTAACACTGTTTTTGGTAAGGTCATTGTGCTGGAACATACTATAGGAACAGGAGAATGAGTACATGAGAGTGTGAGTGTTGCCATAGTAACCAGGCAATGAAATGTTTGGGGGGGGAGGGATCTAAATAAGGACAGTTGGTCAGGAGAAAACAGTTGGAGTTGGAGCTGAGGATTATTTATTTATTTATTTATTTGATTTGTATTGATTTGGCTCAGGGTGATTAGGAGTGAGAGGTTGGACAGAGCATAGCAGAGAGATGGTTTATGTGATCTGAACAAGAGAAATTGTTTAGGGGTTTGTGTGAGACTTAAGTGGTGAATGTGTGGAGACTGAGGAATTAGTGGTACACTGGGGCAGTGCTCTAAAAGTATGGGAGTGTTAAGCCTGGGAAAGAAACCTTGAATGTGAAAGGTGCCCAGAAGTTAAACTTCCTGGTGGGTCTGAGTTGATTCACTAAGTCTGCAAACCAAGTTTTATTTATTTATGATATCCCTCCCAGTTATATCACCTCCCTAAATGTTACATTTTATCAAGAAGGAAAAACCACTCAGAGAGTTAAACAGCTGACACACCTAGCAACTTTGTAGAGAGGTTTATGTGCCCTGCCTTGCAGAGATCTTTATTCCAAGCAGTTGTAAACAATAAACTTATTGTTTTTGTTCTACACAGCAAGTTTTGTTTCATTTGTACATTGAACATATATGCCTATCCTGCACTCATGAGGCTACATAACCAAGGTGCTGAGGACTGAGAGCAGGGTAATAAGTGGTGGCAGAGAAAATGCCCAGAACCTGGAGAGCACTATCAGATCCCTCAGGGGATCCAAGCAGAAGGTTTCAAATTCCCTCCCTGGCTTCAAGTTAGGGCTGGGAGAGATTCCTGACTGCAACTTTGGAGAAGCCATTGCCAGTCTGTGTAGACAATACTGAGCTAGATGGAGCAATGGTCTGACTCAGTATATAGTAGCTTCCTGTGTTCCCAAGGGTAAATGTGAATTGGACACCAAATGTAGCTCTAACTGCTTCACCTCTGTTGTGCCTTGTCCAGGAATCTTCACTGTTTTTCAAGAAGAGGCAACTTTGGTAAAGCAACAAAATAAAAACCACCTTCAATGTGAGAGCCTTTCCCACTGTATTAACCTCCACATGTTGCTGAATTTTTCCTTTTAAGAGAAATGAAGCCTTCTTGAGCCATCTTGGAAGATATGCATGGAGTGGTGGGAAGTCTAGTCTTGCTAAGCGCTTTCCCCATAGAGCTCTGTGGAGAATGCGCTAGGAAAGACTACTCTGCCTTCTAAGTGGGCTCTTTCCCTTAAAGAAGCTCCATCAATGCTGGGCAAAAGCATAGCAGTGTGCATGGTTGCTTCTGTGTGGTGCCCGTGGAAGCTTCTTGCAGTGATCTTTTATTTCATTTCATTTCATTTATTATTTGTTACATTTATATCTCACTCTTCCTCAGAGGAGCTCAGAGTACATGGTGTTTTTTTTTATCCTCACAACAACATTGTGAGGTAAGTTAGGCTAAGAGATACATGACTGGCCCAGAGTCACTCAGTTAGTTTCATGGTTGAATGGGGTTTTGAACTCAGGTCTTCCTGAACCTAGTCCAACACTACTTTTGGACTATTTTGTGGCGAACTCTGAGTCAGTCTCCATTTTGAGTTTGACATCTATTTGAATTTCCCGCCTTCAGAGCAGTGAACGAAAGCTTGGGCTGATCTCCTGACGATTCCCTCCTTGTTCCCAATTGGCTCCTTTGGCTCTTGCCACTCCTGACTGACCCTACATTGGCCAGGGAAAGGGTCAAAGAAAGGACAAAGGTGGGTGGGAGGGAGGGAGTTCAAGGAGAGATTCATTCATACATTCATTCAGATTTAAATCTGAAGAAGTTTAAACAGGTTCCGTGTGGGAGGGATCCCCATTAGCTAGTACTAGTGGTGGTTAGAAGGGTAGTGTAGCCTCGTGATTTTAAAAAACAATTCTGTCTTTTTTACCATTCCAAAGATGGGTTTAAAAACAAAAACAAAAACCAGAAGCCTGTCCTCCTCCAGCCCTCTGCCCCATAATATATCAGTATTAATACTGCAGCCTGTATTAATATTGCAGCCTATTGTATCCCAGCAGCCTATTGTATCTTCCCTAGTTATATTGTATCTCTTCTGTTCCATTATCTGTATCCATTATTGTATATATTCCCTTATTGCTCCCTACTGTACTGTCTGTTCCGTACTGTATGTGTTTCCTAGTTATGAGAGAGAGAGAGAGAGAGGGAGGGAGAGGGAGGAAGCGCACAATTCAAATGCCTTGGGTGGTTTGTTGTTATGCCTGTATTTTGGGGATATCATGGATGGGCACAGGACAGACTCTCTCTCTCTCTGTGAACTTTGCAATGGTCATATTGTGACTTCCAGTATCATTATCATTTTTATTCAGACTAGATTGCTCGCACCTACAATAGGTTGTGCTGGTGCCACAGGCTCTGATCTGTTGCAGAAATGTCAAAAAAATGTGCCAAAAATTGTGTGCCATTATTGTCATCATCAGTCTTCTACTTGTGTAGGGGGGAGGGCAAACTTCTGTTCCACTGGAAGAATGTGGCACCCAGCTTTTATGGCTGGGTGCCACAGATGTAGCTGTGTCTGTTGCTTGTGGATGAAAAATTCTTGGGGGAGGGATTGCAGGGAACATTTGATGCTGTTGTTGGCCCTAGTCTGCTGCATCTGTGATATCTCACTTACTTGCTTGCTTGTTGCTGGCTGCTGCTGTTACCCTGCATTGGGAGGCGGCGCGTGGGGCAGTGCATTTCATTGTTGTTTCACACTGTTGTGTGTAGATCAATTGAATTTCTGGGGGAGATGGTGGGACACAATGGATGTGTGTGGCCTTTGGAAACCTTGTTCTTTGCAAAGCTCTGCTGGTGTTGTTGATGATGATGTGTGCTGGGACACATCTGCCCCAAAGACACACACACACTATGGGACAATGGGGACAGACAGTGCCCATTTCTGCCTGTGGGTGCCTACTAGGAGTGTCACAGTGGAAGCTACCACAGTGCCCAATGGGTGCAAGGAAGCTTCCACCCAGATTTGAAAAGAATTGGGCAAAGGGGTGATTTTTAAAGAATTTCTAAATTTGTGTGTCTTTTGGGCAGATTCAAGGCAGAAAATGGGCTTGGGGGGGGGGCAGAAGAGTGGGTCGGGCCCAATAGGTGCCTGCCACCTCCCAAAGGAATTGGGCAAAGGGCTGATTTTTAAAGAATTTCTGAAGTATGTTCATCTTTAAGAGTGGATTCATTTTCAATGACAAACAAGAATCTACTCTTATCTGCTACCAGAGAATCTACACTCAGAATACCTCGGGGGACGACGACCCAGTACCCCATGGGTTTGTGGGTATGGAGGTGGTTGGCACCCTATGTGCACTATACACCACTCGCTCTGGGCCACCCCAGTGCCCCCCATGTGGAGTTAGGGGCTGCTGAAACCCCCATTATTCCCTATGGGGGGAAAGTTTAAAGACGTGCAAACTCCATTAATTCTTTAAAAATCAGCCCTTTGAAATATGGGTGGTGGCAGGCACCCATTGGTGTACTGTCGCCCAACCCACTCTTCTGCCCCTGAAACCCTCTTTCTGCCCTGAATCTGCCCCAAAGATGTGCAGAATTCAAACGTTCTTTAAAATTCAGCCCTTTGCCCAATCACTATGAAATCTGGGTGGTAGCTCCCTTGCACCCATTGAGCACTACAACCAAACCTGGGCCACCCTGGTATCACCCCCCCCGGGAGTTCTAACTAAGGCTGCTGAAATGCCCATTATTCCCTATGGGAAAAATGATGCATAAACTTCAAAAATTCTTTAAAAACCAACCTTTTGCCCAATTCCTTTGAAATATAGGTGGTAGCTTCCTTGCACCCATTGGACACTACCACCCCTCCACTCTTTTTGCTGGACCCTTTGATCTGAATCGATTTGGATTCAGATAATTCAGGTACAAATTGAATCAGGGGTAATTTGGGTGGGTCAGATTCAGACCTAAAATGAATTGAACACCAAATTGGGGGTGTTTCAATTTGGGTACAAAATGGAGGGGGGTCAATTTATGCATCAGATTTAACTAACCCAGCCATTTACTAAGATCTACAGACATGAATTAGAAGATAGTTTGAATAGGCACACTTATTCTTTGGTAAGGGAGCAAATTCAAAATTAACAATACACAGCCCTCTGCTGCTGTTGGGGCGGGGTTCTTCCAAATGCAAAGAAATGGGACACAGGCTTTGCTACTATCTAAGAGCTGTAAGTTTTCCATGCTGCTTTACTTATTATTTGTTTATTCAATTTCTGTACCACTTTTCCAGAGTACTGTCCAAAGTTTTAATCCTGGTCTACCACTGAAGGAACTATCTTTTATTCACTTTAATTATGATTGCTGATTAAGATGTATCAAGATGCTGCTTGATCCTTTTGGTACATGCCAGTTGTGAACAAAATGATTTTATTTTCTGCTAATGGCACATTATCATGCTATAGTTTTTAATATGTGACCAGCACAGGAAGCACTCCTGTGTACTCCCTCTATTGGACTTAATTTGCCTTCAGTAAGAAAACCACAGGGCTCTGTGGACACCAGGAATCAAAATCAACTTGATGGCACACTTTACCTTTATCAATGTGTAGCTAAATCTGACTGGCTGTGCAGTGTAGTTGTTGCATTCTTCACATGATCCCTGGTTGACTCAGCTTGTTCAAAAAGGATGAAACAGAAATAAAGTAGCCATCAAAACAGCAGCAGTGGGAGGAAATGGTGGTTTTGAATAGTCATAGAAAAAAAATTAATCATGAAGGGGCTTATTCAATTTATTTGAAACCACTGTTTCAAAATCAACTGATTTAACGCTTTTATTATTTATTTATTTATTTATTTATATTTATTTAACATTTGTATACTACCCAAAGTGCAAGTCTCTGGGTTTACAACAAAATAAAAGCAACAAATAAAAAGGTTAAAACATTACAACAATTTAAAATTTAAAATGTTAAAACTATTAAAAAACAATTAAAACAATATTTAATTAAAAGCCTGGGTTAACAAATGCATCTTGACTGCCTTTTTAAAAGTTATAAGAGATGGGGAGGCTCTTATTTTATCTGGAAGACTGTTCCAAAGCCTCGGGGCAGCGAGAAGGCCTGTCCCTGAGTAGCCACCAGACAAGCTGGTGGCAACTGCAGACAAACCTCTCCAGATGATCTCAATGGGCATTGTGGTTCATAAAGAAGAAGGCATTCTCTTAAATACCAAGGGCCCAAGCTGTTTAGGGCTTTATAGGTTATAACCAAAACCTTGTATTTTGCCCGGAAACTTACCGGCAGTCAGTGTAGATCTTTTAAGATAGGAGTGATATGGTCTCTCTGAGATGACCCCGAGATCAGCTTGGCTGCCGCATTCTGGACCAACTGCAGTTTCCAGACTACATACAAAGGCAGCTCCATATAGAGCGTATAGTATAGAGCGTATTCCTATAGAGCGTATTCCTAATCAACTCTGGAGGTGACCAGCATATGTACTACTGTTCTGAGGTCATTTATCTCAAGGAACAGACGCAGCTGGTGTATCAAACAGCTGAAGCTGATAAAAGGCAGCTCTGGCCACTACCTCAACCTGGGACACCCAGGAGTGGTTTGTGTCCAGAAGCACCTCCAGACTTCGTACCGTTCCTTCTGGAGAAGTGTGGCCACATCCAGAACTGACAGATCAAAATCATCTCCACAATAAGTACCTCCATCTTATCTGGATTCAGCCTCAGCTTGTAATCTCTCATCACTGCCTCCAGGCAGGTGTTTAGGGAGGTTATGCCTTCTCCTGATGATGCTGACATGGATAACAAGATTTGGGTGTCATCAGCATACTGATAACACTCTGCACCAAATCTCCTAATGATCTTTCCCAGCAGTTTTATGTAAATGTCAAAAAAACATCAGAGACAATACAGCGCCCTAGGAGACACCATGCTGAAGGGTGGAAAGTTTGGAGCAAGATCATTAAGAGATGACAGGGATAAATTACTAGATCAGATGGCTTTGCTGGAACTGAGACAAAAAGAGCATTTTTTGAGGTCTAGAGGGATCCCAGGAAAAAAAAAATGGTCAAGATATAAGGAAAGATCTTATGGAGGAACTAGCACTACTTTTGGGAATTCAAAGTGAAGATCTGGAGAAGCAGATATGCAGAGGTTATTTTAGTAAACTCTGCATATGCCACAGCAAATAAAGTAATGAGAGACTGTATGGTTCAATTTAACTCCAAATTGAATACGGAGCAGATATTGCAAGCACATTTTGCTAAAGCCCTTATTTACCATCGAAGGCCAACAGATAAAAGTTTTGAAACAAATACCATCCAGGGTCTTCAGGAAACATAAGGATTACAAATTTTTAAGTCGCCAAACACCAATGGAATACACTTTAGATGGGAAGTGCCTGAAGCGGTCTCCTTTTTTTTTACAAAGGGAAGAGAAATAGAATTACAGAGCTCCTTAAAATGCAATAATTTTGGCATAAATAAATAAAAAAGCTTAACCACGGAACATTCAGTTCCTTCAACACACAACTCTAATTAGTCAAGTTGGGTTACAAAATAGTGTCATGGAATGTCAATGGATTGAACAATAGAACTAAAAGTTCTATTGTGTTTTTATCTGTTGTCTTGTTTTTATGCTTGTTTTATATGTTTTTAGCTTGATGTTTTTATTGCTTTTTATTGTATGTTTTAATTTTTGTAAACCACCTTGGGGTTTTCTTTTAATGAAAGGCAGTATAGAAATGTAAAAATCAATCAATCAATCAATCAATGGACAAAAAAATTTCATTTCCTCAAAAAGCAAAGATTGGATGTATTCTATTTACAGGAGACACATATTAGAAAACAAGACAGAAAATATTTGGTTAATAAGGCCTTGGGGGATGAATTTGTTTCCTCTGGCAAGGAAAAAAAAGAGGGGTGGTATTTTATGTAAAGCAGCAATTTGAACCCCAGTTGATTTTTAAAGATAAACAAGGTAGGGTGCTCTGGAAATTTCGGGAGTTAACACGGTGATAATTGGAATTTATGCACCCAATGAAAAAAAAGTAGAATTCTATAAATATTTAGAACAGAAGATGGCTGAATTACCAAATGCTAACTTAGTTCTACTGGGAGATGGTAATGGGGTCGTCCCTACAACTTTGGATAGAAAATCTGATATGGCCAAAAGCAATTTAGAAGACAGGTTACTAAAAGCCTTTTTTGATTTAGCAGAACATATGGATTTGTATGATTTGTGGAGAATTAAAAACTCTAATGCAAAGGAGTAAACCTATTTTTCTGAAAGATATAAATCCCACTCAAGGATAGACATGGTCTGGACATCTAAATCTACCACGTTGTGTATGAAAAGAATGGACATTTTGCCCAGAACTTTTTCAGATCATAATGCAGTTTCCTTTTCATGGAAGAAGATTGGAACGGTATCCTTTCGTTGGAGATTGAATGAATACTTGTTGAAAACAGCTGAAATTGTGGAGAAAGCTAAACGGAAGTTAACGGATTATTTTGAATTGAATTTAAATCAAGGAATGGATAACAAGATAGTTTGGGATGCAGGAAAATTGGTTATAAGCACCAGGGCCCAATGGTCTATCAGCTTTGTACTACAAATCCTTTAAAGATCAACTATTATAGCCTTTGCAATGGACGATGAAAGATATTCTGCAAAAAGGGAATATTTGGAAATATGCCAACATTGCAGTTAATTCCAAACCAGAACAAGATTTAACACAAGTTAAGAATTACAGGCCAATTTCACTGTTAAATAATGATTATAAACTTTTTGCAGGCTAAAAAGATGGGTCTTTAAGGCTCTCCTGAAGGCCTCCAAGGAAGATAATCCTTTTATAATCTTTTACAACATAGGGTGACAACTGAGAAGGCCCCATCCCGGATCGCCACCAGATGAACCTGTAGCACCCAAAGACCAACCCCCTCCTGGTTATCTTTATGAGCGGTGGGGATCTTGTAGAGAAAGGAACTCTTTCAGGTAACCCGGACCTAAGCCATTCAGGGCTCTAAAGGTAATAACCAGCACTTTGCCCAGAAACATATCAGCAGCTGGTGCAACGGCTTAAGAACAGGCATAATATGGACCATCCAGTTGCCACATTTAGGACTAACTGTAGTTTCTGAACTACATACAAAGGCAGCTCTACATAAAAAGTATTGCAATAATTCAACTTGGAGGTCACCAGCTGGTGTACCACTGTTTTCAGGTCATTCTCTTCAAGGAATGGGTGGAGTTGTCAAATCAATCGCAGCTGGTAAAAAGCATGCCCGGCCACAGCCTCAACCTGAGGCATCAGGATGAGACACGGGTCCAAGAGCACTCCCAAGCTACATACGTATTCTTTCTGGGGGAGTGTAATCTCATCTAGAACAGGTAGTTCTATCCTGTCTTGCATATTATGACCCCCACCCCCAGCCATGAGCACCTCTGTCTTGCTTGGATTCAGCCTCAGTTTATTATCCCTCATCCAGCCCATTACAACCTGTAGGCAGGCATTTTAGGGGCTAATGCCATTTCCTGATGTTGATGACAAGGAGAAATAGATTTGGTTGTCATCAGCATATTGATAACACCCAGCACCAAATCCCCTGATGACCTCACCCAGCAGTTTCATGTCTGTGTTAAAAAACACTGGGGAAAGAATGGAGCCCTGAGGGACTCTACAAAATCTACCCAATACGTGGTACCCCAATACCTCAATAAGTGGGGCCATTTTATCCCCAAACCCCTCAGGTGATCCAGAAGGATACCATGATTGATGGTATCAAAAGCCACCGAGAGATCCAAAAGAACCAACAGTCACTCCCTCTGTCAATTCCTTGGTGAAGGTCATCGATCAGGCCAACAAAGGCTGTCTCAACTCCATAGTCTGCCCTAAAGCCAGTTTGAAATGGGTCTAAATAACCAATTTCCTCTAAGACCACTTGGAACTGGTCAGCCACCACCCTCTCAATAAGCTTACCCAAGCATGGGAGGTTGGAGACTGGCCTATAGTTATCCATTAACAGGGGATCCAGAGCGGGGTCTTACCATTGCCTCCTTCAAACAAAGTGGCATCCTGCCCTCCCTCAGTTAATATTTAAAAACCCTTTGATTAACTAAAACCTTTTGATCAACTAAAAGCCTCCTTCCTCAGTAGGGCAACAGATTTTTAAACAATTGTTCATTATTTTAAATATAAAACTTACAAAAATTGTGGACTGCAAGTGTCATCTCATAGAAGAGACATTCCTTATTCTCTTACACACAACATCCTCACTGCTAAATATCCTCACTGCACATGGGCAGCCAAAAAGAAGCATGTGATAGTATCAGCCATGCTTCTGAAGCGTGGATGCTCTCCTGGGTAGGGGAAGAGCAACACAGGAACCTTCCTTTTTCATCTTTTTTTTCTCAACAAGATAACAGAAATAGAAAAAAGACATGGGGGGAGGAAGAAAGATAAAATAAACTTTACAGTGAACATTTCTTGGACATCTCATAATTACATACATCAATTGGGGGATTCAGCAGCCCTCTGTTCTCCACCTTCCAAAACATACATACACACACACAAACACACAAAACCACCCTTGCCAAGAATTGTAAACAAAAAACAAAAAACACCAACACAGAAATAACACTTTAATTAGACATCTATTCTAGAAAGAAAAACCAAATCTTGGATGCGGCTGTTGACCCTGTGCTAAATTGTAAATTATGGAAGGCTCCCAAACAGAAATAAATGTTTCATCTGTATTTCGTAAGTAAGCAGTAACCTTAGCCATAGAGGCATATTCCCATAACTTTAATAACCACTCATCTGGATTATTTGTTGTCTCAATTTAGCAGCGTATAAAATCCTGGCTACAGTAATCTTATACAGAGACAGCTCCGTATACTTGGTAGGAATATAGGATTTACGCATATTTAACAAGAAAACCTCTGGAGAATAAGGGAAATTTATGTTTAAAATTTCTTGCATCTTAATGTGAATTTTCCCCCAGAATTGTTGCGCTTTGCTACATGTCCACCACATATGATAAAATGTCCCTGCATGGCCCTTACACTTCCAACTATCTCCAGAGTAATTACTATCCTTCTTTGCAATCATCATGGGAGTTATATACATTTTGTACCAATTTTCCCTTAAGGTGCTATTTGCTGTAAATTTAATGTTCACCTTCTATTGATGTTCCCATCGTTGCATATCAATTGTTCTGTTTAAAATTTGCATCCACTTGATCATACAGTCTTTTACTTGTTCTGTAAGAATCTACTTCCAGGTCACACAGCATGATACTGGTGGGAGGGGAATAGTTCCCCCACCTGCATGAGCAGCCACATTTCAGAAGTGTGGATGATTCATATTGGCTTTTTCTGGTTGCACCTGCACACTGTTAGTGAGGCCAATGTATGGAAGTCACTGCCTGGGGGTGGTAATAGCAACTAGCTGGTGATAGCTTTAAAAAAAGATTTAAAAATCCATGGAGGAGGAGAAGTCTATCACCATCATCAAACATTATGGCTGTTTGGAACTTCCATGTTCAGAGACAGTGTACCTCTAGATACTAGTTGTGTGTGTGGGGGGGGCATTGCCTTTAAGCCCTGTTTGTGGGCTTCTTAGAGACACCTAGTTGGCCACTGTAGGAAACAGGATGTTGGACTTGGTGGACTTTTAGTCTGATCCTGCAGGGCTCTAAAATAAGAAGAACTCTGCTGTACAAGATCAAAACATCCTGTTTCCCACAATGATCCAACAGATGTCACTGGGAAGTCCACAAACAGGGCTTAAAGGCATTGCCTTTATCCCACTGTTGCTCTCCTGCATTCAAAGCTATACTGCCACTAAAAAGACGTATCATCAGACTTGTCCTCCATGTATTTGTCTAATCTGCTTTTATAACCACTCAAGCTAGTGCCAAACCAATCCTGTGACAGTTAATTCCATATATTACGCACTGTGAATTGCAAATTGTAAAACTCCTGCCAGTCTGTTTCATAGAATGACACACCCACCCACAATTCTAATGATGTGAGTGGGAGGAAAATGTCTCTCTATCCACTTTCGCCACACCATGCTTAATTTTATAAACCAATAGCCAAGAGGAGCTGGACAGTATCCCTTAAAATGCAAAGGATTCAGATAAAACAGAAGGGGACAGAGCAGAACCATATAAAGAGCAGACAGAAGGCTGTGCAAGCTGGTCAAAGAGTCTAAAGAAAGATAGCAGACACCAGGTAAGAGATTCAGCGTATAGGTGCTTATATGCCAATGCCAGACGCCTCCGAGCCAAGGTGCTGGCGTGCTTGGTTGCTAACACAGAAATAGATAGAGTGGGCATAGCAGAAACATGGTGGAACAGTGAGAATCAATGGGACACTGTTATCCCTAGATATAAACTCTATAGAGAGGACAGGGAAGTGGAGTAACACTGTATGTTAAAGAAGGGATAGAATTTAACAAGCTAGAAAAACTAAGAGGACTGGAGTCCTCCACAGAAACCCTGTGAGTGATAATACAAGGCCTAAATGGAAATGTGCTACTGGGGACGTGATATCGCCCTCCGGATCAAAATGCTGACAGTGACTGGGAGTTGCAGGAGGAAATTAGGGAGGCATCAAGGAGAGGCAGGGCAGTAATAATGGGTGACTTCAATTACCCACACATAGAATGGGTAAAGTTAAAGTTCTGAGGTGTGAATTCTCATTCTGTCATAGCAAATGAGATTTTTTTCAATTAAACAACTCTCATGACCCCACTTTCACTTTTTCACACTTTCCTTTACTATGAATAATATGAGGAAGTAATCAATTTAGCACACTTCACCTTATGAAGACAAACCTCATAAAAATAAATTCACCAAAATTCACCCCATGCCCAATCACTCTTAAATTGGGGATGGGTGGTAGCCTCCACCCATTAGACACTATCTACCAGCCCACCCCACTCCTTTGGGGCAGATCCACTTTCTGCCCCCAATCTGCCCCAAAGACACCCAAACTTCAAAAATTCTCAAAAAATCAGCCCTCTGCCAAATCCCCCTGAAATTGGGGTGGTAGCCTCCACCCATGAGGCACTACCACCCCACCCCACTATTTTGGGGCAGATCCACTTTCTGCCCCCAAACTGCCCAAAAGTCACTAAAACTTCAAAAATTCTCAAAAAATCACCCCTTTGTCCAAACCCCCTGAAATTGGGATGGCAGCCTCCACCCATTAGGCACTACCACCCCACCCCACTATTCTGCCCCAGGCCCCACTTTCTCCCCCAATATGCCCCAATCTGCCCCAAAGACATGAAAATTTCAGAAATTTACCAAAAATCAGCCCTTTGCCCAATTCCCCTGAAATTGGGGTGGTAGCCTGCACCCATTAGGCACTACTACCCCACCCCACTCCTTTTGCCCTGATCCCATGCTATGCCCCCGAAATGCCGCAAAGTCACTAAAATTTTTAAAAATCGCCAAAAATCAGCCATGCACCAAATCACCCGAATTTTTTGTGTCCAAAATTCGGGTGATTCGGCTCGTGCCCAAAAAATATTGGGTGACATCGGGGGTGATTCGGTTCAGCCCCGAATCACCCGAAATTTTTCATTTCGGGCACAGATCGTTCTGTGCCCGAAATTTTTTGCACATCCCTAGTAAATTCACAGCCGGGTAATGGCAAAGAGGTCAAATCAAAAGGAAGAACAAAAACTTCTTTAAATACATCAGATGCAGGAAACCTGCCAGGGAGGCGGTCGGACCATTAGACAATGAGGGATTGAAAGTGAATATCAAATTACTTATTTAGCTTCTCTGCAACCTCCATATCCTTATAGAGGTTGCAGAGAAGCTAAATAAGTTCTTTGCATCTGTCTTCACAGCAGATGATACTGAGCATATACCTGCTCCTGAACCAGGCTTTTCAGGGATGGAGGCTAAAGGACTGAATCAGATAGCAGTGACATGAGATGATGTTCTAAACTGTCTGGAAAAACTGAAAACTTGCAAATAGCCAGGGCCGGATGGCTTCCACCCAAGAGTCTCAAAGAACTCAAATGTGAAATTACCGATCTCCTTGCTAAAATATATAACTTATCGCTGCAATCAGGCTCTGTACAGGAGAACTGGAAAGTAACCAATGTAACACCGATATTCAGAAAGGGATCCAGGGGCGATGTGGGAAATTACAGGCTAGATAGCTTTATGTCCGTTCCAGGCAAATTGATGGAAAGCTTCCTCAAGGATAAAATCGTATAGAACATAGAACAACAGACCCCGCTGGGAGAGAACCAGAGTGGCTTTGCAAACATAAATCTTTCCTCACCAAACTTTTGGAGTTCTTTGAGAGTGTCAACAAGTGTGTGTATCAAGGTGATCCAGATGAAAAGGTGCAGAAGGCCACCTAGAGCACCTTCCTTATGAGGCAAGGCTACAACACTTGGGGCTATTTAGTTTAGAAAAAAAGACAACTGTGACAACATGATAGAGGTCTATAACATCATGCATGGTGTGGAGAAAGTGGATAGAGAGAAATTCTTCTCCCTCTCACATAACACTAGAACACTAGATCCCATGGTTGCCAGGAAATTTTGGACCAAGAAACAGAGGCACTTTTCCACACAATGCATAATCAACTTTCTGCCACAAGACGTGGTGGCAGCCCAAAACCTGCTCGGTGGCATCTAGTCCAGCATCCTCTGTGAAACAGGATGCTGGACTAGATGGGCCTTGAGCCTGAGCCAGCAGGGCTGTTTATTTTCTAACTAACTATAACTATACGTGTTGGTGGCTGCAGGGAACTATGAGCACCTTGAGTGTTGCCCACACCCCTATGGTTGGAGTAGCCCTAGTTAATCCCCACTGTTCCTTCTAGTATATCTTTGCTCGAATGAGAGCTAGTTAACACAGGAGCTAAATAACTGAACTAATAATTAGGAAGTCCCTGGTCTGACTCTCACACTTCACAAGTGGAGGCAAGCACCTGGCTGCCTGTGTGTTCTGCCAGCAGGCAAGTGGCTTCTGCTGGTGGTGTGGTGGCAAGCCCACATTGGAAGCCTGCTGCTTAGTCAGGGTTAAGGGCTCCCTTAATCTGGACTAAGTGCTCATGTGCCAACCACATGGCACTGACCCGTGAGCAGGCTCCCAGCCAGCACCAGGGGATGCCCTCAATGCACCGCACACCCGCACAGTGCATTCCAGGGGCCAGGACAACATATCCCAGCCCCAAAATAGCCCAGAATAGCCGTTGTCCATGTGGGTGTGTGAACCGCATGCCCAGCACGGACTGGGCAATCCTCTGCAAGGGACATAAGCAGCCTTCCTCCCCGTGCACCAGGTAGCCCTTCTCACCTATCATTAGAAAGGGCTCAGTTTGTCTCAGCCTATAATGTATAACAAATCCAAGCAAGACAGAGGTGCTCATTGTGGAGAATTGGAATTTGAGGGATGAGTTTCAGGCTTGCACAACATAAGGCCCGTGGGCCGGATTCAGCCCGCAGAGACTATTTTCCTGCCCCCCTCCAGGTATCCTGCAGCAACACAAGAGCGGGAAACTGCCTTATAGCGCCATCCTGTGCATGCTTTCTCAGAAATATGTTCCATGATGTGTCCAGTGAGCATGCTAGGTATGCTTACTCCCATGTAAGCATACCTAGCATTGCAGCCTGAAAGCGTCAACAACTAGGGAGAGGAGAGGACTTGGCATTTGTTTGGAGCTGGCATGCACTCTAGAGGCCCCACTCGTTGAGCACGACAGGACCTATTCTCTGACAAGGCCACTATCCAAGGCCATTATCCTTGGTTAAAACTATGGGTCCATTGATGGGGGGGGGTAGATCCACAAGTACTGTAACTAATATAATAATTTTAATTTTAATGTAATAATGTGCTAAAAATTTGATCTCGGCCCCTGCACGCCACATTGTGGATGAACATTCCGGCCCACCACATGTGGTGGGCCACATTCCAGCCCACCAGGGCATTTGAGTTGTGCAACCCTGTTTGATCTTCCTGTGCTGGATGGGGTTACACTGCCCCAGAAGGATCAGGTACTCAGTATCTCAGGTGCAGGCTATAGTCAAGAGTGCTTTCCATCAACTTCAGGTAATACGACAGCTGTGTCCCTTCCTTGAAGACGAGGACCTCAGAACAATGGTACATCAGCTGGTAACCTCGAGGCTTGACTATTGCAATGTGCTCTACTTGGGGATGCGTTTATACATAGTTCAGAAACTTCAGTTAGTTTAAAATGCAGCAGCCAGACTGATCAGACCATATTGTGCCTTTAAAAACAACAACAGTCGCACTGGCTACCAATTATGTTTCTGGGCAAAATACAAAGTGCTGGTTATTTTCATTACTCCTGAACACCTTGGCTACCTTAGAGAGCACCTTTTTCTATATGATTCCCATCGCACATTGAGGTCATCTAGAGAGATCCATCTCCGGTTACCACTGGTATGTTTGGTGGAACCACTCGGAACCGGGCCTTCTCTGTAGCTGCTCCTGGCCTATGGAATGCACTCCCAGCAGATATCCACAGTTTAGGCTTGGTGTTGGCCTTTAAGAGAACCCTAAAAATGTACTTCTTTGGCCAGGCCTTCCAAGGTCTTTAAATTGTTTTTAAGTATTTCAATTGGTCTTTAATGATTTTGAATTTTTAAAAATTGTTTTTATATTGTTTTAAGCAGTATGTTTTAAATTGTGTTTGTTTTTATGTCTTTTTTAACTTGTTGTATTCTGCCGAGAGCCTTTGGATGGGGCAGTTTATAAATGTAATAATTAACTGATTAATTAATTAATAAGCAAACAATATGGAAATAATAATACTGACCTACCTTACAGTTGTAAGGACAGTACCAAGATAATGTATGTGAAGTGTTTTGAACACTTAGAACTGCTATATAAATACTATTATTCATAATATTATGAATAAATATTCATTTAGACAAGCAGTTTGGGGGGAAAACCACTTCTCTAGCTGGGCACTGTAGTTCTAGGCACATGACACTACACAGCCTCCACTCTGGCTGTGTAACAGCTGGAGGTTGCTAAAAGTACTCAGTCACTGTGGTGATGGTGACAGGAGCATGGCAGCAAAGAGAGATAGTTTCTGGACCCTGTGCACGGCTGGAGTTTGCAGGTAGGGTTTCCGTACAATGCCTTGCAGTGCTGTGAAGACAAAGTTCTTGCAGCCTGGGCCCTTTAATTACAACAGTTAGAAACCACTAAAAATGTGTTTTGCCTACAAGTCTCAGGGTCAAACTAGACATGATGTTAATCACATCTGGCCCTGCGTGTTTAGGGCCTCCTCCAGAGGCGTATCTAGGGAAAATAGCGCCTAGGGCAAACACTGAAATTGCGCCCCCTGTCCAAGCATCTGACACCCATCTTCGAGATAACTTTACCATAATATCAGCTGAAAAATACAAGTCAAGCTCGTTAATCTTTCAATATTTCAAAGACTATTTAGCAGTGGACTTAGCCAGACAAAAAAATGCTGGAAAACTACAAATTTCAGTATGCTGACGCTCATGAAATACCCAAATACTATGTGGAGGTGTACTTGGAAAACTAAACAGAAGTGCCTGTCTAATTCTCTACTATGCATTGTAGCATCACCATTACATAAGTTTTAAAAATCAATGGAGAATTTGACTTTTCCCAGATACTCTGAAAATAATTAAAGGATATGCAGAGTAAACTGTGTCACTGCTTGGAATATATTCTAGTCTTTCAGAAAGACAGTTAAAATGAGAGAAAGAGAGCAAGAAACTCCCAGTGGGCCTTCATACTCAGGATTTCACACTGATTCAAAGACAAACTCAACATTAATAGCCATATTATTAAGTCATCACATTTAACTCACTTATCACAAGAAGCAAAGTAAGAGCAAATAAATACAATCCTAGCTCATAAGTGTCAGCTGAGTATTCACAAGCCCTGATTACATAGTGCCAATCTGAATATGTGTACAGTGTCTTATATTATATTTTTATTATTATTATTTTACCCGTAGCCCCTTTGGGGGGCTTCCTAAAGGCTGGGGGGGTTGCAAAGGTTCCCCCTCACCCCGCTGGCCTCTAGGGCCTTGCAGGGACCATTTGAGCATGTGCAATGGCCGTTTTTAAAAATAATCATTTCTTTTAAAAGGCCACTGAAAACAAAATGGCCACTGCGCATGCTCAAATGGCCTCTGCGAAGCCTGGCATGACCTAGGGCCTCACAGAGGCCATTTGAGCATACACGGTGGCCATTTTGTTTTTGGCAGCCATTTTTTAAAAAAAATAATTTTATAAAATGGCACCCCCCTTCAAGTGGTGCCCGGGGCACGTGCCCTGCCTGCCCTACCCTAGATACGCCCCTGGCCTCCTCCCCTCCCCCCATGTAAATAGGGTGGTGTTCTAGATGAGGACCATGGTTACCTTAATTTGCCCTGCCACTGATCCAGATTGGGAGGTCCTCATGACTGCTATTTGCCTTGTGACAAAAGCTGTCCTTTTAAATTGAGCATGCGTGGTGGCCATTTTACTTTTAGCAGCATATATATATATATATATATATATATATATATATATATACACACACACACAGCCACCACACATGCTCAGATGGTCCCTGAGAGGCCCTAGAGGCCAGCAAGAGGAGGCGGAATCTTTGCAGACACCCCCCCACACACACGGCCTTTAGGAAGCCCCCCCGAAGGAGCTACAGGTAAATTAAATATAATATAAGTCACTGTACACATATTTAGTTTAACACTAAGTACAGAGAATCAGGGCTTGTGAATACTGAGCTTAAGCTTATGAGCTAGGATTGTATTTATTCATTTGCTCTTGCTTTGCTTCTTGTGATAAGTGTGTTAAATGTGATGTCTTAATAATATGGCTATTAATGGTGAGTTTGTCTGTGAAGCAGTGTGAAATCCTGAGTATGAAGGCCCACTGGGAGTTTCTTGCTCTCTTTCTCTCATTTTAACTGTCTTTCAGAAATACTAGAATACATTCCAAGTAGTGACACAGTTTACTCTGCGTATCCTTTAATTATTTTCAGAGCATCTGGGGAAAGTCAAATTCTCCATTTATTTTTAAAACTTATGTAATAGCTATGCTACAATGCATAGTAGAGAATTAGACAGGCACTTCTGTTTAATTTTCCAAGTACACCTCCACATAGTATTTGGGTATTTCATGAGCCTCAGCATACTGAAATATGTAGTTTTCCAGCATTTTTTGGTCTGGCTATGTCCACTGCTAAATAGTTTTTGAAATAGTAAAAGATTAACGAGCTTGACTTGTATTTTTGAGCTGATATTATGGTAAAGTTATCTTAAAGATGTTTGGACAGGGGGCACAATTTCAGTGCTTGCCCTAGGCGCAATTTTTCCTAGATACGCCTCTGGCTGTGGCCATGATTTGTTAGAGTGAGTGAGAAAGCTACTCATAGTAAAACAAAAAAACAAAATCAAGCATACAGGTCAAGCAACAGAGGTGATTCATGTCACCTCTAGTTTGGCCTAGAGAAATGAAGTCAAATGAGTTTCCAATAAGCCTAATTTCATCCAAGTAGTAGAGGATCTAAGTAGCTGAGGATCACTTGTGATCATTTAACCTGAAAGCAGAGCTGACTTTTGCCAAAATGACATTTCTTCCTTGGGGTAATATT
The DNA here is from genome assembly GCF_027244095.1 of Hemicordylus capensis. NCBI lineage: Eukaryota > Metazoa > Chordata > Lepidosauria > Squamata > Cordylidae > Hemicordylus > Hemicordylus capensis. The sequence goes on along the minus strand of NC_069659.1, from coordinate 193,078,346 downwards.
TCACTGAAATTTCCTCAAATGTCTGGTCAATATGTTTTAAGGAAGCAACTAAATAAGCCTGGTTTGGCAACGATTGCAGACCAGAAAGCAACTGTCCAACATTCATAGGAAGTCATAACAAAATAATGATTTGTTTTAGGGCCTGTTCTCATTACCACTTCAGAATGTGCTGGAGGTGGGACTGTCCATGGGCTTTATATCAAGTTCCAGTTACATCAGCTAAGCTAGCACCAGAAAAAAATTGAGAGGGGCAGGCACAGAAGAGACAAAATGCATTTATTAAGCTATGTCCTATATGTTAGATTTCTGAAACAGAAACCAGGGGCAGACTACTTATCAGAGGTGGCACTTGGCCCCCTTGGTCCACCATCTGAAGTGCCCTTTTAAGGTGGTATTGGACACTACCACAGTGCCCATGTGCCCTTACCACAGGCTGAGTATCGCCACGCTGAACACTATGCCCTGAGGTGATTGTGAGAACTGGCCTTTGGGATCCCTGAGGCAGATAGAGATCCAAGGTGCAACTATGTATTCTAATTTTGTATCAGTCAGTGCTTCCTAATTGTATATAATGGCTGGATGATGGAACAAGTGTAGATCCTCTTTCCTTGGGTGGTAATGGGTAAGAGGTCGATGTTTAAGCATATAGATTAAATTCAGGGAGCCCTGCCCTGCTTGCAGCTCTTTCATTCGTCAGGCAAAATATATTTTTTTATTCCAGAAGGCATTTTAAGATTGACTTTGCTGTTTTCACTGTACAGGTAAAGCTCGCTATTCGCAGGCCCAATCCATGGTTTTGTGTGAACACCCGACTTCAGTATACAAGGGGGAAAGTGGCAAAAAGGGGGTTGAACTCAAATATCCATGGGTTGGAGGTGACCTAGGAGGTCATTTCTGGCTGCCATTTGGAGTGCAGGAAACTAACCCCACAATTTCCATTGACATAAATGGTCCTTTATCCTCAGTTTCACTATCTGTGCCCACCTGCACCCACACACAAAACAGAACCACACAAATAATGGAGTTCTCCTGTATTCTGCTGCTTTTTAAAGCTGCTCATATTTTTAGTAGTTTATTTCATTTTTAAATTGTATATTATTGTTGCTTCTAATGTTTCTTTTAACCTAAGCTGCTGGAAAATGTGACTTGAAATAAATAACTAAGCTAACTAAATAAATTTTTAAAAGAGTAATTATACAGTCTCATGTTTATAACTAGGTTATTCTTACCTGCTATGTTAGCAGATGCTGTAGAGGCACCCATTTTGGATGTCTTAGGCTTATATTTGCCCTCTTTGTGACCCATCTTTAGTGACAATTCGAAATATCTCTATGAAATGTTTTCAGTAGTCATATTTCTTTAGATTCTTTACTCTGCAATTTAAAAGAAATAAATAAATAAAATCCTGATACATTTGCAAGAATGCAAGTATGATTAGTGTGATTACTCTCTCTCTCAGACACAAAACTTTTGTATCAGTTTTTAAAGCAATCAGCCCCCTTTGCAAAAGGGCATCACATGTCTATACTTTGATGAGCTCGACTTTACATGTTCACTAAAATGTGGAGGGGGAATAGGACCATACTGGCTGCCCCGGACTCTACATATACACACATCTGTTGGCCATATGCTGCAGTCCGTGAATAAATTGCTCCCCCACCCACCCTGTAAGAATAAAAGGAGTTTGAAAAGGCAGTTTATTGCCACAGATTGCCAGCAGGTGGTGTTATGTAATGACTTTGTACGTCATGTGGATTTCTCATATTATCTATCTATCTATCTATCTATCTATCTATCTATCTATCTATCTATCTATCTAATTCTCCTGGGTGTGCCTTGGAATCTGAGTCCCGGCACCCAGCTGATTAGCTGGTTGGCAGAGGCGCCTAATTGGCTGAGGCGTGCCCAGGAGGATTGGTCGTCAGTGGGCCCGACTCGGAGGTGAGGCGCCCATTGGAGGCCTGGGCGGGAGGGAAACAGGCCTTACAGAAACAGACTTACCTGTTCACTGCCCGGGAGGAGGAACGGCAGCAGCGGGGGCCCTTTCGGCCGCCCGGTAAGAAGGGCCTGTGGCAGTGCCCCTGCTGCCCACGGCTGTTAAATGCTCAGTGCGGGTAGAGGGGGAGGGAGGAGGAGGGGAGACAAAAGAGAGTGGGGCAGGAGGGAGGGGGAGGGGGCAGGAGAGAGTGGGGCAGGAGGGGGGAAGGAGTGTGAGAGGGGAGGACGAGGGAGGGCAAGAGGGAGTGAGGCAGGAGGGAGGGGGAGGGGGAGGGGGCAAGAGAGGGGTAGGAGGGAGGGAGGGGGAGGGGGAGTGGGGCAGGAGGGAGGGCGGGAACAGCTGGCCCCAAAGAGTGCACAGATGCACTGTGTGGGTCGGCTAGTTGACATAATTTGTGCTGAAGCTGGAATATATAACTGTTTGGAAGAGCCCTTGGTGTGACTGGGAAACCTGACTGCACCAGAGTTCCTGATTGTGAGACCGGTTGTACCATTCGCACCTTTGGCCGGACACCTGGAGGTCAAGTCCAGGGCCAGCCAACAGGATCCTAATCCCTTCTATGTATCTGATGAATGCATAAAGATTACAGTGACAATAGGGCTTATGTATCTATGATTCACAATACCCAACACTTATGCCAGGGACCTTGGAGTGATGATTAGGGATGTGCAAACCGGTTTGAATTTGAACTGGTTTGGTTCGATGGTTCGATTTGTCTGTCATCTGTCATCTGCGCATCTCTTCTGGGTTCCACTCCCTTGCTCCAGAAAAGCAGAGAAGGAGAAGTTTATTAAAAACTGCAAGTGTTGGAAGGTTTGGAGTGTGCTTGGGAGTGAAAGAGAAGCCTCTTGAGACAAGAAAAACCTATTTTACTGTTACAGGAGCAGAATGAATGAAGGTGGTACATTAAGGGAAGGGGGGGCAGGGAAGGAGAGGCAGGGAGAGGGAGATACACTAGTGTCACGAGCGCAGCAATTGTGTGTAGTTGCATCAAGCAACCTCAGCGTGCTCAGATAATGCTGCAACTCCTTCTATGCGATGGACAGAGACTCGAAAAACCCACAAGGAGGTGTTGCTCTGCCCAGCTTGCTGCCACTAGAGCAGACAATAAGGAACACAGCTGTCAAATTCACCTTCCTTGCAGAAGACCAGCAAGACAAGTTGCCAAGCAGCGCCCTCTGCTGACTCTTGGCATTCCACAAATCCACCCAGCAATTAAAACAACAACACCACATGAAAGTACGTGTTTTGAAAAAAGCCAGTTTATTGACAATGGCCCCTCTACACATTGTGGAAAAGTATTGGGGCATACCAGAAGCCTCATTCCCCTCCCCAATGCCACTAAAATGGAGGAATTTTTAACCCCAGACGAAATTCAGCATTCAGGCTAAGCTAGGATGTGCAGCCCTAATTTGGGAAAAAAAACAAAATTGTGTGTAAACGGGTCCCACTGCAATTTCAGGGTAAATCTGGCTGATATTTTCCTCTTTTTATTGCTTTGTATAATTTTAAGTCTGGACTTTTACAATTTTATACTCCCCTTATTTTTCCCCTCGGCATTTCTATCATTATTTTATCTATTTTAGCTTTATTAATTTTAGGTTTTTTGCTTATTTAGTTTTAATGAGTATATTCTATCTATTTTACTTCTTATTCTGCAATCATTCTTAGTTTTAGTCTTTTGATGTTATGTACTAATATGTATTTTAACTTGCTTTTTAAAATGTAATCATCTTTAATTTTAGATTTGTCAAGTTATGTACCATCATATCATCATAACAACATCATATAACATGTAATTTTTAACGTATTAATTTTATGCTGGTCTCTGACCATAATAAGGGATTGATTGATTGGCTGATATGTGAACTATCACCCTCCGTTCCAGAACAGATTCAAGCTAAAAGTCATGTGTGTAAAAGTTCCAGGGGAAGCCTTGCCTAGTGATCAGTTGAGAGTCTAGCCAGGCTGGCTACTTGTGGGCCTCCCTCCTTTAAGGGGCAGGGGAGGCACTGCCTACCTGCTAGTCTGCACCCCACCCCTTTCCCCCGCACCAGCACTCTCATAAAAAGTGGCCGCGGATAACTATAGCGTCCCTCCCTGCACCCCGGTTGTTGTCGCAAGAGAAGTGGCCACATAGCTCACACATGCACGCACGTTGGCCACTTGCCCTTCTTATTAAATCAAATAAGGAGAGGATTTTTAGCTGGGTCCAGCAGGTTCTAAATGAGAGAGGGCATGGTCCCAGCTCCATTGCTCCAAGCTATTATTTGACCACTCCTAAAGAAACCCTGACTGGACCAGAGGATGTAAACAACTAGAGGCCTGTGGCCAATATTCCCTTCCTTCACAAGGTACTTGAGCGTGTAATGACTGATCAGCACCAGACTCTCTTAGAGGAAATGGACTATCTAGATCCATTTCAGTCAGGCTACAGGCCTGGCTTTGGAACTGAACCTTCTTTGGACACCCTGTGGGATGGCCGATGCAGAGAGAAAAAAGACAGGGGAAGTGCAAAACCTATTAATTCTCTTGGATCTCTTAGTGGCTTTCTATACCATGGTATCTTTTTTGATAGGCTGGCTGAGTTGGGTGTGGGAGGCACTGTTTGGAGATGGTTCCACTCCTACCTCAAGGCCCATTCCCAAAAGGTGGTGCTTGGCAGTTGTGCTTTGGGGTGCCACAAGGTTCCATTCTTTCCCCATGCTGTTTAACATCTATATGAAACCTCTGGGAGAGGTCATCAGGAGATCTGGCTTGAGATGTCATCAATATGCAGATTGCACTCAGTTGTATCTCTCTTTTTCATAAGACGCAGGTGAAGCAGTGACTGTCCTGAATCGGTTCCTGGATGCAGTAATGAGGGTGAGGATGAGGGTGAATAAGCTGAGACTCAATCCAGACAAGACAGACGGTTGGTTGGTGGTCTGTTATGATTTAATGTGTTATGTGTTTTTATTATATGTTTTAATCCTCTGTTGTTATCCACCCAGAGAACAATTTGTTATGGGCCAGCTAATAACTAAATTTTTTATTATTTATTGTTGTTGTTTCTAGGTCCAGTTCAAAGTGCTAGTGTTAGCCTTTAGTGCTTTAGTGTTAACCCTCTTGCCATCCTGACTTTCTCTCCAGACTGCCCAGGAGAAAGGGAACAAGATGCAGAGAGGGAAGAGGAAGAAAATGCCAACCCTGTCTTAATCTTGCAGCCCTATTTTGTACCAGACTGCCCGGCCTGGCCCAACCCCTAACAGGGCTTTTGGGACTCCAGTCTGATTTATCAGACTGATCTCAGTCTGATAAAAGCATAGCTTAAATAACAAAGGGACAGCATGGATTTCTGCCAGACTAGCCTCAACATTCCGAGGTTCAAACTACAGTGACTGGTCATTTGAGATAAAATCCTATCTGATGAGCCAAGGACTCAACAGTGAGCAACAAACAGATGCAAGAAAGCTTTGAGATTCTCAAAACAAAAAAACTCTTAGACTTAGTCCAAAATATATAATCATTTTACGGCTGTGGAATTGGCCAGTGAAGTTTGGAAAAGGCCAGGAGAGATTTATAATTGCAGGAGGCCCAGTGATACATTATTTCTGATTCAAAAGCTCTGTGACTTGAAGCTAAATGAGAGACAAAATCCCGCTGAGCATATAAGGCAAATTCAGGATCTGGGAAAACAGCTTAAAGACTTGGAGACAGACCACAGTGAGGCTACAATCGTGGGATTCATTTTAAACTCATTGCCAAAAAGTTATCAAGCCCTTAAATTGGCAATTAAAGCTTCAGCTGCATCTTTAAATTTAAAATATATCTCTGGGTGCTTGGCTGAACATTTTCGTAGAAAGCAAGAAAGGGCTTTTCCTACTTCAGCTCATGGTACAGCATCTCACTCAGAGAACACAGAACAAAGTTGTTTTCTGTGCAGAAGCAAGAACCATCCGTATGCTAATTGCCCTGATATGCCTGGGAAAGCTGCTGCTGGCAGAGGCAAGGCCAAAGGAGAGACAGAGGGTTAAGATTCCTGAAGCTACAAGCCATCATAATTCCACACCGAAAGGAGATTCTCATAAACAGAAGTACATGAAGGGCTTTCTTAAACTTAAAGTTTATAATACCCTGATTGAAACAAACAAAAATGTTTTCTGCATAGATTCTGGAGCAACAGAATCTTTTTTTAAAGATATTGAACTGTTTATAGAATTGGATAAAGACATTTGATACAGAGTTCCCATTTGTCTCTCAGATGGTCGAAGTGAAGAGGTGTTGTCAAAGTGCATTGTAAGCTACCAGATGGACAGTGCATGCATGTTACTATTAAGGAGGCATTATTTGTGCCATCACTGGAGAATAATTTGATTCCTATGAAAATGGAGTTGAGTTCATATACAAGCATTATTATATTACAAATTGAAATGATTTGATTACGGCCACAACACTAAAAGAGAAGGGGTTGTTTGATTTGGACTCTGTAGAGAGAGCAAATCTAGCAACAGGGTGCAATCACAAGTCATGTGACCTACTTTGGCACCATTGCCTTGCTCATGTTAATATTAAAGGAACTCATGAACTTGCAAAGGGAGAATTAAAGACTTTAAAGTACAGCCATGCAGAAAGGCTGCATCCAAATGTGACTGCTGCCTTCGTGCTAAACCTGTGAAGCCTACCTTTCATAAAAGAGAGGAGAAAGAGTCACAGCAACCCCTGACTTGATTCACAGTGATCTTTGTGGTAATGACAAGATGTTGAAAAGGTGCCAACCACAAAGCTGAGAAAAATGGAGGAAAGCTGCAGAAGCTTACGGAAAGCTCCGTAATCAACTGAATCTCTGCACAAGAGCAAGTAATTGACACTTGTGGAACTACCTGCTGGAAGAAAGACTGTAGGCTGCAAGTGAGTCTTTAAAATCAAACAAGATGTAGAAGAGGATGTACAGTGCTACAAGGCAAAGACAAAGGATATTCCCACATATATGGTGAGGACTACGATGAGACATTTGCACCAGTCATGAAACACATTTCCATCAGGACACTACCCAGCATAGCAGCATCCAGAAAGATGCACTTTGACCATCTATATGCAGCAACCACCAGGCTTTGAAGAACTTGAAAAAGAGGGGCTTGTGTGCAAATTTCAAAAGAGCATCTGTGGCTTAAAGCAAGCTGCTAGAACATGGAATGAAAAGCTAAATCAACTGGGGTTTACAGAAGTTGACCCCTGTCTTTACTCAAGATTCAGAGATTATAGATGGACTTACATCCTGTCATGTCGATGACTTGATCATTGCATATGAGGACAAACAAGACAGCCATGGAGGTTGTTCAGCACCTGAACAAGCAAATAGGTGAAGCAACTTGGGAGCATCTCCTACTATCTTGGCATTCAAATAGAAAGAGAACAAGAGAGGATATTTCGTCTCAACCAGAAATGGGGGGGGATGGCCCACAGTGGCCCACAGACGTGTTGGTAGCAACCACAGATGAAACTCTCTAGTGGTTTGGGCAATAGGGCTCATTAACGGACAACAGGGCTCATGATGGAGGACATTCTCTTTATCCAGGACGTTCTGTTTACCCAGATGATGTTCTCGTTACCCAGGGCTGTTCTCTTTACCCAGGGCTTTTTAGGGCTTTATAGGGAATAGCTAGCACCTTTTATTTTGCCTGGAAACTTATCAGCAGCCAGTGTGGCTCTTACTCTTTGCAGAAATAGATTTGGATATGATCAGCATATTGATAACATGCAGCACCAAATCTCTTGATGATCTATGAAGCCCCTGAGGGACACCATATGAAAGTTCAGATGCTGAAGAACAACAGTCTCCAAGAAACACCATCTGGAATCTGCCTGTGACATTGGAGTGGAACCACTGCAAACAGTGCCACCTGCAAAGCAGTCCCACCAGCAATCAACTCAGATGTTCCAGAAGGATGTCAATAGTATCGAAGGCCGCTGAGAGATCCAAAAGGACAGACAGAGTCACACTCCCTCTGTCAATTCTCAATTGGAGACCATCAATCAGGCTGACCATGGCAGACTCAACCCCATAGTCCACCCAAAAGTCAGTTTGAAATGGGTCTAAAACAGTTTTCTCCTAGACCACCTGGAGCTGGGAGGCCACCACCATTATCACTGTTTGGTAATAATATCTATCGTTCTCCCTTCCTCCCATCAATTAGAATAATATAAATGAACAGACTCATGAAGGAATGTTGTTAGAAAAGAGGGCCATCCAGGGGCCAAACCTACAGCCTCCCCCCACTTTGGTAATTAGACTTTTTCATGCTTTCTTCATTTTTTCAGTACTCTCTTCCCCACTATTTTGCTTCACAGGTAAAATAAGGATTTGGATTTCACTTTTCTCCTGCATAAGATTTCTCCGTAATCAGTACCCCACACAAGAGTGGCAAATAGATGTAGTGGATAGAATGTTAAGACTAGGATTCAGGAGACCTGTGTTCAAATTTTCCCCCATTCATCCATGTAGCTGTGTAGGCCAGACACTCATTAGGGCTATTCTCACGATCGATGGCTAAGGGAGCCCAGCCCGGTTTCCATCGACTGTGCCAACCACCGGGCTTGAGGGTGAACCCAGTGGTTCAACGGCACCTAGCCTGCCTAAATACCCCTCCCTCTAAATGAGGTTAATGGATACCCTAACCTTTTTTTTCAGCACTGGGAAATACACATTTCCCATTTAAAAGACATGACAAAAAGGCTTAGAGCAGTACTTGCTTCCCCAAAAGATCTGTTAAACTGTCAAGATACTATAGTACTGCTAGTGGGATCTAGGTACTGCTAGGACTACACTAAGCAGAAAATCTTCTTGCTTTAAAAAAAATGGAACATACAGCATAACTGTGCAGACGTTTAAGCTAGTTTATGAGGCTGAATATGATGGGCAGCCAGATTTGATTATGTTTGTGTCTTTCCTGGGCACTCATAAAGTGGGGTGAGTGGGGTCTAATTTTTATAAAAGGTTGATATTGGGAGGGGGAGCTGAACCCTCACTCATTCATATCTTGCCATATTTTTAAATTTCATCTGCTTTTCTCTTGGTTCTGCTCGAATACCAGAAGTAACCTACGCCAAGCACTGGACCTACGAAGCCATTGCTCCGAAGATATGGCTGTCCCCTAAAGAAAGGCCAATTCAAACATGAACCCAGCTCACGACAGGAAGTCTTGCACAATGTCACTGGTGTCCACCTGTCTTAACAGCTGAAGCTTTATATACGGCATGCTCTCCTGTGTCATATCATATTTCAAATCTGTAGTCAATATTCTCTTTAGTATTCCATCCATGCACCATCTTCATTGAGGAAAGAAACATGCTTTACAGTAATGTCACAAATTTTCCAGAAGCACCTCTCTAGAGCTTTCTAATTGTCTTATCTAGGCATAATGGGTTAACCTGCCAGGCACAACTTCAGTTTCAAGGGCAAAATCTCTTTCTACAGAAAAATATTTCAAATGCTGAAAGCTTTTTTAGGGGTGAGCAGGGAAGTAACTAATGGTGCATCAGGGAAGTAACTTGCCTAGCGAGCAAGAGGTTGCCGGTTAAAATCTCCGCTGGTATGTTTCCCATGGTGTTACTATGGGAAACAATTGTGCAGCAACAATAGAGGAAGATGCTGAAAGGCAACATATACTGAGTGGGACATGGCAAAGGTAAACCCCTCCTATATTCTACCAAAGAAAACCACAAGGCTCTGTGGTCACCAGCAGTTGACACCGACTCGACGGCACAACTTCTTTACTTTAGGATGGAGTTGGAAGGAGCTGCTTGGTGCATGGACCTGCTTGATTTATTTAGATCACAGTTACAACATTTGGGCATCAGTGTTAAATCTTCATTTAATTGGCACGAATTGTGGCCCACATGGTGGGCAATGCAACACAATGATTGGACGATGCTGCTGTGCACAGTGCAGGCAGCCCCAGTGGCATTGCACAAGAGGGCAGTTGTATAACTACTCAAAACAGTGAGCCCACAGTTATGCAGCAGTTACATTGTTTCTGATGGAAGTAGCACTGCACAACTATGGGAGCACTGTTTAAAGTTGCTGCCCTCCTGCACACACCAACATGGCTGCCTGTGGTACAGCAACGCCAGGCAATTGGCAATGCCAACTTTGCTTTGCTAATCATGTGGGCCAGTATTTTATTAATATTTTAACATGGCTTGCCTGTTCCGAGTATGTTGTATGGTTGCTGACTCTCATCCTGGTTTGATTTGTTCACGCTCCAGCTACACACAGGTATTGGTAGCTTAATTGTATACAGCTGGACTCTATGCAAAGCGCTTTGAGAATTTTGTTGAAGAACAGTAGATAAATATTCGTAGTAGTAATGTGTTTGGATTTGGTTGGAGATGGGGAGACAAGGAGTGTATCCGCTGATTACAGTGCAGCCATTCCGATGGTTTTGGGGAATAGATGTTGGCAAGTCAGCAGGCCATTACAGGGGAAGGGAAATTAGAAATCTCCTAGCTGTTTCCCCTTCCAACTGTCCTGCCAGCACATTGAGCTTGGGGTGCAGTGCCAACCACCCACAGAGCCTCACCTTGCTCCTTTTTAATGCCATGGCAGTACAGAATGAACCATAAATTATCTGTGATCTGATTCTGGATGAAGGGGCTGACCTGGTATGTATCACAGAGACGGGGGTGGGGGGCTGATGGCCTAGTTTGGTCCCAGCTTCTCTTTCCAGGGGACTTTGTTGAGGTGAAGGTGAGGCAATGTGGGCAGGGAGGTGGAAAGTCTGTAAGAACAACATTTCCCTGTTGAAGTGTCTGACCATATTGAATATGTGTACTTAAGGTTGGAGATCAGGGATAGACTGGAACTTCTGTTGGTGTATCAATCACCTAAGGCAGGGATTCTCAACGTGTGGGTCCCCAGATGTAATTGGACTTCAACTCCCATAATTCCCAGCCAAAGGCCACTGGGGAGTTGAAGTCCAATAACATCTGGGGACCCACACGTTGAGAAACCCTGACCTAAGGAGACCTTAACTGAGCCCAAGGGCTCAGTGTTGGAGTCCACCCAGGGTTGTGGTGGTGGGGAACTTCATTTTGGGACCAATTTGTCTGGAATGGCTCAGCAATTCATAGTGGCCATGACCAATTATGAACTCCTGAACTCCAGGACAAATTGGTCCTGAAGTGAACATTGAAGTCCTCCACCACTACAGGGGCCTATCCCAACGCATGTTGCTGGCCACATGATTGATCTTTTCTCTTTTACTCATGGTAGTTAATCTTTTACTCATGGTAGTTGATCTTTTCTCTTTTACTCATGGTCATGGTAGTTGTGGGGGTGCCTGTGATTTCCCCATAACCATGGACGGAACACCATCTGGTTAAGGTTGGACTTACAACCATGTCCTGCCTCAAAAGGGTAAGGGGCATATTATGATGTCCCCCGCAAGAAGATTATTGGATCCAATAGTATTCCAAGAAGCCTTGGAAGGATTTAGTGTTAGCTCTGCTGGTGATCCTGTTGATGCCCTGGTGGATTATTAAAACAGCAAACTCACCGGAGCAGAAGACATTATCACACCTAAGCGTCCTCTCTGACCCACTTCAAACCTGGCCCCTTGGTATATGGAAGAACTACAGGGGCTGAAGTGGTAAGGTTCACAAGTGGAGAAAGACTACACTTGAGCCCAAAAGATTACAACATAGAGCACATTTGAAGATCTATGCTCAGGTGATACATGTGGCAAAGTAGCAATTCTTTTCTGCCCATGTTGCATCTGCAATCATCCAGCAGAGTTGTTCAGTTGTGAGAGGGCTAGTATGTGCCTCTCCTCCCTGGAATCAGACTTTGGAACCACCAATTACCCATTGTGACATTTTTAATGAGTTCTTTGCAGATAAAATCTCTTGTATTGGGGCCGACTTGGACTCAGACTTCACAGTATTGGAATTTGTAATTAATCTTTCAAAGCGTCAACAAAGGAAGCTTCTCACTCCAGTTACAGAGCAGAGTGCAGAGTTTTATTGCTTTGGTTATCCAAAGAACACACAATCTAAGCTAAACAGGTTACATTTTGGATAGGAAAGACCTATTGGGTGAGCAGGGAAGGGGTACATAAGAGGTACATAATGGATAGGTGGAGAGAGAAAGAGATCTTTCCATCTACTCTCCAAGAGGAAAAGAAGTGGACTGACTCCTCAGGAAAAACCTGAGGAGTCAGGGTGGGCATCATAGATAAAGAAGGACAAGGAAGGGGATCCTCACTAAGTACCTGAATCCCAATGCTCCTAGTGGTCATTGGGATAATTGGTGCAAAAGGTCAATGCACTGGAACTCCATATCCAACACACAGCTATGTGTCTGATGCGGTGTCCAGCAACTCTTCTTATGTGATTAGGCTGGATCAGTTTCAGCTTGTGACTCTTGAGAATGTGTATAAGCTGCTTGGAATAGTGTGTCCTACCACCTATAAGTCCAGCATGGCTTATACTATCTGGCAGGTGGATTGTTGTAGAAGGCCTGGTAGATGTTATAAATGCTCCTCTTATGGAGGGCAGGATGCCTCCTTGTCTTAAGAATTAGACCTATTCTGAAGAAACCTGCATTGGATCCCTCAGAGTAAAGCAACTATGGGCCTGCCTCCAACCTTTTGTGGGTGGTGGCCTCCCAGCTCCAGGCAGTTTTGGAGAAACATTTGGATGAACTACTGATGATCTAGAGCCATTTCAGACTTCTAGGCTGCCCGGAAACATGAGTTTTGGGTGGTATATAAATATGTTAAAGAAAGACAGACAGACTGAGCTGGGCAGATGAAATAAGAGGACACTGGGGCTTGGCAGAAGGGGAAATTTAAATAGGCTTTTTAATGTTTTACTTACTGCCTCTATCTGGTAGGTTCTTTAGTTTTTATAGTTCTCAGTTTTTAGCTTATTAAATAACTATTAATTTGAAACTTTTAAAAAAATAATTGTAATTTTTAAATGTGTTTTTAGCTTGGTAAAGTTTAACTGTCTTAACTTCATTAGTCCTATTTTACATTGTATCTGCTTTACTAATGGTGTGAGCCACCCCGAGTAGTAGTGTACTGTAGGGGTGGGGTATAAATATTGTAAGTAAAATAAATAAATAAATGGAAGAAAGTAACTGGGATCTAGTGGGAAATGGGGGTGCAAGTAATTATAGCATATACCTGGGCGCCAAGAGCCCTGAGCTCTGCTGCAAGAAACACTGGAACATTCTTACATTCTCCCTCTCGCCACCCTCTGCCCTGCTCTTGCCTGGAAACCATGTCCTCTGTGCAAAGTTACATCCGTGGATTAAGACTGGCTGTGGCAGAACAACATTCTGCACATACTCAGATGCACCATTACTACCACCACTATGTTCTGGGGCTGAGATTTGACATTCAAAACAGGTTCCAGGCCCAGAGCCAAGCCCTGGCTCAATTTAACTGCTTTATTTATAATTATAACTAATCTACTGCTGTTCAATCTATGCTGGCTGAATTTCTACACCTGCTACTGCCACAAATAATTTTGCCCCTTCCTTTGGTTACCCTGCAATTATGGCCAAATGAAGCAGAAACACTGACAAGTTATTGTCAGTGCCTGTTAAGAGCTGAAGCCAGAATCTTAAAGATGCAGCAGGCAGAGTATAGCTAGGAGAGGGAAGGGCCCATTTTCTCCCCCTCTTCCCAGTGGCCCCTCAGTGAGGGAGATAATGAAGAAAATAGGGAGGGGGTGAAGCTGGGGGGCCCTGAGGATCTGGGGGGGGGGGCTGGGTTCTTTGAACCTGCATGCTCAATCTTCATCCTTGCCCTAGGGTACATGACACATACCCTCAACATACAAGGGGGAGTGAGTGGGACCGTGTCTGTTAGTCACACCCATACCAACATACCCAGGGGCTGCATATTTAGCATGCATGTATAAGAGGCCATTATTAATAGGGTATGCTTCAAAGTATGTACCATTTCTGCCATGGAATATTTTATCCCACAGCTGGATACCTTGGAAACAAGACTGAGATCAGTCTGATGAAGCACAACATCTATATAAAATGTGTAGAGCAGGACCTCTGTTTGTACAGAAAGGAACACATACAGTCTAAAGACACAGACCATACAGGAACAGAAAACAAGACTAGTGCCAATGCTTCCTTCTGATCATCCCTTAACTAGTTAATATGAAGGCAGACATAATGAAAGTCCACACAAGACACTAACAGCGCAGGGAAGCAGATGGAGGAACATGACACGGTGTTCAGTTTCCAAGGCTCTGGCCCATGCTCCAAGGATTCAACTATTTCTTCCTCAGTCCCTGCCATAACCTTCAACTTTGGCAGATCGTTTCTCCTCGCAAGTATTTTGCCAACCAGCTCTTCAAGGAAGGTAGGCCAAGGTATATGCTAATTATGAGCACTCTTCTTAAGAAGGCCCGCATCATAAACCGTGTGGAACTGTGCAGGAGCAAAAATACCCGATTTTAACGGACATCAGAATTTGTCTAATCTCATTCTTCTAGTTCATAATTTAGTATTTGCATTCTAGAGTGGTAAAAGTTCCCACAGATGTAAAAAGGTGAAGAATCTTGATATTCAGGGCCATAGCAAGGTTGGAGTGGGCCCACCTGGGACAAAAAGTAGATGGGCCCCTGACCCAACTGCCTTACTCTTTAAAGATGTGTGAGGGAGAGAGCAAAGAGCAAGATGTCACCCAGCTGTTGTCCCATCCCTTGGCAGGACCCAGGGACATCCCACCACCATGCCATTATAGCTACACCCCTGTAATAGCTTCAGATCAGACCCATAGGGTCTGAGAGGAGATGGTTATATTTTAAATTTGCTTGGAAGTTTTCCTGAGAAAAGAAGTCTGGCTAACCAATGTTGCCAGAATGACTCTCAGCCTGGCATTTTTCTGAGATATTGGAGCTTCCATACCAGAAAGCATAATGCACATTCCTGAAGTCCAAGGCTAGAGGGAGCAGCACCAAGCAGTGTGTTGTGTGTTGTACTAGTTTGGTGGTGGGGCTGATGCTGCTGAGACCTGTTGCTGATGGCAGCAACAGGCAATAATCTGCCAAAGCCTAAAACGTGGCAGTGGTAACCATGGAGCACAGGTTCCAGAGGAAGTAAAAGGTTGTGCAGAGCATCAAGCCTAGTCATGGCTGTGGGAATGGAGAGAGTAGTGCTTCTAAAACAAGGTAAAATGCATAAACACTTAGGACCTCATATAGTGCCATGCCAGTATAGAGGGAATCACTTGTACTTGGAATCACTTGTACTTGGGGGTCCAAAGTTCCAAATGTAAGCCGTCTCATCAGAACCAAGGGGACACATTTTCTCCTTTGAATAGAGATTTGAATAGAGATTTTGGTATTAGTCATTTCTTCACCAAATTCCACCCTGGGTCACCAGGCATAACCAGGTTTTGTGCTGTTGATGTTGCCCTGTCTCCATCCTACTGGACTCCACCCCACGCCCCACCCTGGCCTATAAGACACTATCCATTAGCTCCTAGGCCTTACCCTTGTCCCTCAGACTAGTCTGAATTCAGATAATTCAACAAGCCTAGGATTGTATTCACAGGTTGGTGGGCCTGACCATTGGATACTGAGTACTGGGTCTGAGCCCAAAAGTTATTTCTTAGTTTCTCATGAGTTTTATGGATTAGCACAATAGAATATTACACTCCAAGCAGTGTTATTGCAACCCCAAGCTGAGCTGTAGGCATGAGAAATAGAGCTTAGGTAACATGAAAACACAATTCACTTTTCCTTTGCTGCATAAAGAAGCAAAATCTTTCTTCTGCTCTGATTATTCTTCTATTAGGAAGAATTCAATCACTTGGATGTTACAAATCATCTTATACTTGTATATTACAACTGGGAATGATACACAGTTCACACACACAACAGGGGAACTCTCTTGATAACTGCATCTAAAATGTCCAGGTTATTGAAGATGCTTTTCTTTGGTATAACTATAGTCCTAGCCTAATCCTAGGCGTTACTAGTCCTAGCCAAATGCTTTTCTAGCCTCACAGTATTGCTTGGGCATTTAATTTACTTTTTGCTGACATTAGACTGTCTGGAAACCCTGTTGAAAACATATTGTGGAAACATATTTGAAAAAAATGTCTGGAAACATATTATGTGCCAAACAGCATTCTTCACACCTCAGTATCAAACACGTCTGATATTTATGAAGGGGCATTTTCTATTAGAACTTGATCAAGCCATCAGATATTGCAGCCCTGTCCATATTTAGTAACAATTACTTTTAATGCATCTGACAGATTGAACAACCCCATGCTATGGATGTTTACTCAGAAATAAACCCCAGAAAGTTCAACAGCACTTGCTCCTGAGTAAATAAACATCAGATCACAGCCTTAATCTTTTTACATTTGATTGCAGAATTAGTTTGAGTCATTGGAGAAAACAAATCCATTCACAGGAAAGATAGTTTTCCTGATTTTTAGAGATCTGGCAGCTATGGGCAAGATAATGCCACAATTTATGGGGAAATAATAACAAATGTTTTTTAATGTTTTGCAGCTGATCCGTTTCACTTTATGTGCTTCCATGCATTTGTGAGTACCTCCCATCGCAGTAAACCTCCCATCACAGTAAAAACTTCCTAGTTCATGCAGTTTCTTATGCCTTACCTTCCGTTTCCACAGTTTTTGATCAGAGATAGAGGGCCATGGTGCCGTCTTCAGTGGGAGCCAATTGTCCAGCACATTTCACTTCACAGTGAACTGTTTATCACTAATGATTCCTGCAAGTCATATCCTCTATGGGCTCCCTTTTTAACGTGACTCAGTGAATGGAGACAGTAATTTTCAAAGTTGAAGGAGTCAAGTGTTTGCTCACCAAGACCTGTCCAGACAGGTGAAATGAAGAGAGCAAGAAATCCACAGTCAGTAAATCCAACTTAAATATATCTCAGGCAAGAAGAAACCAAGTGTAGAACATAGTGGGGAAGAGGCAAACATACGTATTGGAATAACCATGCAGTGTCAAGTAACAGACAGGCACTCATAAGCTATTTTTACATGCAGCTTTGCTGTTGGCAGCGCTTCAAAGATAACTAAGTGACAGAATATAATGTTCTGTGATTGGCCAGCCTCCAAGGGTGATTCACACGATAAACCAGGGCACTTTCATACCATCAGGTGGTGGGTGGAAATGTTTGTATGAAAGATCATTAAAAATAATAATCCAAAAATGTGCCCATGACTTATACATTATTGTCTTGATGGTGTCACTTTATAAATAGCACATTTCATCATCAAGGCTGGTCAGATGCATTGCATGAGGTGTTCTCTATATAGCCTTCCACAACTCTCCTTTGGACATCAATACAAGCAGCAGCCTTCATGGAAAAAGGACTCCAACACTGAGTTTCCTTTTGAAGGTTGCAATATTAGAGAATAGTTGGAGTGGTGCATGTGGTCAGCAGGCTGAGTTTGGCAGTCCAAACTATTGTGGGGATTGCATTCTGGATGGAGCAAGACCATTACTGAAGCAGAGATCAGCCGTGGAAATGTCGAGCAAGGTGTGGGAACCTCAGCACTCATCTGAGTGCAGATTGCAGCAATAAACTGTGTGTGTCATCCCACTTCTATCTGTGTTAGCTGGATTCCTCTCCTCTTGCTAGTGTTGTCGTATGCTCAGCTTCCAGTCTCTGCTGCAGATCTATTGCTTAGAGCTGTTAAAGAAAAAGCAGTCAGTGGTAAAGCAACCTGTTTCGAAAAGCATCAAAACCCTACACAACTAGAAAGTTCCACATTAAATTGAGGTAAACGCAGGCTTCAGTGAGTCAGGTGGCCAGCTCATCCCATAGAAGCAGAATGGAAACATGGCAAGTGTCTGAAGACCAGGCTGAAGAGGCAGCACAGCTGTTTGGGAGGTGCGGGGGAGGAGGATATTCAAGCCTGAGCGGTTTAAGTGAGTCGTTGCCAAGGAGTACACAGGAGCAGCAGGACTTAATGGCAAAGAGAACCAGCCCTGAGCCATTCGATAAGCAGCCCTGTATTCCAAAGAACGAATGCAGAAGGGGTTACAAATGTGGACTTTAAGGGGGAAAGAACATCTCATTGTTTTAAAGCCAAACCCAGATTATCTTCCTAAATAATTTTCTTCCCATCTGGTGGGGTGGGGATTAGGTGACCAACTGCAGGGACATGTTTTGAATTTTTTTAGAATGTTTATATTCCACCTTTCAATGTATATATAAAATTCACACGGCAACTTACTGATAGGGAGGAAGGGAGGAAACAATAAGGGAGGAAACAATACATCAATTCAACACACTAATGCAACAATAAAACAGCAAAGCAGCATAACAAAGGATAAAGCAGCTATAAATCCAATGTAAAAAATGATCAAGATGAAGCTCTTGGTGGCATTGACTCAGCATCATCTACTCTATTGACCATTAGAGGCACTAGGGGTAATGAGTGGCAGCCCCTACCTCAATGCCCAGACATCCCATGACATCATCTCCACCATCTGCCCATTTCCTCCAACCCCCTGCACACAAACTGCTCTCCTTCATACATCCGCCACACAGCTACCTCAGCAGCCATTAACCCTTTCATCTTTGCCACCCTCACCTTCTCCAAGCCCCATGTGGCCCTGCTTTTTCTTCCCCACTCCATCCACTCCCCCACCCCCAGTCACTGGTCAACTTTTCAAACCCCATCCTACCATTGCCCACACCTGTGCCAAGTGATTTTACAAACAAATAATAGAAAGAGAGCTGCTACCAAATGTTAGCATACAATCTTCTGCATTGACAACATCAAATTCAAAATACAAGGATATTTAAATATCCTTTTATAGCCAGATATATTATCACATTCAAAAATATATCATCACATTCAAAATATGGTACAAAAAAGAAAGAACAATTAACCAAAGAAGCCTCCATGCTTGAACAGTAACTTTGTTGTCTATTTGTTGTCTATTTCTTCCCAACCTTCATCAGTTCATCCACAACTCTGCTCTTCCCTGCTCCATCTATGGAGAGAGATGAAAAAGAGTGGATGCTGCTTAGTTCCCATCTTGCTCAATGCAGCCCTTAAACACATGGTAATGGCAAGTCTCTTGCAGCGGCCCGCCTGATCCCTGTGAAGAGCAAAAAAGGGGAGGGGGGACTTCAATCTACCCCACTCAGGAGAACAGTATAGCAAGATTAGAGCGAAGCCCCACCTCCCATTGCATTCGCTTTTGCAGTCCTAAAATCCTAACCTCCTCTCTGTGACTAAATCACTGCTTGCCTATGCAACCCTGCTTATAGAGCAACACAGATGGAGAACTAAGAGACTCCTGCTGTCTCAGTGTGTCTGTTTCATGGTTCTTACAGACAGGAGAGTAAGTAGATAAAGGAGACAAAGAAGTGGGGTAAAATAACAAATATGTAAAGAAACTACCTACATAAACTGTCATTTCCTTCCCAATCTGGCTGCAGATACTTTCCTTTAAGCAATCGCTTCTTCTGCCAAATGCCTTCCCCACTGCCTTCTACTGCACATAGTGATGGTAGGGTTATAATTGGACACAAGGGGACTGGATATTTTCCCAGGATCCACTCCTGGAGGAGCAAGTTCTCGACATATTGTCATGATGGACTTACACATGTGTGCTATAGCAAAGAGAAAGCTAGCCTTTACTGATGACTATGCAAGGATGCCTGTGATATGCCTCAGGCAGGCTACTGTTTCCCATATAGCCCATCCAGTTCTAGTAAATTACCAAATAGGTAATAACTCCAGTAGTTCCCAGTATTGTCAGAGATTTAAACATTTATGTACAAGTGCAATGTTTGGATAAATATTAAGTAAGGAATATTTCCATTCCTAAAACTGATCATTTTGAGGTTAAATCAATTAAAGTGATTCAACCTCAGAACAAATCTACCCAGTCGCTACTGGCCAAATTCAAACTCAAATAGATTTTCCTCAGATTTTATTGGAATCAATTCAAGATTTGACTTTCTCTTCATTCACACATGATTCCCACCTTTCATTTAAAAAAAACAACAACAACACCCTAAGCTCTAGTCCTTGTAGGAGTAATAGAGCAAACCGTGCAGTCATTATTCTGTTCATAATTTAGACTCTTTGGTGTGATTATCCTCATCGTGAATCCCTATGTGGATTCCTTACACACCAAAGCGTCTAAACACATCAAAAAAATTCTAAAAGATGAACTGAGTACCCCACTAGCTTGTGAGTGGGCATGAATTAGTGCCCTCCCTACCATCCCGCAGACTGAAAGGCAGTGGGGTACACAGTTTATTTTAAGGGAATGTTTGAAGTGTTACAATTTAGACTCTTTGGTGTAGAATGAATCCTCATAGGGTTTCATTATGAGGAAAAGGAATAACACAGAGATTACATCCTGTATCCCTTTATATCCTGCATCCTGTATCCCTTGGATTATTTGGGGGGGGGGACATTTTCCACTTAGTATCTGCAGGACAATAGGGCAAGCTAAAGTTTGGAGAGGGTATTTCACAGTTGTCCCCACTCCTGCCAAAGGAACTTTTTGCTTTTAAATTTTTTATTGATTTTTACAATATCTTCACAATCTCGTTACATCCAATTAGACAAATGTTGACTTTCCGCTCACCAATCCATGCGAATCACTAACTATACAATTCAACCACTGCTACAGTAATTCAAAACATATATCCTATACCTTACAAACTCGATTTTACTCTACTCAACCTGCCAATATTACTAAATTTCAAACCCTGTTGAAAAATCAATATTAGAAAAATAGTTCTTTAGGTATAATAAGAATGGTTTCCAATCTTCTTTAAAACATTCCAAGTTTTGATCTCTTATCAGTACTGTAAGTTTTGCCATCTCAGCATATTCCAAATTTTTTATCAACCAATCTTCTTTTGAGGGCAATTCATTATCCTTCCATTTCTGCGCATATACTATTCTGGCCGCCGTGGTTGAATACATAAAGAATGTTAAATTTCTTGTGGAAAACTCTCCTTGCGTTATTCCCAGCAGGAAGGATTCGGGTCTCTTAGGAAATGTCATTTAAAATTTTTTCTTTAAATCATTATATATCATGTCCCAAAAGGCCTTTGCCTTCCTACAGGACCACCACATATGGAAAAAAGTTCCTTCACAGTGTCCACATTTCCAACATTTGTTTGAAACATTTTTATACATTAGTGCTAATTTTTTAGGTGTCAAATACCACCTGTACATCATCTTATAATAATTTTCTTTTAAAGTATAACATGCAGGGAACTTTAAATCCATTTTCCATAATTTTTCCCAAGCTGCCATATCTATATTATGACCCACATCTTGAGCCCATTTTATCATAGTCATTTTAACCACTTCATCTCTTGTCTCCTCCAAAAGCAACAGCCTATACATCTTAGAAACTAATTTTTCATCGTTTTCACACAGCTCCTTCTCAAATCTCGACATTTGATCCTCAAATCCAACTTTAAGATCCTTCTTATAGATTTCATTTAACTGATGGTACTGAAACCAGTTACTAACCAAATTTTGTACTTCAATTAGGTTTTTTAATTTACAGCCCTTTTCTTGGAAACATAACAAATCCCTATAGGTTCCCCATTCCGGTTGCATATTTATCTCTTTACGTGCTAAAGCTTCAATCGGGGATAGCCATAACAGAGTTTTAGGTTCCAACCATTTTTTATATTTTACCCACACTCTCATTAGACTTCTTCCTACAAAGTGATTAAGGAAATCTTTATGTATTTTACTTTTTTCATACCACAAATATGAATGCCATCCAAACCTTCTATCAAATCCTTCCAGATCAAGTATTCTAGGATTTCTTAATGTTATCCATTCTTTTAACCACGTCAAACAAACAGCATCAAAATACAACCTTAAGCCTGGCAGGGTAAGACCACCTCTTTCTTTAGCATCTGTTAAATTTTTAAAATTAATTCTTGGTCTTTTCCCTTGCCAAACAACTCTGGTTATGTCTTTTTGCCATTGCTTAAAACAAGTTAAAATATTAATTATAGGAATAGTCTGGAAAAGAAACAGCATTTTAGGTAAAACATTCATTTTCACAACTGAAATTCTTCCCATTAAAGATAAGTTCATTCTAGACCATCTTTGCAAGTCAGTTTTTACTGTATTCCATATTTTAATAATTATTTTAAAACAACAAAGCATTTTTGTTTGTCAACCAGATGCCCAAGTATTTAATTTTCTTCTCCACTTTCAGTTCACTTATTTCAAAAAATCTATCCTTAGATTTCTGATCCATATTTTTTGTCAACACCTTCGTTTTAGCACTTCTGCCAAAGGAACTTAGCTGCTGAGGAGCAAGTGATCCTACAAATGCCCCAAATTGCCAGGGGTTTTCTACCAGCTCTTTGCATTGTGTCCAGAAATAACCTGGAAGCCAGTGACATTAAACCACAAAGATGGTATATAGGGACAGCTCAGTCCCTGGGCCCCAGTCCTGAACAGACCCCCAGCCACAGTCCCACATCTCAAGCAGGGGCTGGCAGGTTGGCACACCCTCTCCTGCAGGCAGGCACTCAACAGCAGCAGCAACGGACAGCTAACACCAGCCTCTCACCCTGGAGGGGCTGTTTGGGAAGCAAGTGGTCTGTCCCTCTGCTGCAGGGCTTATATTAAAGTTGAGAAGATGGTTTTGGCTATTAGTCTTTGAATTACATTAGTCTACATTAGTCTTTGAATGGTAGAAGCTCAGTTAATTGTTCTTTGTTGGGTCCTTCCAGCTCTCTTCACCTCCTACTGGTTACCTCATGGAAAGGAATTTAAGGATTGCTGAAATTTGGTTTGTGTCAACAACAAAGGATTGTGTATTGACAATGAAAATGGTTTTGTTTTAACCTGTAAACATCTGGCGGAAAGTATTTTATCTTTTGCATAATAAAGAGGTCTTGGTGGAAGGATTGCTTCAATATAACTTGAACTTCCAAATCAGAATGGATGCAAACAAACATAAGAAACATAAGAACAGCCCTGCTGGATCAGGCCCAAGGCCCATCTAGTCCAGCATCCCATTTCACTCAGTGGCCCATAAATAAGTCAAAGGCTACTAACCTTCTGAAAGCTTCTAGTAAGGTTTATCTGAAACCTTACTCTACTAAGGTTTATCTTAAAAAGATTTTCATTTTCCATATGAAATACTCCACCTTCCCAGCCCAAGAGACTATGCTGGGAAGACATAAATGAGACAGGCTAACCTGCTTCGTCTTACCGGATCTTGGTGATTGAAGCCAGATGAGATGGGACAGGAGCTGTTTTCCCACCGAATGATCTGGCATTTATTACCAGCATTCCAAGATGGTGGTACCACGATGACTAGGGTGGCCATGGCTGGAAGAGAGAGCAGCCCTTCAGAGTCTGCGCCATTGTCCCCTTGACTGCTCAATTCGTCAACCATTGTAAAAGTTTCCCTGCCAGTTAAACAAATAGGTGAATGGTTAACCCTTCCCACATGAATGGTTTACCCTTCCCACACTTACTGAGTCTCCTGTGCTGTGTTTCCTCTGGCCCATTTCCCCCATTTTTCTGACTGGGAGAAAGCCTGTAGGGGAACTGTCAGGGAAAACAGATGGAGAGTACTATTTATAATTCAGGGCTGGGGCCAAAAATCAGAAGCTGAAAGCCTGCATTGCACGTAGGTCACTTCAAATTCAGTTCCTAGCATTTCCAGGTTGGGCTGAGAAAAAACCCTGTGTCGTGAATCCAATCAGAATAGATAATTCTGACCTTAATGGAAGATAATTCTGACCTTAGTATCTGATTCAGTATGAGCCAGCTTCCTATGTTTGACAAGCAGGAGAAGAATAAAGCAGCACTTCCCCTGCAGATGCCTCCATCGTCCATCCCTTCACAATGGAAAATGGGTGTGTGGAATATTGTTCTGCCCTCTGATAAACAAGATCTGCAGAATATTCTGTTGGTTTTCTGTTGGTTCAAAAACCTGTTTGAAGAGGTGCTACAACAGAAGAAAATAAATCAATGACATTAACAGGGCTTTGCTGTGACTTCTTATTACATTACAAATCAATCTACCTTTTCCAGCTGGATTGCCAGACACTACTGTAGTTACTACGGTAGTACTACTGGGACAGCTTCATCCATGCCCCACAGTCTCCTCCGCTGCTCAGAAAAAGAGCCAGTGAATCCAGCCAACTTTGCTTGCTCACTTACTTTCTCTGGATCTCTCTCATTAAGCCCAGTTCCTTCAGTCTGTCCATACATTTTAATATTAAGGCAAAAGTTTCATAAAGCAGCTATTTAATCAGCAAAATTAACTTTTGAAGTTCTGGCAGTCCAAGATTAATTAATTTAATTCAAATAAATTGAATTAAAATTCATTCTAAAATAAATGCAATACAATTTATACAAAACACATAACAATAAAATGCATTGTTCTTCCTTTCCACCTCTGCCAAAGCATCACACTTAACATGGAACACTTGTAAGGGGGAAAAAATTAAAGAAGTTTTTCTCTTAATTTTTGATAGGATTTGCCAGTGGAGGGATTATGGGCTAAGAGCCCTGCCATTCCTTGAACTCAGGCCACTCCTAATTCAAACCAGGCTACGTAGACTCTAGACTAACGATCAGAAAATCTCACTTTACAGTATTTGGACTACATACTACTATACTGTGTTATTGGCTTAAATTAATTTACTATCCAGTTGGCCTAGAACCTTTTATTTTACAAGACGACCATCCATTTAGATGGTTTCAGACTATTGAGGCTAAAATAGCTACACTGGGCCTCTCGATTGCAATCCTTAATGTGGGTCATGATCATGTGAAGTCGCTGATTAGACAACAATTGTAGATTTTGAGCGGCAAAATGATCTTATTTTCCCAATTTTTATATAGCAGAGGAACGTAGATATTTAGCTTCTGCAATGAGCTATTTCACTTGGCTGGAAATCCCTAGGTATAAGAAAAGCTTTTACTTTAGCTCGCTGCCACAGTTTACCTTGGGCAGTCCTTGAAGGTCATCATAAAGGAGTTACATTCTCAGAGAAGCTTTGCCTTTGTGGGCTGGTTGAAACTACTGAACACGTTTTACTATTTTGTTTGTTTTATATCCGTGTTTTAGAGGATATCCTCTTTTACGTAAATTTCCAGGTCGACAGGATCAATTCTATTGCTCTTTGTTGCTTTCTGAGTCTGCAGTTACATCTAGAGTTGCTAGATACTGTGCTGCTGCCATTAATACTCATTGGCGGATGATTAATAAGGGAATTGTATTGTTTTAATTTATAATTTAATATATAATATCCAATTTATTGATATTGATACATTAACTATTAACTTATTTTTAAATTTTTTATTTGTTGACTTTTTGTTCTGGTCAGTGACCGTAACAATAAATACTGACTGACATCTGATCAATTAACAGCGGTACAAAAAGGTGTAGTCAATTAGAAAAAATCACTCAGATTAGATTAATGCAGGCTGTGAGATTTCCCCTGTATTTGGGTAGATTATATTTATTATATTATCAGTACTAGATCTTATTTTGTGATATTTGGAAAATATTATTGTTAAATGTACTTTGTTATTATGTGATACTGTTCTGTGTTCTTGAAGGTTGCTACAGTGGGACTCCTTATGCCCTTGTGGTGATGGGGAGTTGAATCAATTGAACATGTTTTGCTTCATTGCTCCTTTTATAGGGACTTATGTGTAGAATTAATATCTCCACAGCTGGCTCGTTTCCTAGGAAATTCACCTAGTCAACAAGTGGCTTTTCTGCTTGAGGACAGTATTCCTGCCATCACATGGAAAGCAGCCGGCTTTTGTGCTCCAAGATTGCATCAGTTTTTAATTAATAATTCTAGTGCTGCCCTATAACCTTTTAGTTATAATATTGTTGGTGGGTTAGACTGTTGACTTGTTATCTTTTTAATTGTTATTTATATTTATATTTTTATTGTATTTTTCCCCCTTTGTTGTGCTGATCATAGACCGTAATAAACTTTGAACTGAACTGAATGGTAATATTGCACATTAAAAAAAAAAAAGACCAAGGGAAACAAATAAAACAGACAGATATTATTTGTGGGGAATGAGGTTTTTGTGTTGCAATCCTTGAGAAGTGATGAAGTTCACATTCATCCCATTGATCCCATTCATCTCCTGCAAAATGTTGAGTGCAACCCTTTTTGCTCAAGCATGCAACCAAGGCTGCTGGGGAGAGGGGTAGGGATGTGCACAAACCTGTTCAAAAGCCATTTTACGGGCCTCCGAACAGGTTCAAACATTGGCCTTTTGATGATGGGGGGGATGTCAGACTTTAACGGAAGTGGCCAGAAGTATCGGGGGGGGGGGTACCACAGTTCAGATGGTACTTCTGGTCAAAAAGGGCAGGGAGGTACGCTGACTCCCCGAAGGATTTTACATGACCTGCAAGCACCAGCAGGGGGGGGGAGTGCACCCTCCTCCACCCTTAAAGTCTGACCCTCTGCCATTCAATTTCGACCCTCCCCGCTCCTGGTTCCGTGCACATCCCTAGAGAGTTGATGGACTCCCAGGGTTAACCCTTTGCTACTGCTGCTGA
Source organism: Hemicordylus capensis (assembly GCF_027244095.1). Taxonomy (NCBI): domain Eukaryota; kingdom Metazoa; phylum Chordata; class Lepidosauria; order Squamata; family Cordylidae; genus Hemicordylus; species Hemicordylus capensis. The sequence goes on along the minus strand of NC_069659.1, from coordinate 193,051,777 downwards.
CGATTTTGCTGCTGCTGCTACCTCATTCATGCTCCCAGCCAGCGAATGCTTTGCAGGGTGACCCTCTCTCTGACCCTGTGGGCCCAGGTGCAACCCCCTTGTCCAATATACCCTCTGCCCCTGCTTTCTGGATTGGAATCTAGCTGTGTTCTCATATTGTCACAACATCCAGAGGTAGAGTGCAGGGATGTGAGGTGACGGCTGCTTCAGCAAGGAGTAGCCACAGAGTCAGCGGCCATTCCTGCAAAGAGAAGGGCCACCTCCTCCTCTGGACCAAACATGCGGATGACATGGAACAGTGTAGTGCAGTGGGGAAAACGGGGCCTCAGCACAACCAAGCTGCCAAAAAACTACACAGCCTCTTCCTCCTTTTTCTCACTCTCTCACTAAATAATATTCAATAAGCCCATGAATCGACAACTATGGACAAAATGAATCCAGAAAGCTGGACACATAAGGCATCATTCTTCAGGCAAGCAATGAGAGGAGCATGTGATGAATATTTAACAAAAATTGATAGAAGATTAGTTGCTGCAACTGTGCAGTTTATTAAACTGTCACATTATTCGACTGTCCCTGCAAGGTCATTTCCTTGAGTGAAGACGGAGGTCATTTCCTTGAGTAAGGTCATTTCCTCAGAGGTGTATCTAGGGGAAATAGCGCCTAGGGCAAGCACTGAAATTACGCCCCCTGTCCAACCATCTGACACCCATCTTTCAGATAACTTTACCATAATATCAGCTGAAAAATACAAGTCAGGCTCATTAATCTTTTAATATTTCAAAAACTATTTAGCAGTGGACTTAGCCAGACAAAAAAATGCTGGAAAACTACAAATTTCAGTATGCTGGGGCTCATGAAATACCCAAATACTATGTGGAGGTGTACTTGGAAAACTAGAAGTGCCTGTCTAATTCTCTACTATGCATTATAGCATCACCATTACATAAGTTTTAAAAATCAATGGAGAATTTGACTTTTCCCAGATACTCTGAAAATAATTAAAGGATATGCAGAGTAAACTGTGTCACTGCTTGGAATATATTCTAGTATTTCAGAAAGACAGTTAAAATGAGAGAAAGAGAGCAAGAAACTCCCAGTGGGCCTTAATATTAAGGATTTCACACTGATTCAAAGACAAACTCACTATTAATAGCCATATTGACAAGACATCACATTTAACTCACTTATCACAAGAAGCAAAGTAAGAGCAAATGAATACAATCCTAGCTCATAAGCGTCAGCTGAGTATTCACAAGCCCTGATTCTCTGTACATAGTGCCAATCTGAATATGTGTACAGTGTCTTATATTATATTAATTTTTTAAAAAATTTTTAACCTGTAGCCCCATTGCGGGGCTTCCTAAAGTCTGTGGGGGGTTTCAAAGGTTCCCCCTCACCCCGCTGGCCTCTAGGGCCTCACAGGTACCATTTGAGCAAGTGCGGTGGCCAATGTTAAAAATAATCTTTTTTTTAAAAGGCCACTGAAAACAAATTGGCCACCGCGGATGCTCAAATGGCCTCTGCAAGGCCTGGCATGACCTAGGGCCTCACAGAGGCCATTTAAGCATGCACGGTGGCCATTTTGTTTTCGGCAGCCATTTTGTTTTAAATTCTACAAAATGGTGCCTCCCTTCAAGTGGCGCCCGGGGCACATGCCCTTCCTGCCCCACCCTAGATACACCCCTGCATTTCCTTGAGTAAAGACGGAAGGACATTTCCTTGAGCAGAGGAGAGAAAAGTTTTCAGGAAAATAAAGAGGAGATGATATATAGAGGAGGAGAAGATATACAGGAGAAGATATAGAAGATAGCGGAGAAGATACAGGAGAAGCTTTCAGGAAAACTAGCAGAGATAGTTTGTGCCAAGAGCTGAGGCCAGGATTACAGTAGTTAAAGTGCAAGTATTCAGCATTTTTTTTCTTTGAGAGGATCCATTTCCATTAACTTGGATTAACAGGATGGTTGAAAAAAAGATGTTCTGCTGATAGTGTACATTACATTTTTAAAAATGTAAACTCAGTCTTTCCTTTTTGTGACAGGGATCCCACGGGCTGATTTTACACATATTCATTAATGAACTATTAATCCCATCCTGAAAATTTAAGCATAATCCATCTTCATAGTATTTGGAAGAAACTTTCTGGTTACTTTGAAAGCTATAAGGCAGATGAGAAGTTAGGTAAGAGTGAAAAGGTAATGTGGGGAAGAACACATTCTGCTTTCTTATCTGTTTCTAAAGAACAGAATGCTAAATAAGAGAATTCCAGCTGTGCAACTGGAAAGTTATAATGGGTTGTGCAAGTCATTAATATTGCAATGAAAACTAATTAAACCTTGAGCTACACAAAAAAAAAGCTCATTGGAGATTTGAATAGCGGAAATGCAGGATTTGGAGGCCTGCAGTAGAGTTTATTTCAGCCCTCAAAGTAGAACTGCAGAGGCTACTGAACCGCATAATCTATGATACTAAACAAGGCTGAGCAAGGTGTTAAGAACACTTTTAAGAATTGAACTATGTAAATGCTTGAAGTTTGAAACTTGAAGTTTCCACTGCTTTTTGTAAAAAAAGGGGGGGGGAGGGATGTAGGAGGAATACACATGACTGATCATCACATACATTAGGCTTCAGAGAGCTGAGAGTTGATTTCCTCAGGCAATAGGGATATAGGATTGGTCACGGGCAATACAAAGCATTTCTGATTAAAATGAATAGAATATAGCAAGCAAGGGAAAAGGGGGCAGGTTGCTGGTGACATCTGGTTCTGTAATGGCCTAGTGCCAATGGCAGGACCAGCATCAAGTGGGTCGGGGTCAGCCAATGGCAAATGCTGAGACCTCAGAGCTAATATGTACTGAGCCAGAATAAAGAAGTACTGCCACTGGGGGGGTGGAAAAAATGGTGGTGATCGCAGTGGCTTTTCCTTCTTCTACCCTCCAAGAGTGGAGGAGAAATAAAAGTTGCTGCTGTTACTGCATTGTGCCATACCTACATTCGCTGAGGGGATGTGAGGAGTTATCTGCCTCCCTGACCACCACTCCCTGCCCATCACCACCACAAGTGTGCTGTCCCACCACCACCATCACAAAAATCTCTCCCACCCACACTCAGTTAAGATTGGGGAGGGTTGTGACATGTGAGGGGGTAGATTGGAAGCACCATAGGAGTGAGCGAGGAAGCCAGTTGAGTGAGTGAGCCAGTTGCTGCTGCTTGAGCAGTAGCAGTGGCAGTGGGTGATGAGTCTTATCTTGAGGGTGGAGGGACCCTCTCCCCCCAAAAGGCCTTTAGGTCCAGGCTCCAAAGTTACCTAGGTGCACCTCTGCTAGTGGGCAAAGACAGTGGACACCCAGAAAAGTAGAGGGTTCCTCTTTTTGTCGGCTTCCTCTTCTTTGAGGGGGACCATACTCTGTACAACATCATATTATGCATTCCAAGTAAGCATGCCAAGAATTGCAGCCTGAAAGAGGAGCAGAGAGAACTTTGCATTTGTTTGTGGTTGGCATGCACTCCAGGTGCTCCACTGACTGAGTAGTGGCCATTATCCATATTTAAAATTCTGTATCGATTGATGGGGTGGGTGGTGAGCTAGAAGTAGCTAATTCTTTTCATTAATACTGTTGATTTTAATGTAGAAAAGTGTTGAAAATTGATCTTAGCTCCTGCATACCAAGTCATGGTTGGTTCCAGATCACGGACGAAGCCTCAGTATAACTGGCAATCCTACTTTGAGCACTTTTACTCATGAGCACATTTACTCATTTGTTTAGATCACAATGTTCTTGATGCTGTGGGGAGGAAGAGAGAAGAGATGTGGGATGAGGTAGGAAGGAAAAGAATAGGTGGACATCTTTTCTTTCTTTCAACAAGTAGTGACACAACAAAACTTTCCAAAGAGTACTTCCCCGCATTCATGTTATTCTTTGTCCATGGAAAGGTTGCATTTAATGTAGAATCTTGGTAGTGGTTTAGGAATAACTTGATTCAATGCCCACTCTCAGGAGCTTTCTTCAAATATTGCAAGTCTCAGTGTTAATGCAGGCACAGAGAAATGGGCAAAGGCACATGTCATTTGCATTGATTAACAGAAAGAATGTAATTGGAATGCAACAGTGGATTTGAAACCTTTTCGAATCCTGGTGAGGCAAAGGAGTACACAGTGCAGCCCTCCTCCTGCTGTCACCCACATTCTCATAGTGAGACACTTTTCCAGCCAAGGAATGAGTGCTGGCCTCTAGTTGTCCAGGGAAGTGCTCAAGTTACATGGTCTAGAGAGTGAGCCCAAATCAGGCAACTGTGTTCCTGGGAACGTCCTTGAATAGAGGAAACCTGACCTAAATTTAGACCTGAATTCACACTGACCCAAGCTTTAAAAAAACTAAGCCTTAAAAAAAAAAAAAAAAAAGGTCTATATATGTTATACAGTCTACTCCTCCTCTTCAGCAATACCACCAGCTCCTTGTTTCTTATATATCCTGCTGCATTATAAAACTACGTCTATTTTCTGTTTCCCTGCATTCCCAATGTCCAGATTTTTGGCTCCTTGTGTCTGTGGAATGGCTCTAGCAAAAAGGTAAGCCTTACTCCCTGTAGTCGCATGATAGGAATTCAGGTCACAGGGCTCAGGTTCAAGCACCATGGTTCAGAAAAGCACTCACAAAGGAGGAGGGAGGGATTTGTGCTTTCATTTTGTGTGCATTCACAGCCATGTACTAATTGCCATTTCAGACATCACTCCCTCTCTGCAAGATGACTACATTTAAAAAAAAAAAAAGGAAACCTCATGCAACTTTCCATGGGAGAGATCTACAAGTTGACACGCAAGTCCAGACGCAGGTACAGTGAGACTGCCAGATCTACAAGTTGACACGCAAGTCCAGACACAGGTACAGTGAGACTGCCAGAGCTGAGGGGTTTCAATGATTGGTGCCAGGAGCAGGGGTTTAGATTTGTTAAGCACAGGGATACATTTGGGGGCAAACAAGGCCCGTACAAAAGGGACGGACTGCAATTGAACCAAGATTGAACCAGACTGCTGGCGCTTAAAATCAAAAAGGCTACAGAGCAGCTTTTAAAATGATGCCTGAGTTGAACAGTATCTGGTTGTGCAAATTCGATCCTTTAAAGTATGAGGGTGCAAAGGAGTCAGAAAAAACAAAAAGGAGCCGAACCACATAGAGAACAGACAGAAGGCGGAGAGAAGAGCAGACAGAAGGCATATAGGTGCTTATATGCCAATGCCAGAAGCCAAGTTGGATGGAGTGCTTGGTTGCTAACAGAGAAATAGCGATTGTGGGCATAGCAGAAATATGGCAGAACAGTGATACACTGTTATACCTGGATATAAACTGTATAGAAAGGGCAGGGAGGCGGAGTAGCATAAAGGGATAGAATCTAACAAGCAAGAAAAACTAAGAGGTCTGGAATCCTCCACAGAAACCCTGTGAGTGAGGACTGAATGGAAATTCGCAGTCAGTTAATGACATAGAGATCAAATGTCAAGATACACTGTATGATTGTGCTCTAGAACAGTTGGTCTTGAAACTAACGAGAGAGGAGGAGACCTTGGACTTTATCCTGAGTGGCACCGAAGACCTGGTGTGTGATGTCAATGTCATCAACACTTTAGAGAAGAGTGACCTTAATGCGATCATGTTTACCATATATGCGGGGAGAGAATCACCAAGAAAGACACTCTTGCTCCTCTCTCTAAAAGTGCAAAGGCATTAGGTTCATTCATACATTATGTTCAACACTTATATAATGACTGTACACACAGCTAGAAATCTGTGCACATGTATGGTCCATCACATGTTATGTTGAAAAAGTACACTGCCTATCTGTACCATGCATTTGAAGGGTCTGCGTCCAGGTTCAATTTTAAAATGAACCTGGTGCATATTCACATCAACATGTGTACAGCATACTGTCTGAATAGGCCTACAGAAAGCTATGGAAAGATAGACGAGTTGGGGGGATGGAATAGATTTCGGCAAGGAGCAGAAACATGGGGAAAATATTTTCCAAATGTATGCTACAGTTTAGAAGAGAAACATCGTGTCAGCAAGCAAAAGAGACCTTAACTGGGAATATTTTAAGGAAGTTACTATACCTGTGAGGAAGACAGGCATATGTGCAAAAATGCAAACAGTGCGAGGTGGCCCAAAAGAGACAGCATTAGGATACCTGAATACTTATTAAGGTTATTTTAGACAACAAGAATGTACTTTTTCTAGATAACGGTGAATAAATAGGACGTTAGGAAATTAGTGGGCTCTGGTGGAAACTGCTCAGCATCAGAACGTGATAATAGAAAACTTTCTCGCACTACATTTTACACTACTTACACTACTTACGGCTACTTACAACTACAGTAGTCTCCAAGGATCTCTCAGGGGGGTGGGGGTGGGGAGGCACTCCATGATCGCACAAATGGACAGTTCAGAGAGCTAGGGTCCACTCCTACAGGACCAGGGTGGTGGGGTTTGTTCATAGAGGGGACACTTGACCCCATTCAGGCCAATAAAATTACACAAAAAGGCCACCCGCCCATTCTCACGCCTGTGCACTAGGACCTTTCAGGACTGAAACCTGTTACTCTTGGTCCAGGGTGGTGAGGAGGGGTCACAGTCTCACCTTCAGGATATGTCTTCTAGGGTGGGGTGGAAGTTTGCGGGGTGGGGGGCTGAACTACTGGGGTGATGGCATACCACTGGTTCTGACCCTTTCCGGTCACGTATGGGCCCCATTTGATCAGTTTCAAAGTTTAAGCACCTCCTTTGACAATTTATTGGGAGGTAAGCATGTTCTGACTTGGATTTTGACAACAGGTGGGTACTATTCACACACAAAGATATAAAGATCTAATAACTCTGCTGCTAGCAGCAGCCAAGATAGATGTAGCTAAGCACTGGAAAATCTCCAAGGGTCTATGCACTGAAGATTGGTTGAACAGGGCCTGGAAGGTTGCACTATCCAACACCAAGACCAACCGCGCAGGCCGGCGCTCTTTAATGCAATTAATTACTGGCACTGCAAGTAAAAGGAGGCACCACCCTACTGCACAAAGGCCTGGTGCACACCAGACATACCACCCGGGCCTATTCCTGCCCTGAGGAAACAAGAACATAATCTCTACCTGTCCATCCACTATCTTCAGTAGGAAAAAGGTCTAGAATTCTCCTCTCAATGAAAAAAATGTTTATGATAGATACCAAAGGCATTAATACCGGACTTGTCTTTTTCCTATATTTGTCCCAAACATGTAATAAACTACTTCTAATTGTATGGAGTTCTATTATCTTTCCTTTGTCCATAAATACTTTAAATGGTCCATAAAGTAAAATTACCATTTCAATTCCAGAGATTTTTCGTTCTTGTCTTTTCTTCATCGCTAATGTTTCAAGTGAATGGTTCAAACAGCAATGCTGAAAGGCTGATCGTCCCCATTAAATGCTTTGAATCCATGAGAAAAAACCAGGGCTGTTAGTTTTTCTAATAATTTCTAATTATTAGAAAAATTATTACTAGTTTTTCTAATAATTTAAACACCAAAGATTGGTCTTTAATTTAATTTAAACTGGAAACATCGAAGCTTTCTCCGCATCCAGGAAACTCATCGCTGCTTTACTCATTTTCTTTGAAATATCATCTTTCATGTATCTCTGTAAACCTGTTTCGTGTATCTCTTCGGTACATATCCTGTTGAATTAAAAGACCTTCCTGCAAAATCATTGCAAAATGTTTGTCATCCACGTACAGGAAAGAAAATGGTCTGTATGCTTCTGGTCTATTTGAATCCTTCCCTTCCTTGTGAATGAAAGAGATGAATGCTTCTTGCCATGATTTCATTAATCGCTTGGGTTATTGGGCAGACCCTGCTTAGCTATGGGGACAAGACATGCTTGCTATCACAAGACCAGCTCTCCTCTTCTTTCTGCTCTGTAAATTCATTAATTTGTGAATTGTCTTATTTGGCGCATAAGTCTTGTACAATCAAGAATACTATGCCACAAATTGTTCTCGTCCACAGCTGAAACACATTCTTTGCCATTCCATATTGAAATACTAGTCCTCTTCTCTTGCTCTTTTCTCTTTTGGTATACCAAACTATTGGTATACCAATAGTTCTCGAATAGTTCTGGTTCTCGAATAGTATGTCTACCCTTCTGGAGTTTGTCTACCCTTCTTGAAATATTTCTGTTTTGTAAAATTCATTTTTCATAAGTCTCTATCAAAATCTCCTTTAGGATTTTGTTTGTTTCGATTCAAGTTGTAACTATTTTACTAAGAGTAATTTCTGATTTTCAGAACTTTATTTCTGTTGGAAGCCAAGAAAATGAATAAGCTCTTCATTTTTATACTTTGCTCACATCACAAATGGAGAATGAGATGCGTCAAATTTGAAAAAATGTTCGAATTAAAATTGGCATATCTTAAAATTTCCAACACAGATTGAAAAAAATTGGAGCATAATTTGAGGTTTGCTACCTGGAATTTAAGCATAATAAATCTACCTTCCTTGTCCTGAATTTGCTTCTTTACAGTCCATGTCTATTTTTAAATTTATCTCACAGCCCCATTTGTCTTCTTATCCTCTATTACAATACCTACATTTGACCAAGTTGATGACATTGCAACAGATTTTCATTATAAATTTTATATGTTAATTGAAAACAAATAATATCCACAACTTCTTTTTTTAATTTTTAATAACGTCTTTTTCCTTTTAAATGGATTATGTAGTCCACATAACAACATACAATAAAACCAGCACATTTCTGTGGCTGGAATGCACACCCTGCTGAAATAAGAGTATCTCTGTCTCTTTTTAGGAGGACCCGGATGACATACATATTTACAAAGGCCTTCCATAAAATACAGTTCGTCTGTTACTACAGGATATCCAGGGGCCAGTAAATTAGTCCCTGTGGGCTGAATCTGGACCCTTGGCTTTGTTTTGCAGGCTGATCTGGAGAGTGTGTCTGCATATTGTTGCTTTTTATGTAGATTATTCAGTAATATGTTTTGCGGTCTTTTTGCATAGTTTTTTTTAGGTCTTTTGTTGTAGACATAGGGCCTCAAGTAAATAGGGTCCAGTGGTTTGTGAACAGGTTGGACTCTCACCTGGGTGATGAAGAGAAGAGAATGATGATGAGAAGAGAACATGATTCTTTTCAGCTTGTGTCAGTGCCCTTGAGGCAAGACAGACCCTTGAGGCAAGACGGCACACTGGAGTCAAGAAAGGCAAGAGGTGGCTTCTCTTGCATGTGAATCCCTCTTTGTATTTCTGTATTCAGCCTGTATTTCAATCAAGATGTCTCAGGACAGGAGCAGTTGTAATGTCTAGCCTGAGCTTGTCCAGAGGTGCACCAACATCCTCCAGTCAGACTTGTCAGTCATTTGGTATGGAATGGTTCCCAGGAGTTTTTGACAGTCCATTTGGTCTTCTGGATGTGGCAATGTGTTGATTGCTTCCAATTTATCCTCCTCAGGTTTGACTCCTGGTCCATGTACGTGACACTGCGAACCAAAAATTGAATCTTGTCAACTTTATGCTTTTCTAATGTGCTCTCTCCATCACATGCTTCCAGGAATATGTGGTTCTTCTGCTGTAATACTTCTGTCGTGACTGTCATGAAACCATAAGGGCTTGTTAGTGGCGTCCCCCCCCCCCCCGCCCCAGGAGTACTGAAGGTGCACAGTTTTGCAGATTCTTTGTTGCCATCTTTATCAGCAAGCTTTTCACCGGGTTGTTTCCCCCAACCCCGGGCACAGAACATTGAAAGAGGCAGCTACATTCCCATCTCAAACTCTGCTTTCTACCAACCCCTTTCCTTTCCTTTCCTTTACCACTGCCATGGAGGTGTGTGACCTAGTCGCAACCGCAAGTGACCAACTTCTGATTCTTCACTCTCAGCTTCATGTTTGTAGCCCTGTTCAGATGTTAGTCTCCAATAGCCCGAATCATGGTTACAGCACTCAAGCAGATCAGAAGTCCTGCCTGTAGTCTGTACAGGGAAGGACTGAAAAAGCCCCAGGCTGACAGTCATGGATGTGATGGCCATCATGGTTATCGCGCTTTGCTGTGCAAATGCTGCTGTAGCAGTGAGCAGCTATGAAGAGGGGATGAGTTCTGTGTTGGAGCAGGACATTGGACACACTTCAACACGCAGGGGAAAAAAAAAAGGAACCAAATCCAATGGGGAAAAGGTTCTACATTAAGACATTTTAACCTGAGTGTTTTTAATAAACAAAATTGCATTGCAAGTCTTTGGACTTCATGTACAAGATATCACTATCTGGCAATAAACTGCTAGCAGAGGTTCACCTAGGAAATTTTGGAGCCTGTATCTAGAACCTCCCCTGCAAATTAAGGAGCACTACCATGGACAGACGAAAAAAGATTTGCCCTGTGGATACGATTTGGCCTTTGCTGTAGATACCCCAAACTTCAACCCAAAAGTCCAGGGCATGCGTTCCTCTGATGCCAGTTGCAAACTTATGACCTGTGTGAGCATTTCTCCTGTCTCGTTTTACTGTGCACTATCATGAAGTGCTTGGCGAAAACCTTAGCTTGTATGGAAAACCTGCCTATACCGTTAGCTGTACATTCAATTTTTCTTCTATATTATCTCCCACATCTTCATATAGAATATTAATATGCAAAAGGATCATCTATGGAAATACCCACAGTTGCATGTTTAGGCATTATCCTGTGTCTTGCCCATTTTGTGTGGTCCCACAAGCAGAGCACCACCACTTCCCAGTCTTTGGGCAATAGGATATATATGTTTAATTAATTCCAGTTTTACCTTCAGTGTGTAAATTAGAGGGAATGGTGCTGGATTTATTTGTGGTTGGAATAACAAGGATTTCTCCAGGGAACCTCTCCTGGCGAAAGAGGCTAACTGTAATTTTCAGCCATGAGTAATTGTGTATAATATAGTCCTAAATGATTTTTCTTCTGTAATTTCATTAGTTTAGAAATTTAATTAGATTTTGAATCGCTCTGAAATAAAGTAGCAAAATACCTAGAGACTAAGAGCAGTGGTTATTTTGTCCTCTGAGGCCAGAATTCTTGCTCTCAAATTGGCATGTGTTCATTAGGAGGAACTTTGTAGAACTTTGTGATATATTGTTGTCTTCCAGAACGGACTCTGAATAGGTCTTTGGAGAGCATTAGAGGAACACACAATTATTATGCGCTCTCTTCTTGAGGTTTAAGATCATTCTCTTGCATGCACTTAATAAAAATATGCCTCTGAAGTTGAGAGAGAAACTGTAGAGACAGAAAAGCTGCTCCAATGCTCTTCGGGCTTTATTAGTCACCCCAGTACTTGCAAATGATGATCCAGTGAGGGGCTGTTTGCCTTCCCTTAATAATGAGGTAAGTTTATGGTTTGTTTGTTTTTTATTGCTGCAGCATATGAAGTGTCATGGTGCTGTAATTAGAGGCTTGTGAAAGTTCCACATGTCCCTTTTGCTCAAAGTAGGGGAAACATCTTTCAGTCAGGAAGTTATCACATGCTCTTGTGATAAAGCAAAATGAAGGGAGATTCATATTGGCAGCTCTTATTTCAGTGGTGAGTATGGGAACCTGGAGACCATCTGCGGGGGAGGTAAATTTTACAAGGTTTCCTCTTCTTGACCATCCTTTTAAGTAAAGGATGGATTTAATAAGCACAAATTAAGATCAACTGCTGGGGACCGCAGATCCAAATTGGGCCCCAGCAGAAGCTGTACCCAGATTGCCAACCTGGTGATAAAAGAGAGGCAGAGTGGTAGCTGCAGCAACAGACCTTTCAAAAAGTCTGTTATGGAGGGTGGATGCCCCCCACAAAGCCCTGTGGTTTTCTTTGGTACACTACAAGAGAGGTTTTCCAGTGCCATGCAATGTGAAATGGCCTTTCAGAATCTCCCTAAATCACTGCTTCTTATCAGAAAAGAGCTTTATTATGGTCACAGAGCAATATATAAAGAAATACAAACTATGCATCATGTAAAGAAAAGAAAAGAAAAGCAGAGAGAAATGGATACACTACTTATGAAATGCATTGCTAAAGATCAGCTGTTTCTGATTATAGTACCTGCATGGATTCAAACTGGCAACCATCAAGGTGTAATGAAAATTAACGGTGTATGCGGTTGGTTGTCAGGACTGAGCTGGGGTTGATTACCTCGGCCAAGTAGAAGCAGATGAGGTGACGTGAGGCAGAGAAGGTTTGCTTTGCTGCTCTGGTGAGTTGTTCATTGCTAGACTGAGCAGAGAGACACCTGTTAAAAGTGGTGATTCTCTTATTTTTAGCATGGAGGCAACGGTATTTACCTTATGTTTCTTTTTAAATTGTGAGCCCTATGGGATCAGGGGACGTGCTTAAATATTAATTCATGCAGCAGAAAATTGTGTTCATATTAATAATGCTCTCCCTCTGCAGCTTAGGAACTGGAGCTTAGGAACAGCCACTAGGAGCTTAGGAACAGCCACCAAGCAATGCAATGCTTGATCAAGTGCTCCTCCTAGGAACAACTCGAGCAATAAGTGCCATGGTATACAGGAAAATCTTCACAGTAGGCACACTTTTCCCCCGTGTGGGTGCATGGTTAGTCAGGGATGCCTGCCACTGGAATTGCATACCAACAGTTATTACAGATGGCAATTCTATCATTTATTGCATCCCTTGGCCTTCTGTTTAATCTTGATCTCTGTTTTCCAAAAGATAATACGTACCTATTTTCCTAGGGCTGCAAAGCAATGCCGACCCCTTTCTGTGGTTGCTCCAGGGCTTTGGAACATGCATCCAGTTGAAATAACACAATACATTCCAGTGTTCATCATGGGTTGGAAGGTTGGAGACCCACTTAGCAAGGTGGGAGATCCAGGAAGATAGACACGAGTTCGTAGCTAGGATGGCAAAGAGCAGAGAAGGGACAGAGATCTGTGCAAGATTTCTGCAATCTCTAGGTGCTCTGCTCCAACTACTACTCTCAGGCTAGGTAGAGAATAACAGATTTCTATGCAGTTGGTCTTTCAGAGGGATGAGAGGTGGAAGCAAGTGGCATAAAGCAAAATTTACTCTTCTGGCATTTACATCTAATTCACATTTAATTGTGTTGGGGATTGGAGAAACCTGCCGTTTTCCCATGGAAAAAGGCAGGTTCAGGAATTTAAGTTTTGGCAAAAAATCAAAGAGGTTCTTATCGAAACCAGGCTAAGGGACCACCAGCCCGGATTTGGTTGGTCGTGAGCTGCATAGCTCCTGGCAGCAAACCTGCTTAAATGCCCCCCCCCCAAATGAGGTCCGCAGAGCATGCATGCCACCTACCCCATTTTTCTGATCATGTTTTGCTGTGGTGAGGTGATCATGTGTTTTCTGATAATGTGTTGCTGTGGCCACAGCCCCCCCCCCAAAGTGGGGGGGGGGCTACAACAAGCCTCCTAGCATCAGGAGACTCCCTACAAGGCACACACGTGTGGTGTGCGTGCTCATCTCATTCTGCAAGTTCCCAAAATAGAAGATTGCACTTTTGCTGTGTTCAGGAGCTGCACTACAACGTGAGCTCCCAGTTTATCTTATACAAGGGGACAAGTTGCTTAGTCGGTAGTGGACTGGTTGCCCCTAGATTTGGCTACAGGCACCACAAATTGGAAAGGGGATTAGGTCCACACACCCTCTTTCTGTGAAGAGGCCTGACTAACCAGACTTCAGGACTAGCTACTGCAAGTGCTGGCCTTCAAGATAATTTCAGCCTTTAAATGAAATTTAAAGCCCTGTTCCACATGCAAGAGAGATAACACCTGTTGTTAAATTAAGCACTCTGGCAAGGAAGATGAAACCACAGACCATTAAAACAGGGAAGAATCGGTGTTACTTTGAAGAGGTGGTCATCGAAACTGAAAAATTGGGAAGGGAAGCCCTTCCCAGCTCAGGATATTCTTTAAATGCATCTGCACACACCAGTGCACACATATTCCTACCCAGGAAGGACAATGGTTTTTTTTTTAAATGTCTGGCCTCCCCTATTCAACAGAGCATGACAAAAAATGTGCCCACAAGGTTCATTTCAGGATATAAATATCCATGACCCAGAGTGATTCCTTGTATATTACTACTGCACCTCGAACTCCCCATGCAAAACATCTCAGTGTTCTCTTCTGCCTCTCACTCTGGACTGCAACAAGAAATGCCTTTTAATTAAAACCTCTCACGCTGATTTTCTTGAGTTCATACGCTTGCGCAAATTGCAGCTGATTGGAGCCGTCTGCCCTGTTGAGCTAAATTCCCCACATTCAACCGAAACAGGGGGTGCAGGCCAGTCACCGTCAAGGCAGGACCCCGATCCCAGCCACACCAACGGAATCCATGAAGGAACTTGTAATTAACTAAGATGCCGATCAGGCCATCCAGGGAGAGCTCCCCGCTCACCTGTGGGGAGAGTGGGTGAAGCCCACTCTCCTCACTAACCCCCTTTTGATCTACACACGGAATGTGTAGAACTTAAAAGAGTGTTTCCTACACTTATCCAATCAAATGAGCAAAGGCTCCTTCCTGGCTGGAGAATTCTTTATTTAGAATTTAACTTGCTAAGATATGAATTTGGTATCTGTATTCCTGACAGCTTTGTATTGGGGGATCCAATCCCCATCTGTGTCTCCTTAGCCTGCTTTCCAAGGAGACACGCAGGACAGGTTCTGCAAGGCTCCTGATGTTTCACACAACCAGCCTAACCCAGGATGGCCTGGGTTACGCTGGGTTACGCTGGACCTGAAAACAGCTTCAGTATAACTGTGGGACATACAGAATAATATAGCAAATCATGTTTGCTTAGACTAGATTAAAAGCTGCTAAAGTTTTAAATGCCATATTTTTCCTCACCACAGCCTGTAAAGTTGGTCACATCGAGAAAGGGGGAGAAAGAGATATGTGTTGCACTTCAGAAGAGGAAACTGCTGCTAAAAAAAGGGTAAGAAGGAAATTGAAAGGGAAAGTCGGGAGTGTCAAATCACTCCAGAAAACATCTATATATATAATTCTCCTGGGTGTGCCAGGGAAAAATGCGTCCCGGCAGCCCAGCTGATTGGCTGGGCTGTGGAGGCGCCTGATTGGCTGGCGCACCCAGGAGAGAGGACAGTTAGCCAGCGGCAGGGCCAGGGACGCTGGCAGGCCTGGCCTGGCAGCGACGGGTGGTGCGAGGGGCGAGGAGGCGAGGCGAGGAGGAGGACAGGCCAAGGGGCAAGGAGGCAGCAGCAGTGGTGGGCCCCGATACTAGGGCAGGGGGTGGGGTGGGGGTGAGAGGTGGACGGCCCCAAAGAGGCGGGCCTCAAAGACTGGCAATCGGCTCTCGTCGGGCCTGACAGGCAGCGGAGGCGGCTCTCGGCGGGCCCAACAGGCGGTGGCACTCGGCCCGCTGGCAGCCGCGGTGGCAGCACTCAGCATTCGGCCCCGCCAGAGACTGGGGGGGGGAGAGGTAGCTGGCCCCAAAGAGCGCACAGATGCTCTGTGCAGGGTCGGCTTGTGAACCTTATTTAAAACCAAGAAGCACGGTTGGAATGTATATCAAGAAGGAGGAAAGATTTCGCCAAGTTCAGGAGGATGCCAATATGGCTAAAAAGTAAGGAACGCTATAAAAGGGGAAATGACTTCCTTCAGAAAAAATTGAAGTCCTGCCCAAATGAAGAGAGCAGGAAGGAACAAACTCTGGCAATGAGAGAGTTTGAGCAGCATATAGCTAGAAGTGTCAAGGGGGGATAACCTTTTTAAATATATCAGATGTAGAAACCCTGCCAGGGAAGAAGTTGGCCCCTTAGATGATGAGGCTGTGAAAGGAGATTAAGGAGGATAAGGAGATTGCAGAGAAGCTGAATGAGTTCTTTCTCTCTGTCTTCACGGAGGAGGATACTGACCATATACCCTCTCTAGAATTTTCAGGTTTAAGCGGCTGAGGAACTGGGTGAATTTGATGTGTCAAAGGAAGATGTTCTAAACTGTATTGAAAAGTTAAAAACAAATCGCCAGGGCCGGATGGCATCCACCCAAAAGTTCTGAAGGAACTCAAATGTGTAATTGCTGATCCTATATAACTTGTATAATCAGACTCTTTAACAGAGACTGGATGTGACTCCAGTTTTCAAGACGGGATCCTGGGAATTACAAGCTCATCAGCTTAACGTAAATGGATGGAAAGCACACAAGGTCAAAATTGTTAAGCACAGAAGAAAAGGCCTTGTTGAAGTAGAACCAGCATAGCTTCTGCAGGGAAGTCTTGCCCACGAATCTTTTGCAATTCTTTTAGAGTGTCACCAGGCATGTGGATAAAGGTTATCCGGTTGACATAGTACATTTAGTATACTTCGGAGTTCTAAAAAGTTGTTGATAAAGTTCCCCACCAAAACCTCTTAACAGTCATGGAATTAGGGGACAGGTTGATGTATGGATCATTAACTCGTTAAAGGACAGGAAACAGAGAGTAGGTATAAATGGAGAGGTTTCACAATGGAGGTAGGTAGGATGTGGGGTCTTGTTCATAAACGAGCTAGAAGTTGAGGTGACCAGTGATGTGGCCAAAGTTGCAGATAACACTAAACTATTTAGATTAGTGAAAGCCACAATGCATTCTGGAACTCCAAAGAGGTCTCTCCAAACTGGGGGAGAAAATGGTAAAAGTGGTAAGCAAGTGTAAGGTGATGGACATTGGAAATACTTCCATGCTAGGAATAATGGGGTTGGGGGTTGGGCGGGGGTTGAATTTCGCCCTTATGGTGTGGCCACATATGGAGTACTGCATACAGCTTTGATCAAGATGGATATTTTATAGCAGGGGCCTGGAGACTTTCAACCTATAGGGCGAGACAAGATCTAAGTGTATTAAATTATGCATGGAGTGGAGAGTGTAAACAGAGAGGACATTTTCTCCCTCTTTCATAACACTCAAACTAGGGGTCACCCCAAGAAACTGAAGGTGGGGAAATTTAGGACCAACAAGTGGAAGTACTTGTGCATAACAGTGCACAATTAAGCTGCAGGAGTGAGGGCATGCACTCTTGCCTGTGGGCTCCCCTAGAAAGGCCTTATTAAGCAAAGATGTTCTTATCTAGTCCAGCATCCAGTTTCCCACATTGGCCTACCAGTTGCCTCTGGGGGGCCCACAGGTAAGAAGTGGGTATGCCCTCTCTCCTCCTGTTTTTCCCCTGCAACTGAAATTCAGAGGTCTCTTGCCTCTGAGGCTGGTATTGGTCCATAGTCATTGACACATAGACACTAGAGCTTATAGTTTATAGTTATCGTCCATTAATTTTACTAAGCTCCTTTTAAAACCATCCAGGCTGGTGGCTGTCACCACATCTTGTGGCAGAGAATTCCATAGACAAACTATGTGGTGTATTAAAAACTACTAATTAAAGTTCCTAATTTCCTGACCTTCAGTTTCATGGGATAAAACTAGTTCTATAAACTGCTCTGCTCTACTTCCACTTGCACTGCTCTACTTCCATTGTTACAAATCGAATTGTGTTGGGCAACATTATGTTGTGTTGCACATCATGTGAGCCAGTGTTTTCTAAGGCCTCTGCCCCTGGAACCCGATGTTTGCCACCTAGTCCGCCTCATAAAATGCGTAATCAATGACTTAATTGAAGAGTGGCTGTAATCTTTGTCAAACTTGCAGATCATAAAACTGGGAAGGATTAATCCGCAGACAGGAATAAAATTTGAATGACCTAAACTAGGTCATGGTAAACTAGATTAAACCTGACAAAATGAAATACAACAGTGCAAAGTTGGGAAAAATTAAGGCAAAATATAAAATTAAGGCAAAAAAATCCAAAAACAAACCCAAACCCAAACCCAAATGTACGGGTAAGGCCAGGGCAGTAGTAAATGTAAAGTATTAAATTGGAAAGGAGGAAACAACGGGGAGACATGATCGAAGTCTCTAACATGTTGCATGGAGTCTGCAGCACCTGAACCAGGGGGTCATCCCATGAAACTGAAGGTTGGTTTATTTAGGATGGACATTAGGAGGTATTTCTTCACACGTCACTGGAGGTGGTGATGGCCACTAGCTTAGATGGCTTTAAAACAGGCTTAGACAAAGTTATGGAGGCCAATAACTCTCTGTCAAAGGCATGTGGCTTTACGCCACCTCCAGCCTCAGAGGCCAGATTCTGCTAAATACCAGCTGCAGGGGAGCAATGGTAGGAGCGGGGTCAAGCCCTCATACCCTTCCTGTGGGCTTCTTGAAGGCATCTGGTGGCCATTGTGTGAAACAGTCTTATATTGTTATGGCTGGTCTGATGTTCTTTTTTGGGATGTGTTATGCGAAGGGCCAGGGCCAGTGAGAGATTGGCATTACTGGGCATCTGCCAAAGGTCCTGGGTTCTCAGGACATCATCAAGGGAATGGGGAAGGAAGGGGAGAGTTTAATCTGTTAATCTGGAAGGAGATGTGGAGGAGGAGGAATTTTACTCTGTCCCTGGTGGTGAAAAAAAAAGATATATCAACCCCTCAACAGTACCATGGTAAGCGTTCCATGGATCTTGAGGGACCACTTAGGTGGGACAACACAGCTGAGGTTCCCCTCAAACCTGGAGTCAACCACATAAGGGCTATATCCCTTTTAGTTTTGCCAGGAAGGAAGAACATTAATTTTCCTTAATTTTTTTTAAAAAAATTCTGATTTGCACCCAAATGTGTGACTATAAACCAGAACATAATGCTTTTAAAACCAGGGCAAAGATATAATAATTACATTTGCTCAGCAAACTGGGAAAATATAGGAGAGTCAAGAAAACCAATCCCAGAGGAACTCTCTTGTCTGAATCAGATTATCCCTTATTCTCTGCAATGAGAGATGAGGTACATTTGTAGTCAAAGTGCTGTGTTTGAATAATTTGCATGGATTCCCAAGGTGTCTTTTATCCAGCTCAATAATATTGCAGTTCATTAGTGGAGTAGGCTAACTAATATCCTAAATCAGTAATGCTATGCTTGTAAGTAATTTTGCATGTGCGTAGTAGAGAATAAGCCATCCTGTAAGGTGTCTGTTAATTGATTTTCCTTCTGTAGAGGCATTTTAATTAAGATTTCTGGTTTCTAACTGGAGGGAGGATGTGGTCCTAGAGAGAGAATGGAAGACATCCATTCATAACAAATAACTGCTTTATGCCCTCCATCACAACCGCAGCCTGAACAAGGATAAAAGCAAGGCATAAAATAAAAGTGGGTGAAGAGATGAGGGTACTAGATTGCATGATGTAGCCCTGTCTCTAACAATGACCCCTTCAATGGTTATCTGACAAGAATGTCTCATGGCTGCAAGATCTAGAATATGAGGGGGAAGGAACTTCCTGAAGAGGATGAAGAGGAACGCCACACGGTGATGTTCAAACTTACATCACCGGGTGACCACAACCTTACTGGGTGTTGTGTAGAGCTGTGAAGGGAATCCTTCAATGTTGATGGACCTACACAGAATTGGTGAGGCAAGAATAATTCCTGAAGGGGGGTGTCAATCCTCCTAGGCAGATGACTAGAGAGATTAGTGTGGTAAAGGCATCAGAGTGGGAGTCGCTGGCGAGAATAGTTCCTGGAACACGCCTTGTGTGCGGGAGACATCTGGGGTTACAGAAAGGGCCTGGATCGATGCAGCCAATGTGGGCTCTGTCAACTGGCCTAATGCGATATCTTAGCCCCAATGCCTCAATATCCACAACTTCCAAATCCATGGCTGCACTTGGGAACAGAACATTCACGATTATCGAGGTCTACCTGTACTTCACTATGCTTTCTCATCCTTTTGAGTGAAAAATCAATGGCCACAATGTGGCAGATATGGCAGCACTCACTTCCCCTATCCACTCTTTTCTGGAGAAAGGTCAATGAAAGCAAAACGCAAAAGACAGAACAGAAAAGTGCACTTGAAAGAGAAAGCAGCCAGCCTGGCAAATATGAGCAACTGCTGGCACGGCTGTACAACCAGCCTTTCCAGTTGGTTTAGACTTTTTACTAATTTGTCATAATCTCTGGCAACTCAGGCCAATTCGTCATGTTTCAGGAAAAAATGAGATTTATCACAAGTAGAATATTTATCTCTGCCAAACAAGGGATAATTCAATTACCTTCCTTTTCTAAACATTTATTAACTGAGTTTGGTAAATTAACCCATTTTTCAAATTTAGCTTTAATCTGTGAAGTTTAACTGTGTAATTAACTTCACAAAGTATTACACAATCATCATTTATTGTGTGGTTTCATTTTCATGGAAACATAAGAAAGAGCACAGATTATGATGTGGACACCCATTCCACATGCAGGAGAATGTTTACAGAACCTCTCAAATGTAGGTACAAATAGGAAGCACACTGCTATATATGTGTTCCAATTAACATTTACATCACTGTATTTCAATGTATACAGAGGTTGCATTCAAATGTAATAGCTAATTGCAGTTAAAGGTGGACGAGATTTTGATTGGGAACTCCAAATCATGCTGCTCTATGGCCAAACTGTGAGCAGAGTGACACAGTGCCAGGTATAATGGTTAAAACTTCAGCTACACGTTACATCTAAATCCAGCCAGATTGTATGTATGTGTGAATATGGTTAGTTATTTATTTCAGACAATAATACTTCATCTTCTACTGATACTCATTTTTCAGATGGACAGTATATAATGTGCATCTGCTATAATGCAAACATTTTCAATTTGGTTAAAGCCAAAACCCACCTTTAACCACAATCTGCAAAATGGGTAATATTCTCCACTATGGAACATAGGAGTACTCCCCATGCTAGTGCATTGATGTAAGCCCTGCTGGCACTGATGACAGGTCAGCTCTGACGTAGCCAGCGTGTTGTAGTGGTTAGAGTGATGGACTAGCATTGGGGAGACCCGAGTTCAAATCCCCATTTAGCCATGATACGTTATGAGTGACTCTTGGTCATTCAATTCTCTCTCATTGTAACCTACTTCAAAGGGTTGTTGTGAGAAGGAACTTAACTAGGTACACCTCCTCTGGGCTC
This sequence comes from Hemicordylus capensis, assembly GCF_027244095.1. Lineage (NCBI taxonomy): Eukaryota > Metazoa > Chordata > Lepidosauria > Squamata > Cordylidae > Hemicordylus > Hemicordylus capensis. The sequence continues at coordinate 193,030,760 of NC_069659.1, read as the reverse complement.
CTTGGAGGAAAACTGAACTATAAATGTTAAAGTGTTGCACAAATATGTGCATAATAGAACGGATTAGCTTATTGATTCATTTGTTGTTTGGTTGATGAGTGCTGTCAAGTTGATGTCAGCTCTTAGCAACTAAATAAATAAAGTGTCTCCAGGATGTTCCGTCTTCAACTTGGCCCTTAACATGGTTGATGGTGGGAAGAGGGCTCTGCTGAGCAGGGCCCTGAGTGCTTGCCTGTGTTCCACCCCTTGCCGGTAACAACCAACTAACCACCTGCAATCTAAGATCCAGCTGAGCCAGGGGCAGGTTGGCAGGAATATGCCCCCCCCTTAATATTTTGTCTCTTTTTTACCATCTTGTGTTAAAAAATTTTTGCTGTAAACCGTCTTGGGATTGCTTTAATGAAAGGCGGTATATAACTTTAACGATAAATAAATAAATAACTGAGCTCTTCCACCTCCTTGCACCAATAATGTAATCAATTTGATTTCTGTTTACTCCTCCTGGTGGTCCCCCACTAACTGAGCAAGGAGGCACCTTTTTGATGTTGTGTGCCTGTAGACAGCAAGACTGTAGAGGCCAGGGAACTGGCTGAGCAGGGTTATTTCTTTTCTCTAGCCAATAGGAGCTGGAGAGAGGGAGGTATTTCAACTCCAACTCTGGTTTGCATAAAGACAAAGGAAAGGCAAGCTCCAATCCCCAGTCTGGACGTTATGGAAGTGCAGCCCAAATGCAAGTATTGGTGGTGTAACTCACTACTAACCAAAGGTAACAGAGTTAGGGGAGGAGAACTGTAGGTCCATTTCTTCTTTTAACTCCAGTTCCCTGGGTCCAGGGAGGGAATTTTGCCTCAGCCTTGTTTTCTAAGAAAAATCTTGCTTTCTGAGAATTAAGACTTGCTTTTCTGACCAGCTTGATCCTCCAAACTACCCATATTGTTCAATGCTGGTAAGCAGCTATTGGCTTATATTCTGTGGGTGCTAAGCAGGGGAATCAAAATTTTGCGAAACTTTTGTGATGTGGATTCCTGGGGTAGCTTAAAGTCGAGGTACACCAGATTTTTCCCTCTTTCTCTCTGGGAAGACATCTAGGAGAAAGACAACAGTGAGTATTGCAAAGCTCTGTTATCAAACGTGTCATTGTTGATGGGTTTAAAAAGCTGCCTTATGGTTTTTAACTGGATACCCACTGGCAGCACCCCTTCTCAGCCATTCTGGCTGGTCCTAGTAACTGTGGCAAAAGCTTTTTTGTAAAAAAAACACGTGCTGGACAATGTTCACTCAGTACTTTATGTTGTTCCTGATAAAATTGTATGGTGTATGCCTGTTGGCAGCCTCTGTATAAAGAACTGGCCTGTAAATATCCCATACCTTTGTGGAAGGTATGCCATTGCTTTTGACTGATAATGAGCTGTCCCCCCCCGCCCCCAATAAAAACTGCTTTCTTAAACTGGATGACCTTTTTGGATGGCTTTTTGTTCTGACAACATTCAAATTGAAAAAGGTTTTACTCAATATGTTCACCACAGGACACAAAATGTATTCTGTAAAGGAAAAGCATTAAGGCTTATGTACCATGTTAAGAATATGGTACTTTCAAAAATCCTAGGGATAAATTACAGATTGTAACTCTGGCATGTCAAATTTTCCCAGGAAATGCCAGATATTTCATGAAGAAGTAGCTGATGCTACTCAAAAGCCTTATGGTGATCTGAGTGTGTATTTAAATCCTCAATTCCCTGAATCCTACAGGCTCAGAAGTGGTCTTTTCGGGGGACTGGCCAGTGGTGTACACCATGAAGAAAGTACAGACCGGATACAAAGGGGAGGCCTTTCATCTGGTGGCACATGTTATGGCCAGGCCTCCTCTGCAGGTCATCCTTTCTAACTGCGTGAAGAGGAATCCTGCACTCTTAAAGCTCCTCAGAGAAAATGCCTTTTATGCTCAGTGTTCAATAACCTAATTGCTGCTATAGAGGTACCATTGAACACCTTGAAAGGGAACAATCTGGGGGATTTCTTGCCTATTAAGCTATGTCCTCTGATAATAGGACTTTTAATACATCAGAATGGCTTCTAGCTATGCTTTAGATGCAGAAATGCAAGGGGTTCTTCAGAGCTCTAGTTCAAAAATATTTAACTCATCTAAGAAAGGGTGATGCAAGGAAAGGAAAGCTCAACCTGTTTCTACATCCAGATCAGCCCCAAGTTCCCCCCAAATTCTGATGCCCTCTAATCCTTGGCAGGATTACCTAAGAGATTACCTAAGGATTACCTAAGATTACCTGTGAATTCAGCAGACTCTGTTAAACATCCTGAAATAGAAAGGGCAAGTTTGTGTACAATGGGGAACCTGTTGTTGGTTCAAATATACTGGATCTGGTCAAAGTGACCACTCAGGCCCACGATTTGCCACATGGGCACTTACGTTGAGGCTGGGATGATTTTATAACGGCCATGGTGGAACTGAATGTACTGACTTTGGGGGCAAGAAATTGCACTGCCAGGGTTGCACTAGAAAATCTAAATAATCCCTGCAGTGTGGCTCTGACACCTGACACTTCACACTGGGCTTCTCACAGCAGAAATCTAACTGGTTACAATTATGATGTCATATGTGTGTGTATATATCTATATATCTATATTTATATATGAATAAATAAAATTTTAGGGCTCTAATTGATACTTTGAGGATAAGACAAAAACACATAACGTTATTTTTAAAAGCCCTCTAGGCGGGTTTTATTGGGTTGTGAAAATCATTACAGGATCCAAAACACCACTTGGGTGTTTTGAAAATAGCAGGGGACATGTTTAGGCATGCACTTATTTTTCACATACTGTTCAACCATTTCATCATTTCTTTCTAAATCCTCAGGATCCAGTTCTTTTATTTGTTTAAATGCTAACCCCTTACTCCTCCTTTGTAGAAAAAACACACAGTATGTATGTACTTGTTTATTTTGGCCCAAGGCCAGCATAGTGGTACACACACAGTGGTAACCACATATCACAGAATCTGGAGCTTGTAGCTGACGTTGTTGAAAGATTATCTGGTTGGCATCTTTTTCCTAAAAAATTCATGATAGTTTTGGGAAACAGGGTGATTTGGTGGGTGTCCATAAGAATAAAAAAATTATCCCCGGTTGTCCTCTGTCAAGTAGATGGCAAGCCATCTGGGAGGTTGTGGGATGGGTGTTTACAAGACCTGATGATCTTTGTAGTAGTCTCTTTCTTGGCACCCAATCATTAGGAAATACTCCAAAGAAGGTCTTTTGGGAGCAGGGACTTGCAGACAAAACACACGTTAGCTGTATGCTATCAATTTCACATACAGTCAAATAGGACATTCCTTCTGTGATTTATCTCTATGAGATTATTGAATACTGCATACACAAGCATGTTAATTGTTGTCTGTAGGGGTCTGGCAAAACGTATTTCTGCTCTCAGGTTCCCTGTTTTAATCAGGGAATAGGGACCCCCACATTCTTGGTCTGATCAAACACTAGCAGTGTGTAGTAGGGATGTGCAAAAAATTTTGGGCACAGAACGATCTGTGCCTGAAACGAGCAATTTCGGGTGATTCGGGGCCAAACTGAATCACCTCCGATGTCCCCCGATATTTTTCGGGCCCGAGCCGAATCACCCGAATTTTGGGCCCGAAAAATTTGGGTGATTCGGTTCATGGTTGATTTTTTGAAGTTTTATTGACTTTAGAGTTTGGGGGCATAGCATGGGATCTGGGCAAAAAGAGTGGGGTGGGGTGGTAGCGCCTAATGGGTGCAGGCTACCACCCCAATTTCAGGGGGATTGGGCAAAGGGCTGATTTTTGGGAAATTTCTGAAGTTTTTATGTCTTTGGGGCAGATTGGGGCAGAAAGTGGGGCCTGGGGCAGAATAGTGGGGTGGGGTGGTAGTGCCTAATGGGTGGAGGCTACCACCCCAATTTCAGGGGGATTGGACAAAGGGCTGATTTTTTGAGAATTTTTGAAGTTTTAGTGACTTTGGGGCAGTTTGGGGGCAGAAAGTGGATCTGCCCCAAAAGAGTGGGGTGGGGTGGTAGTGCCTAATGGGTGGAGGCTACCACCCCAATTTCAGGGGGATTGGGCAGAGGCCTGATTTTTTGGGAATATTTGAAGTTTTGGTGTCTTTGGGGCAGATTGGGGGCAGAAAGTGGATCTGCCCCAAAGGAGTGGGGTGGGCTGGTAGATGGTGCGTAATGGGTGGAGGCTACCACCCGTCCCCAATTTCAGAGTGATTGGGCAGAGGGGTGAATTTTGGTGAATTTCTGAGGTTTGTCTTCATAAGGTGAAGTGTGCTAAATTGATTACTTCCTCATATTCATAGTAATTGAGAGTGTGAAAAAGTGAAAGTGGGGTCATGAGAGTTGTTTAATTGAAAAAATGTCATTTGCTATGATAGAATGAGAATTCACACCTTTTTCTGAGGGTGGGGTGGTAGCCTGCACCCATTAGGCACTACCACCCCACCCCACTATTCTGCCCCAGGCCCCACTTTCTGCCCCAATCTGCCCCAAAGACATGAAAACTTCAGAAATTTCCCAAATAGCAGCCCTTTGCCCAATCCCCCTGAAATTGGGGTGGTAGCCTGCACCCATTAGGCACTACCACCCCACCCCACTCCTTTTGCCCAGATCCCATGCCATGCCCCCGAACTGCCCCAAAGTCACTAAAACTTCAAAAATTCCCCAAATATCAGCCCTTTGCCCAATCCCCCTGAAATTGGGGTGGTAGACTCCACCCATTGGGCACTACCACCCCACCCCAAAATTTTGCCCCTGGGCCCCCTTCCCCCCCTGAATCGATTCAGATTCGGATTCGGATTAAATCCGAATCAGAACCAAATCAGGGGTGATTCTGGTGGCCCATATTTGGGCACAAAACAGAACAGGGGTGATTCGGTTCGGGTCCCGAACCGAATCACCGAATACCCGAATTGCACACCCCTAGTGTGTAGCCCCTCTCATATTCTTTTCTATTAACGAATAGTGCTTGCAGATGCAAATCCAGAGAAATCCAGTCTGCCAGAGATGATAAGGGTGACACTAGTTTCCGACAGAAAAGGGTGACACAGCTGTTAAGGGTGACACTAGTTTCCGGCAGAAACTATTATTGAAAGAAGTGTGTACATTGGTACACACTTCTTTCAATACTAGTTTCTGTCGGAGCAATTTGAAACAGGTCCAGTTCAGACTTTGTGCACTATTTGGAGCTGCTATGTATAAAAGTCATTGTGTTGAAGTTGAGGTATGGGCCATCCTATTCACAACTGAGTGATGTGACCAGCCACATCTTTAGCGATACCTTTAGTGGCTGTTTTAACGTGTGGCTTAATGAGCCCCAACCCCTTTATCAAAAGAGGTGCTGCCACCCTGAATAGGCTCCGGAATATGCCCTCTATGCCTGCATCATACATGACTGGCGTGCCCACATAACTGGAGAAGGCCCTTCCTGCCTGGGCCCTGTAATAGTAAAGGCTGTAATTTTGTAAAGGCTGTTTATCCCCATAACTTTTCAGAGTTGGCATTTTTAAAAAACTGCATACCTCCTTGGGGATTAAAGTGTAGCTTCACAATCACCATGCCAAAATGGAAAGATCCATTTCATTCTTGGTCGTTCTTTATTTCTACCGTTATTGTGTTGATGTGGTGTTTGCTCACAGGGGTATAGTGGGACTTATCATAGATGATGGTAACACATTCCTCATTCTTCCCTTGTAGGGGCACAATCCTCAAAAGGCGCACATATTGGTCTCCCACTATCTGATGTTCCACAATGTCTGTATAAACAGTGTGCTAAACCCACCTGTTGTGTCTGCAGAGAAAGGGAATATTTTGGCGTTTGTGTCAGGATGGAGTCCTAATATGTGGGCTAATTCTGTTCCCGGTGAAAAAGTGAAGGCATTGTGATGACTAAGAAACTGTATATATGAACTCACATGGCCATAATGCAGGTTTGTACCCTCCAAGGCAGCCCTGGTGCTTGTAATTTCATTATCAACCAAATCTGTAATGTTTGAGTTAGGGAAGCTATGCCTTCTCCTGAAGAAATTGACATGGCAAAGCAGATCGGGGTGTCATCAGCATACTGATAACACCCTGCTCCAAATCCCCTCATGATCAGTGGCTTCCCTTTCGTACAGTGAAGATCCTTGGGCCCTGGAAGATTCAAAGGGTGTATCCTCTGAAATAGTGTTCCAGCTGTGCAGATACTGTATCTCAACCAGGCCCACTTCCCATTATCTGGGAAGATCCAGGGACTTTGCTAATTGGATAGTGTAGGCCGAACTAGTGTTCTGTGGGAAGGCCTTATTGCTAGCATTACTGGGTAGAGTAACATAAAATCCTTGGCCTGCCATTCTACACCTATTTGCATAGATCTGAAGCAGGCACCCAGCTGTTGAACATCAGGCCAACCTGCCCACTTCACTAAATGTTGCTTTACTCTTCCACGTCCTTTTATATCTATAATTTTTTCAAACCTGTATACTTTGTCCACCCCCTCTAACTTTCTGTATTTCTTCAGGTTAGACACTGCCGAGATTTGCCTCCCTCATATAATCTTTTAACAATTAAACAGGCCTTTCCGTTCTTCTGACTTGTCCGCTATAAACAACTCTGTGGTGTAGTTCTGTTCATAACCTTTTTCAAAAATCCCTTTAATCTTTGAAATCCCAACGTGAACATTTTTTTAGCATGGGAGTCTTGGCTTTTTTTGTGGCTAGTGTGGTTGTATTTAGAAAACTGTTGCATGTCCACTAGAGCAGCTTGCCATTGAACATTGACCCCTGAAACAACCATTTTAACATGTATCCTCACAGGTTTATGTAGAGTGTAAGCTTCCTGCTCTGACAGCCATGTTTTAACTTGGCTTTTACTCAGCTCTTTAGTGTTTCGCCAGGCCTCTTGAACTAGAGGGTCTACACCACCGTAGCTCCCCACATTCTGTGGGGATTGTGTTCTTTAGGATTTTCTCCTGTACTTAACACAGGTATGAACACACATTTTAAAAACAATTCTTTTATTGCTCATTTTCAGTAAAGACCCATGAGATACAGGAAACGCTGACATCGCCAAGATGCTTGTACTCAAAGGTCCTGGCCTGTACTAAGCAAAACAAATTAAACATACAAAATAAAACACATATGGCTTACCATTTTGTGCATCTCCTCATTTACATTTTGCTCTCCAGGCTTAGTGACCACACCACAGTCCTTACCTTACTCCCCGTCTTTCAGTTGCTGATGTAATGCATACATCCCGGAAGTAATCATCTGTAGGGCTGGAAGGCAATGGTTTGTTGGGAATTCTTTCTGGTAGGAGAAACCCTTTTTCATTATAGCAGAATGCACAGAGGCACAACACAGCGGAATTTAGAAGGCATGCGTGTATGCTGAGAGTAAAGTAACTTGGAGCCAGTTCATAGTTTCAAATCAATATATATGACATTTATTAGAGAACATTCTAGAAAGGAAAGTGAGGAGTTGGGATCTCTAATCTATCTAGCTAGCTGGATGCAGATGGATTCTGCATCTCTGAACAAATGGTGCAGGGGAGAGAGGAGCTTTCATGTTGCAAGGTAGAAGGAAGAAAAGGGAGGGGTGTGTGCAAAGCAGGAAGGAAGGAAGTTAGTCCCTAAGAGTAGCAATCTATATTCCAAAGGGATAGTGTCAGAGCAGTAGAGAAGGGATGACCAATGTCTTGACCCTCTAGCCCTCTGACTCACTAGTCTGTTTTCCACTGTCTTTGAGACAATAGACCGCGCAAAGTCCTTCATTTCCAACATGTCTCACAATCTTCGCTCAACCAACAATGCAGCCATTTTGGAAGGGCGGTATATAAATTCAATCAATCAATCAATCAATAAAAATGCTGCTTGGCACACAGTGAATCCCCAGGCATGTTTGACATGAAGGACAGAGAGCCAAACTCAACACCCTTATCCTGCTGATGCTTCATATTCACCTATTTCTTCCCTATGCAGCTTTGGTTTCACAGGAGCTTCTGCTTTAGAATCTGATAATGAACTCATTTCTGCTTTGGAGCTGTTCCAGGAGGTTCTTGGCTCTCAGATTCCCACTCTACTTCTTGAGGATCTCTGTTCTCGGATTCCATATCTACTACTTCAGATTCTCTGTTCTCAGTTTCCATAGTCACTCCTTCAGGAGGTGCTCCAGAGTCCAGATCTTGTCCATTTTTCATGGAGAGCAGGAGAGGCTCCTCATTACACTATAACTGGAATGGC